>NW_027273899.1:270000-689123 GCF_046630095.1 Trachinotus anak
AGACTGACTGACAGCCATGGTGTGTTTCGTTTGTTCTCTTGTTAAAGGAGATGCTCTAAGTTTCAATCAAAACAGATTTTTTCAAATGTTTTTCTGAGAGGGTTTGAAGATTTTTTAAAAGCAGTTTAGCTAAAGCTACGAAGCTAACATTAGCATTAGCAGCTGTTTACTCACCAGTATAAAGAGATGTAGTGAGTTCATCCTTTACTCACCAACATCTGTCTCTAGAGGTGGAGACAAACGCCAGGGTTAACTCCACTGAAGTTAGCAGTGTGTGTGTGAGTGTGTGTGTGAGTGTGTGTTACTCATGATTCATGAACCACAGCTCATCTCATCATCAAAACATTGGATTCAGCAAAGTCAGCATCCACCTCATTACACACATGACCCTCTGTGAAATATACAAGGCCACACACACACACACTCACTGCACATAAAGTCCTGACAACTGGTTTTAAGGCTCAGTTTCTCTGTGGACTCAGGCTCTGATACCTTCACAGTATTAATATAGATTACATGAGATTCTTTAATTCAAACTTTTATTTAATCATTGAGGTTTCTCTCTTTTACAGTGATGTGGAGACAGAAAGAAAAGAATTGCACACTGAGGCCGGGAGTAGTGATGTTGTTGATTTTATATGTTTTGTTCACACCACAAAACTAAAGGCAGATTTCTTAACTTCAGAGCTCGTAGAGAGAGATTGGTCTGGTCCTGTGGTCCATCATAGATGTTCAACAGGGAGAAGACTGTCTAATAAGGGATTTATTGCACCAGAGAGGACCAACCAGTCAGTGCCATAGGGATCTTCGGTGATGAATGAGGACAGGATGACAGACTGGGAGGTCTGAGTGTGGAGGCTGCAGCACATCTGTAGATAACTTCATTATAAAACTGCCTCAACTACAGTTTTCCCACAGTTCAAGATGAAGCTGCATCTGTTGTTCCTGCAGTTTGGTGATGAACATGATGTTTAAATGTAAATGATTCATATTTATACTCTGTGACTCTGTGTTGTTAGCACTCAGTGTGAACAGGTGTAGACTGTTAACATTCATCTTTTGCATTAGCTCTGTTTTGATCACTGAGGTTGACAGCACTAAAATAAAGATGTAGTGTCTCAGCACGTCTGGACCATCTGTTTCACTGTGTGGTCCACTAGAGGAGAACTGCAGTAATAGAGGTGAGAGAGAACCATGGTCTGCACCAGGATCTGGGTGGAGGACTGAGGCAGGTCAGACCTGATGTTTCTGATGTTGTACAGAACAAAGAGTCAGGACCTGGAGACAGAGACAACCCAGTCTGAGAAGGCGAGCCGGTCCTCAGACATGACTCCTGGTTTGTCTGGCCCTTGGTTGTGGTCAGAGATGAAGAGGAGATGAAGAGACTGATGATGACTATGATTCAGCCTTACAGAGGTTCAGTTGAAGGTGGTGTTTCTTCTTCCATGAGGTGTTCAGAGACAGACTGAGGTCTGTGTGGGGTCATCTGGAGGGAGCCACAGGTATAGTTGGGTGTCATCTGCATAGTAGCGATATGAGAAGACGTGAGCCAATGACTGGACCCCGGGGGGTGGTGTATATTACACAGGAAGGGCACTCCAGTGGGGAGGGGTGGAATAAGGACGTTTGTCTTCACCATCACTCAGTGAAGGAGGGTTTTTACCAGAGAGGGAGATGACTGTTGTCTCCTCCTTTGTGCAAAGGGAGCACATGAGGAGTCTTCCAGATAGTAGGAATTACACCAATTGAGAAGGAAATATTAAAGATGTGTGTTATTTGCTCAGTGATCAGTGGAGTGGGGAGTTTGTCTGCTGATTTCCTGGAACCACTGGTTTACAATGCATTAGTTTCATACAACAGCCCCACCTCCACCACCCCCGTCTGTTGTAACCGTTCACTGACTCTTCAGAATTATTCAAGCTTTTTAAACCATTTTTAACTCATTCATTAGCTTGTTTCATACGTAAACAGAGGAACGTAGACGCAGGTTGTGTTCACAGGAAGCTGTGAACTGTTCTGTTTCTACACTGAACAAACAGGAAATGATGTGTTCAACAGTGAAACTGATGCTTGTAGCTGTTTCACCATTTCCATTGATGCTAAGTGGCTCAAACCTAGGCTACGTTAGCCGCATGCTAAAGTGCAGCTAACACAACAAAACCTGACTGAGTTGTCTGCTGTCAAGGTGCATTGTGGGTGATGCAAGAACCAGTGTCTGAAAGTCGTGATTGATGATACAAAGTTTTTTGTGTTCATGTTGTTTCAAACTTCAGGTGGAGCTGAAAGTTAGAAAGGAGAAAAATTTACCTGTTCAACATGTGACGACCTCTGACCTCTGAGTTCATTTCAGTTGGTCCATGAAAAACACTTTAAAATAAGATTAAACTTGTTCGAGACACAGTCATCAGCTGACTCCAGCACAGACTGATCTGGCTCGATCCCTCCTGCTCCACCATCAGGACTCAGGTCCATGAGTCAGACCTTCTCCTGAGGTCCTCAAGTTTCACGTGGTTCAAGTCTGCCCCCTGGTGGTGGCGAAGAGCCACCGGTCCCCTCAGTGACTGTTCACAACCTGCTGAGCCTGAAGCAGAGGTTTCATTATGACCTGAGGTGATGTTGGACAAGTGATAACATCTGCACAGTTAAATATTTTATTCTTTCAGATTTTCTGTCTGAGAAAACTAATGATGAACTTTCACCTGCATCAGAACCACGTTGACTGATACATTTATAAAATACATCAAGAAGCTGAGACTCAGACCAGAAGTGGTCTGGACTGGAGGGACACGTTTCCATGGTAACTGGAGTCAGACTTATTTAAAGCTTCACTGAATGGAAATGTAACTGGTTTTACTGGTTTAACTGATAATGTTGCTTTATGAAACAGAGGGTCAGAGGTCGACCTTTTTCCCAAAATGCATCCGGACATGTCACAGAAGGAAAATCACAGGTGTTAATAAAATGAGTAGAGGCTGAAGTCCAGGTTCAGATCCTGGTGTTGAGCACTCTGCCTCACTGCAAGGTTATTGTTAATGTTCAGTCTCACTTGTGAAAGGTCAAAGGTCAAACTGAAACATCCTGCAGCTCCTCTGATCATCACAAACACAACAGACAACAGGTGCCCACAAAAGTTGCTTTATTGAGTGTTAAAAACAAGCAGAGGCCAAAGACACTGTCAAGTACAGGTGACCTGACCTGGGGGGGGGGGGGACGACCTGCCAGGTTCATGAGGACACCTGTAGAAGAAGGCGGGAAAACTCCTCCAACCTGCTGTGATGGGAAGAAGTTTCCCACTGCATTCAGTTGACCCCCCACCCCATCCTCCCACCCCCAAACAACCCCACCGCCTCTCAGAGATATAGTGCATAGCTGAGTAAGTTATAAAACACAACAAACACACTCATCCCCATTTATATATTTTCAATGTACAAAGATACACTCTGCTCATCATCAAAATAAATACTGACATGGCTGAGGACGGACACACACACACACACACACACACACACACACACACACACACACACACACACACACACACACACACACACACACACACACACACACACACACACACACACACACACACACACACACACACACACACACACACACACACACACACACACACACACACACACACACACACACACACACACACACACACACACACACACACACACACACATCTGGGTCCAGGCAGCTGACGAGGATTCAGACCATGAGAATTATTTAATTTTATTATTGCTAAAGTAGGAGATCAGTCATCTGAGGGTTTGACCCCTGACCTTTGCCTCCCAGAGGACGGGACTCACTGACTACACACAGGTTGAGGCGATGACATCACATCAGTAAACCTGCATTTAAGAGTCGAAATGAAAATCAAACATTGTTTTCTGGTTTCCGGAGCTTCAAAGATGACGATGAGTGAGGACTCTGAACATCAGACTGTGTCAGTGTGGAGACGTAATGTTAAACTACAGTGAGACTTCTGAACGTTCACCATCCCTCAGTTTGTCTGCAGCACAGACAGGTGGTTTTTATTTAAGGTGGAATGATCTGATCAGTTACTGAGGAGTGGCCTCAGATCATGCAGCTGATTCAGTGGCGCCGCCCAGAGGCATGACATCATGAGACCGTAGCAGAGCTCGAGGTCTGCAGGGGTGCACCAGGTGTGGTTCCAATACATTTAGTTAATTGTGATTAACGAGTTTTGATGTGAAGCTGATCGTAACTACTCAAGTTTAATATGATGTCACGTATAATTATCCAGTTTGTTTTGATGATGCTCTGTAGATGATGATGATGAAGAACAAACTCAGACTCAGGGGAGTTGAGACGAGGGTGTCACGGCGCCACCTTGGGGTCAGTTAGTTAGTCAGTTAGCTCACTGTGTGTGAGCAGTGGGTGTGATGCACCCACCTGCTGACGAGGTGAGTTTTGCTCTCATGGTTTCTGCTACACAAACACTTTTAGCAGAGAAGAAGAAGAAGGAAGAAGGAGGAGGAGGAGGAAGAGGAGGAGGAAACAGCAGGTGCAGCAGCGTCGCTGCCTGAACCAGAATCAACAGTTTAAAGACAGAAACATTCAAACTGAAACATTTAGTGAAATCATGTGTTTCACTGAGACACATCAGTGATGAAGGTTTGACCTCTGGACCTGGACCTGGACCTGGACCTGGACCAGGACCAGGACCAGAGGGGGGTCATGTCAGTAACAACTCGTTCTCTTCTCTCACACTCTAAAAATATTTCACTTTCCAAATATCAAAGTCTAAAAATATATCTGATCTATACACCAGGATGTTAGAAAAACATTGTCTCCATGGAGACCACCTGTCAGCTGGCAGCAGCTGTTACATGAGACAGTCGCTGTTTGAGCAGCTGGAGAACAGGCGTCCATCTTTGATGGTTGAACCTTTGGTAGCAAACAAAACATTCAGGAGAATAAATATGAGTCAAAGCTTCAGAGTCTGACGGTGCCGCCCCGAGGAGGGGGCGGGGCATCAGGTCCGCAGAGCCACAGGAGGGAGGGGGGACAGGGTCACAGCAGGTCACAGAGTCAGAAGTGTGTGTGTGTGTGTGTGTGTGTGTGTGTGTGTGTGTGTGTGTGATCAGGTGATTGAGATGAAAACAGTAGAATCTGCTTCATGTCGTTCAAACTGAGGAGTTGTCAAAAAATCAGAGACTGAGGATGAGGATGAATCTTCATCTCTGTGACCTCATCGTAAACTGAGCTGCTTCTGTCACATGGTCAGGTCCGTCCTCACTGACCAGGTGAGACACACCTGGAGACTGATTAAACGCCATCTTACAATCAATACTGAAAGCAGAAATCTGCTCTGTGATTGGCTCCCACTCGCCCACATGATTACAGGACAAACAGGAAGTGACAGGTGATTATCTTTTGTTCTGAACCAGTCCAGCATCAGGACAAGAACTGGACCATGGAGGGAACCTGGAGAACCAGGTGAGGAACAGAAATCAAATCATATTAAAAGAACAGATTCAAATGTTCAAATCCATGAAATTAAAAAAGATAAAAGAAGAAGAAGAAGATCGAGTCCAGGTCTCCTCTGAGAACCAGGTCTAAGATCAGATGTTTCACACTGATTGTTCAGGTGTGAGGAGGGAAAAGTGCTGATCAGACTCCTGCACAGGTGAGTCATCCACCTGGCAGCAGGTGTGAGAGAATCAGGGGTCAGGGGTCAGAGGTCAGTCCTCATTCATAAGGACCTGCCAGACGATGAGATGGCTGCGCTCGGCTTTAGCCAGGAAGGGCTGCAGTTTCATGGGGGGGTCGTCTCCCTCCTCTGCCTCGCCGTCTTCATCACCTGCGGACACAGAGACAGGTGTTCTCTACGTCACTGTGACCCACGTCACTCAGACTCTTCAGACCCCCTTCAGGAGGTGAACTCACCCATCCTGAAGTCGATGTAACCTTCTCCTCCACTCATCACCAACATGGACCTGGATCCTTCCTGAGAGGAGGCGTCTGTCGCCTTGTCTCCTGCTGCGTCTCCTCCTGAGGACGAGGAGGAGGCGTGACCTGAGAGCAGACACACAACCTGTGACTCATACACGACACGTTCACTGTCTCACACAGACCGTCAGTACCGTCAGTGTATGAGGAACAGAGCGGGGCCGACACCGGGCCGACCCCGGGCCGACAGAGTTGGTCACATTTCAGATACTCGCTCTCTTTACCTGGGACAGCAGTGAAGAACTTGACAGCATCCCGGTGACCATGGAAACAGAGCTGAGCGTGAGCCATGGAGCAGTACGGGACAAACGTCCCGGCCGTCACCTTGTCGCCGCTGTCATCACCGTACACACGAACCACACTTCCTGGTTGGTTAGCTGCTGCCTTGGTCACCTTGTTGGCTGCTGATGGGACAGAGACACAGAGACTCAGAGACTCAGGACCTGATAAAACACGTTTTAGACAACATCCTGGTTCATCCCTTTATTGTGTCCCCTGGAAACACCTCTGTTGTCGTCCGTCTGTTCACGTGTGTTTTCTTCAGTCACAGTGTGTTGAGCCCTCAGGGCCACCATACGTTGGACATGACTGAGGCTCTGCAGAGAAGCTTCTAAGGATGTCTAACTCTGTGATTTGTTTTAACCCCCTCCCCCCATGTCTTCTCTTGGATGAAGCTTATAGTTAGGGCTGGCTCGGGTATGTCCTGATCCACCCCTTAGTTATGCTGCTATAGAGCTAGACTGCTGGGGGATTCCCATGATGCACTGCCCCCCCCCCAGCTCTGCCTCTGGAGCAGCAGGATCCAGATCCACCACTACTCATCATTACTATTAACTACTGTTATCTGTCATTATTATTGATAACACCATTACCTACACAGCTGATACAGATTGGGCGCCTGATAAACATAAAGAAATAAAAACCTGAGTTCAGCATTAACTGGGCAGCAGCTTCCTGGCAGAGTTAAGATCATATTCAATGAGGAGAGAATGTTGACACAGAATAAAAGACTCACTCTCTGTCAGGGGGATGGAGATGATGACCCCGTTCCCAGTGCCGATCCACAGTCGGTTACAGGAAACCATCAGAGCTGTGATCCTCACAAACGAGAAGCCGAGTTTCCCCGTACCTGAGACACAGGTGCAGAGACCACAGTTAGAACCAGACCTGAAGAGACCAGGTGTGTCAGACGCTGTCAGGTGTCGTCTGTACCCAGCATCTTGCTGACGTAGGGCTCGATGTCCACGTCCTGCAGGTGCTGGTAGGTGTGAGCGTGGAACAGCCTGAGGGTGGAGTCCAACCTGATGGACACCCAGATCCCATCACCGTCCCAGGCCAGCAGACGCACCTGACTGTCCTTACGAGGGTGGGCGTCGAACGACTTCTGTAGAGGACATGAGGACAGAGATGTGAGGGAAGATCAACCCCCCCCTTTACATTCAAGCAGTTTGATGAAATGTTGTCTTTAACACACACACACACACACACACACACACACACACACACACACACACACACACACACACACACACACACACACACACACACACACACACACACTACTGCACCTCTATCTTCATGGCTTTGGGCTGCACCACGTAGATCTTGTTCCTGTAGCCACACCACACCTTGTCGTGAACTATGGTCATGCAGCGGATGGAGTGGTGTGGCCTCCCCAGGTCCAACAGGTGGTAGTTGGTCAGGTCCCACTGTCCGTCTGACAGACACAGGCACATGGTTACACTGACTGAGGAACACTACACCAGCTGAGGATACCACTTCATTATAAATGTCCACTCACCCACTCCTCTGTGGAATATGGCCAGAGTCCCGTCAGACAGACCCACCAGGACCCGGCCCTTCACGTGTCTGTGAGACAGAGACAGAGTTCAGGAAGCAGCCAAAGAAGAGGGAAATCTGAGGCTGACGGTGCAGTAACACATCACTCAGGTCAGTGTACTCACACGATGCCGAGCACAGAGTCCTTCAGCTTTATGGAGTGGAGACACTTCTTCCACTGAGCCACAGAGGAGTGGACGTACACACTGGAACCACAGATGCTTGTCAGTCAGCAGGTTCCTCACCACACAACAGTCAGACGACAACAACCTGTCACACTCACCATCCGTTCTGTGCCCCCAGCCACATGGTGGGCAGGACGCTGCTCATCTTCTGGGCCTCCTCCCTCATCAGGTCCTGGTCCTCAGCTGTGGGGTCTGAACTGACTCCATCTTTCAACAGGTCGCTCTCCCTGGTCACCACAGACAACAGGAAGTACTGGTGTTACTGCTCTGTACAGTCGGTTCAACACAGTGTCAGTACGAGACCTCTCACAGGTTGATATTAATCTATGTGATGGTGACAGTGTTACTGTATGACAGTGTTAGTTGTGAGGGTGTTACTCTGTGAGGGTGTTCCTGTGTGACGGTGTTATTTGCGTTGGTGTTACTATGTGATGGTGTTCCTGTGTGACGGAGTTACTATGTGATGGTGTTACTGTATGACAGTGTTAGTTATGACTGTGTTACTCTGTGACGGTGTTCCTGTGTGACATTGTTACTGTATGACAGTGTTAATATGTGACTGTGTTAGTTGTGATGGTGTTACTCTGAGGATGTTTAAGTGCTGATGAAACAGACAAATTTCACTGGACACATGAACTGTGCCCGCCCCCTGTCATTACCTCTGAGAGTAGCTGATTGGAGTCTCTGCCGTCTGCTGAGCTCCCAGTGGATCAGTGAAGACGTGCTCGGTGTAGACCCCCCTCAGGGTTTCTCTGTGGTCAAGGAGGCCCTCGCTGGCCTCGGTGGCCTCAGTGGCTTCCTCTGCTGGTCTGGACTCTACAGAGGAGATCGTCTCAATGAACTGGTTCATGTCATGTGTCATGTTTAGGTTCACCGTGACACTGCATATCCTGACATCTCACCAGTTTCTTTCCCTGGGCCGTCTGCGATCTGAGGAACAGCTGCTGTTCCCTCTGCTGCACAGCCTACCACAGTGATGCCCCCCAGCACGCTGTCTCCACCCGCCGAGCTGCTGCTGGCTGCTGAGGAGCCACCCTCCCCCACCAGTCCTGCCTCAGAGGTTGGAGGTACTTCTTCACCGGCTGGGTAGTCCGTCTCTCTGGCACCTGAATGAGAACAGAATCAGAAGTGCTGCAGCCAACACACAGCAGTGATAAAACCTCCGGACTCACATGATCACATCCACTAACCTGGGACGCTGGTGATGCAGAGGACATGAGAGTTACACACAAAGAAGCTCTCCAGGATGTTTCCAGGCTGGTTGGCATCAATGACCACGGCCTTGGTGGTGGACTGGGTGCTGGTGCAGATCCACACCAGCGATGATAACTCATCCTGCTGCCGCAGCTCCTGCTGCTGCTCCTGCAGCGACACACAGAGGTTTGTTATCTTGTCAACCTGATGGAAGTGTGTGTCTGTGAATGTGTGTTTGTGTAGCTGCAGGTTCTGATAGTCTGATAGTCCCAGTCTGATGATGTAACTGAAAGGAGGAGGACCTGTGTGAGTTACCTTCAGGTCTTGATCCAGTTTTTCCAGGCTGCTCTGAGACCCAGTCTTCTTCTTCGGGCTCTCAGGTCCAGGCACGTCACTGTAGAACACACTGGCCCCCACGATCAGACCCCCGTCTCTGGTTTTCCCTCCAGAGAGATTCACACCAGCAGCACACCACAGCTGAGGCAGAGACACACAGTCACAACAACACAACCCTGTGAAAAACCGAGGCCAGCAGCACACAAACAGGCTGAGGATCAACACTAACTACACTGACTACACACTGGCTACACACCGACTACACACCGGCTACACACCGACTATACACTAACTACATACTGGCTACACACTGACTACACACTGACTACACACTGGCTACACACAGGTAGAGAATCACCTTCATGGAAGCGTCTTTCTCATCCAGAGGTCTGAGGAACATGGGAACAGGCAGGTTCTTCATCTTGCTCTCTGCCTGACCTCCGTTGGCCTGAACAAGGAAAACACAGCAACACTGTTACGTCTGATTTGTGTTGACATTGTGTTTCTGCAGCAGACTGACACAGGGGTCTCTGTGGTGTCATCACTGAAGCTCCTCACCTTGAACTTCTTGGGCAGGCTCCAGCCGTAGGCCTGGACTCTGCCGTCCTCCTTCTGGACGTGGGCTTTCACCTGCTGGTACTGAGCTCTCTTCTGCTCTCGCCTGGACACCACGTTATCAGCTGCTGCTCTGTGGACACAAACGCAGCACGATGACTGAGACGTCCGTCTGACAGAACCTGAGGGTTCCCCACAGAACCTCAGAGAGGTTCGCTGAAGACAAAGCTCAGCTCTGGTTTCAAAGACTGGTCAGAGGGGGGGCACACAGAGACCAGTACTAAATACACTGGAGCTGGTTTCTGTCAACACTGGTCTAATTATTTTAGGTAAACGGCTGATCGTGACTCTGTCCTGCTGTGGGCAGAAGGGACTCACACCTGTAGTCTGGTTCATTTGATCCAGACCAGGAAAAAGTTCTGCTCCAGCTCCGCCCTCTGATGTGTCTCCATGTGGTCCAGAGTCCAGTGGAGACACAGACTCTGAGCATTGTGAGTCCTCATTAGACTGGACCTCATCACCTCACATACAAACAGGTGATAATAATGTTATGCTCTCACCTGCACACCTGTCATATATAACAGGTGATGTCATGAATATGGGCGGGGCTACAGATCAGTTTGACTGACAGCTTTAAACAGATGGACTGAAGTGTCCCACAGTGTCAGAGCTTCAGTGAAATACTGTGATTCAGTTCCTGATGCGTTTCCCTCTTCAGCTGTCACATGTTCTCATGTAGCCCCTCCCCCTCAGTGACTTACTCCTCGTTAAGGAAGTCGAAGGCTTTGCCCTTGTCGCCGGGCAGCTGCTGCAGGGTGCTGCTCTTCTTCTTAACGGACGGCTGCACCTGAGAGGTGGGGGCGTTGTACTTGACGTTCACCGGGGCCTCCACCGCCGGCTTCTTGGCCGCTCCGCCCGACGAGCTGAACAAACGGCTGAAACTGGAGGTGTAAGGGTGGGGAAGTGGGAGGAAGAGAGGACACAGACAGACATATAGAGGGGTGGACACAAGCAGCAGCTCAGCAGCAGAGTGGGGTCAACACTGAGGGGTAGGAGGCTCCTCCCACTAACACACAGGTACACAGACTGATCATGACCCTCTCACTGACCCCCCTCCCAAACAGAAAAACATCAGAGCCCCCGTCACTCAGAGAGCTGGAGGGGAGGGGGCGCAGGGTGTGCAGGGTTAATACTGAGCACCGACCAGGACGTTAGTCAACAACACAGAGCACAACAGGCCTGACCACAACACACAGTTCACCTACACCTGCTGACCTGCACCTGCTCACCTGCACCTGTTCATCTACACCTGTTCATCTGCACCTGCTCACCTGCACCTGTTCATCTACACCTGTTCATCTACACCTGCTGACCTGCACCTGCTCACCTACACCTGTTGACAAACATGTTAAACATGGAGGTTGATCTGACTGTCTAACTTCAGTCGAACTGATTTTAACAACAACCCAACAAACACACCTCCTGCAGACAGACACCATGACACCAGGCACAGTGAAGGAGGACACATACATACATACACACGCACGCACGCACACACGCACGCACGCACACACACACACACACACAGGGAGACGCAGAGAGACGTGCATCAGTCAGACCTTCTCTATTAAACACAACAACCTGGTTCTTCAAACCAAACTCCTGGAGCAGGTTCACGTCCTCCAGTAGGAAACAGGTGTATTTAAGGCTCCGCCCACACTGACACATTTCATTTTAAAGACCATTTTAAAGACCACACTATCACACCTGGAAACATATCACATGACCATTCACATACACTGGGCATGTGCAAGCCAGTTTAAACAGGAAGCAGATTGTCTACTCTGCAGTCCCAGTCCCAGTGTCCCCCTGAGGCCTGAGTCCTGACCCCTCACAGACTGAACTGAAGTCACCTGGTCAGTGATGAGTGTGAGGATGCAGGGGCTCAGAGCGGTGTAAAGAGGAAGATGGCACTTTGTGATATCACATTACCTTGACAACGCCAAAACATAGAGTATAGTTGTAGGTTAGTGACTTTTGATTTGAAATATTTTTTCTCTTCCTGTTCGTGAAGAGAACAGTGATCATGTGATCACAGATAACAACACACAGTTCACCTGAGTCACCACCTGTGTTCACACACGTGGAATTCTTCATTGTAGCGTTAGCATTAGCGTTAGCTCCTCCTCATTTGTTAAACGCTCGTCTTCTTATTCTTTTTTTTTTTTTTTTTACGATTCATGGCTGTTGTTTACCATTTTTAATGTGTTCCCTGGTAACCATGGTAACCCTGTGTCTAACATCGGTGCTATGAACTGTGGGTAATCCTCTCTGACTAAAGTCAGCAGAAATGTGGAACTACAGGAAGTGTGCTTAAAGGGTTCAACAGAGTCCGTGACGTGTTTTAAACTCGAACGTGTCAGTGTGGATGAACCTGATGAACTTTGACCTCAGTTTCCTCCAGATCATCTGTCAAACAGACTCTGTCACCATGGTTATGATTTACCTACGACACCATGAACCATGGTGACATCACAGTGACCACACAGAACCACAGAAGAAGAGAGGAGCTTACAACTGCCAGAGGCTGGACTTCTTCTTCTCTGGTAGAGCTGGGTTCTCCTTCGACGCCCTGAGATAGAGAAGTCACGTTAAACCTTTACACAAGGTTTACACACACACACACATAACGTGTGTGTTCAGTGTGTGTGTAGTGTGTGTGTAGTGTGTAGTATGTCGTGTGTAGCGTGTAGTGTGTGTAGCGTGTAGCGTGTGTAGCGTGTGTAGTGTGTGTAGCGTGTGTAGTGTGTGTAGCGTGTGTAGTGTGTGTAGCGTGTGTAGTGTGTGTAGTGTGTAGTGTGGGTGTAGTGTGTAGTGTGGGTGTAGTGTGTAGTGTGTAGTGTGGGTGTAGTGTGTAGTGTGTAGTGTGGGTGTAGTGTGTAGTGTGTAGTGTGTAGGGTGTAGTGTGGGTGTAGTGTGTAGTGTGTAGTGTGTAGTGTGTAGTGTGGGTGTAGTGTGTAGTGTGTAGTGTGGGTGTAGTGTGGGTGTAGTGTGTAGTGTGTAGTGTGGGTGTAGTGTGGGTGTAGCTGCTGTCTCACCGGATCATCTCCGTCCATCTCACCGCCTCCTGCAGCTCCATCAGTCTCTCCTTGTACTGGTTCCTCTCCATCAGGACTCGGGCCATCTCCACCCTGGTGAAGCGCTTCCTCTGCGCCGTGGGCACGTCGCTCTGCTGACACACAACACAACACGACACATCACGACACTGCTGACGCGCTGTCCAACACAACCCACCGCTCCTGCTACACAACAACACAAACACACAGCACAAAGACTCACATCATCCTCGTTCTCAGTCTTCACTTTCTGCTTGGCCTCCTCCAGCTCTCCTCGGATCCTGCGGGACAGTAAAGAGTTAAACCTGGGCTCTCGATCGGCAGGGTTAGGGTTAGTTTAACCCTAACCCTGACTGATCCAGATCCACTCACTTCTTCAGCTCCTCCTCCAGCTCTCTGTTCCTCTCCTCCAGTTTGCTCTTGGCCTGATTGACAGCGTCCAGCTCTCCTCTGAGAACCTCCTTCTCACAGGACAACTCGTCCACACGAGCTATCAGGTCATTCTTCACCACGTTCAGAGCGTTTCTGGAAACACACACACACACATATATACACACACACAGGTGAATACAGGTGATGCTGATGTCATGTCTACATCACACAGGAGGGGGCAGCACCGTCCTGTCTGCAGTTGGTCTGCAGGGACACAGGACGAAGAGAAGAACTGAGGTTCACAGCTTCAGTGACGATGAACCTGCTTCACTGGAGGAAATGAGCTCAGTTCAGGTTCAGTCACTGAAGCTGCTGCTGAGAAAAAGTCCTTCACACCACAGATCAATAACAGATCAGTAACAGATCAATAACAGATCAGTAACAGATCACTAACAGATCAATAACAGATCAGTAACAGATCAATAACAGATCAATAACAGATTAGTAACAGATCAATAACACACAGTAACACACACAGTTACACACAGTAACACACAGTAACACACACAGTTACACATAGTAACACACAGTAACACACAGTAACACACACAGTAACACACACAGTTACATACACAGTAACACACAGTAACACACACAGTTACATACACAGTAACACACACAGTTACACATAGTAACACACAGTAACACACAGTAACACACACAGTAACACACACAGTTACATACACAGTAACACACAGTAACACACACAGTTACATACACAGTAACACACACAGTTACACACAGTAACACACACTAACACACAGTAACACACACAGTTACACACAGTAACACACACAGTAACACACACAGTAACACACACAGTAACACACACAGTAACACACAGTAACACACAGTAACACACACAGTAACACACACAGTTACACACAGTAACACACACAGTTACACTGACTTGGTCTCCAGCAGCTGAGTGTTCTCATGGATAAGATGCTCCACCTCCCGACCCATACCTGAAAATGATCACAGGACATCATCATCATCATCATCATCATCATCATCATCGGCTGCTCTACAAACACACTGCTCTGTCATTCTTACCTAGAAAGTTGTAATCTGATCGTCATGCAGAGGAACATTAGAGACAGGTGAAGAGAACATGAGAACACCTGTAGTCTACAGTAACACAATGACATCACTGTCACCTACTGAACATCGGTGAGAAAAGTCACAGGACTGATACACACCAGAGAACTCGTCTGTGAGGAGGCAACGCCCGACAGCCAGAGAACAGTTCAGAGACACGACAGGGGAGAAAGGTGTTTGTAAAAGAGGACCATGTGACCAAATGACAGGTAGTGAGAGGGCGGAGCTTCTCACCCAGCAGGTCAGCTCCTTCATCCACGTCTCCAATCAGGTCGTTTCCTGCTGACGACAGCTCCTCAAACAGAGAGTCAGTGTTTCTGTCGAACGCCAGGTTCTCCACGCCCCCTTTAGACGGCGTGCTGGAGAAACAAATGGAGGGTGTCATCGTCATCATCATCATCAGCTGTTCCAGAGCTTTCAACACGTCCTATGATCTTCATATATACCAGCTAAAACTGTCCCACCATCAATAAGATCACCCCCACCCCCACCCCCACACACACACACACACACAGGCATAGACACTGTTCTGGTTCTGGTCTTTTCATGTGGTTTGTGGAGAAGAAGAAACCCTGAGACCAGTGACCTCGGTGAGAACAGATGTGATCCAGTCTGGTACCTGGTTCCTCTGCAGTTCTCCAGGTCCATGTCCAGTTCTGGGGTGGACTCTATGATGGCCTGGACCTCAGACTTCTCCAGGTTCTCTGCTCCATCATCTGCTCCAGCAACAGAGACGCAAACATGAGCAGACAACAGACCACATCGTTACCTTCACAGGACACACAGGTGTGGTGACCGCTGCCCTCACCTCCACCTGACACAGGTGTAGCAGACTCCTGACTGTCCTGTCCTCGCTGACCCTCCTGCATCGCTGAGATGTTCTTGTTGCTCTCCGGCTTCCCGCTGTTCCAGTCCAGGTTCTGGTTGAAGTCTGAGGCCTGCTGCTCCTGGAGGGGGGTGTCCACAGACTCCATGGCCACGTCTGAGGCAGCAGCAGAGCCCCCACCCTGACTGGACACAGGACTCACACTGGTGGAGGCACCGTCAGGAGGAGACAGTGATGTGGACATGGATGTGTTGGATTTAGACTTGGATCCTCCTCTGGAGCCTCTGTGGTTTGAACCCGCCAGTTCATCCTTTACATGGAGGAAGAGGAGGGAGGAGGAGGGGAAGGAGGAGGAGGGTTAGGAAGAGGAGGGTTAGGAAGGAAAATAAAGGGTTAAACTATGATCTTCATCAATGAGACACCTTCATTTTATAAACATGCAGCTGTTCACACATCAGACACAACAACACAGAGTCAGATCATACATCAACATCTGTTTTAATTTAACTTCTTCAGTAATGGCTAAACGGTGTTTTGTGAGGTCACACTGACCTTGACCTTTGGCCACCAAAATCTAATCAGTTCATCACTGAGTCCAAGTGAATGTTTGTACCAAATTTAAAGAAATTATCTCAAGGTGTCACTGAGATATCACCAAAACAAAAGGGAGCACCATCAGACACCACCAGACACAGACCTTATAAGATTTCACTTAAAGTCTGAGTTAAGGTTTCCTTAAAATGTTCCCTTAAGTATTTAAGGTTTTCTCTTATCTTAGTCTTACACTTAAGGAAACACTTAAAGTCAGTTAAGCCTTAGTGACCAACCTCAGGTAAAAAGTGAAGGTTCCTCTGACTCTGTCTGAACTGAGCTCATGTTGACAAATGAAGAACATGAACTCATCCCATCGAGGGGAGAACCCGATGGACCCTGAACCATGAGGACCTGGTTCTACATCACAGATCTGACCTGAGGTCAGTTTATGATCTGTCCCACGTGATTTATGTCACATGATCTTTCTGGTCAGGTGTAGTCGAGGTGTTACATGTCCAAAGATCAGAGGTGTGTGCTGGGTCACATGATCAGAGGTGTGTGCCGGGTCACGTGATCAGAGGTGTGTGCCGGGTCACGTGACCCATAAATAACTTCCTCAGCTAAGGAGAAATTGTCATACTTAAGTAGAAAATTAAGGTGTTTTGTGCAGCCGGTCCCTGGATGTCACTCTGAACCATATTCCGTACATAATAAATATATAAGAGATTCTGACTCTGTCATTATTTTACAACCAGCCAGGTGATGCTGTTATCCTGGATCATCAGAGTCAGGCTCAGTGAAGTCAGGTATCCGCTGAGAGCTGGACTAAGCTGGACCTGGTCCCAGGAAAGTCCGGCCTCTTCAACACTCAAACAGGCAACGAGCAACAACAATTAAAACCATGCAGTCGATGTGAGTAAAGCCTCATATCAGGACCTGAGCCCTGGTCCAGATTCAGACACGTCAAACTGGTCCTGTTGGTTTAAAGATGAAGGACCTGAAGGAGGCAGCTCAGACACATGCAGCTGTTAGCATCATTTCATATAATCACACACAGTCAAGTCTGCACCACAAACACTGGTTAGTCTGGTTCCTTCAGGGCAGGCAGGTCTACCTGGTCCTGATCAGGATCCTCATTGGACCACTTCTCCTGTGAAGCTTCAGGTTCTGCTGTGATTGGAGAGAACTGTTCCTCAGACTGAGGAACATCAAAGACCCTTTAAGTTCATTCACTGACACAAAGCAGCAGAGTGAGCTGTGTAACATTCATAACTCAGCGGGTTAGGTTAGAACTGTTCTCATTAGAACGGTTCTGATGTGTCACAGAGAATGCAGGTGATCTAACAGTGAGCAGTGTTTCCTCAGGTGGAGGAGGAGACCTGGTCCCTCTGTGAACATGAACCAATCAGACAGCTTCCTGGCCCGTGGACCCTCCCACCCTGTGTTGTTTTGATCTGGTGACACCAGCAGCCTCAGTTCTATAAATAGCTCAGTGGCTGATGGGAAAGAGTCAGGACAACAACAGAGCATCCTCACAGATCCTGTCACCGTGGAAACAGATGGAGGAGGACGGAGGACTTCACTAACAGAGGAGACTGTGAGGCGCTCACAGACTCACACTGCTGTTCTCCTCTCTCTGCACTGACTGTTTCCTTTCACTCCTCTTGTTTCCATGCTGCCATCACCCTGTTGTTGCTATAGTAGCACTCAGCAGCCAATGAGGGGAGAGCTTCCTTCCTGTGCTACTCTCCTGATTTAGACTCTTCTCTAACCTTCCAAAACACCCCCCCCCACCACACACACACACACACACACACACACACACACACACACACACACACACACACACACACACACCGCTGTGTCTTTGTGTTTCGTCCTCTGACTTGACATTTTGTAGAGATTTACACTTAATGATCTCCTCCCTCTGTGTGTGTGTGTGTGTGTGTGTGTGTGTGTGTGTGTGTGTGTGTGTGTGTGTGTGTGTGTGTGTGTGGTCCTCACTTTAAAAACAATCTAAAGTTTAAATAACAAATACAGGTCACCAGAGGTCAAAGCTCCTCCTCACTCTGACCCTGAACCAGTGTAATAACGACTCATTAACACTTATTAGTAGTTCATTAATATTCATGACGGAGCCGTGTTTGCAGCATCGTTTCCAACGGCAACAATGTGAGGAGACTCTGTCCTCCCTCCCTCCCTGAGGTTAAAGGCAGGCCCCCGAATGGTACCACTTCCCCTGGGCTCCCAGCCACACACACAGACACACACACACACACAGACACAAAGCTCACAAGCTGTTAAAGATTCTGGCCACACTGCGCAGCCCTCTCTCTGAATAGCAGTGTACTCTGGCACTGAGCGTCAGAGTTTGTCTCCACGGCCTCTGAAGTGTCCTGAGGATGATGTCATCATCTGATCCGTGGGAAGCTCCACAGGCCGACCTCACACACCACCTTTACTCTTTACAGACACACACTCAGGATGTGTGTGTGTTTGTGTGTTGTACCTTGAGGCTGGTGTTGGACCGTGGGTGGCTGAGGTTGTTGAATCTCCACGGTTCAGAGGGGGTGTCCACAGGTTCCCTCTGGAGGTCAGGGGTCATACCATCAGTCCCAGGAAGCTGGAATATCCCCATGGAGATGGGACGCTCCTTCCTGGAGACAAACAGAGGAAGGTGACTCAAAGAGAAAGGACAGGAAGTGAGGAAGCTGGGAAAGTGACTCAGTGGTCGAGTTACTGTTACGTAATGAGAACAGAGAGAACACAATTAACCATGAGTACAGAGGAGGTAAACTGCCACCACACAGGAAGTGAGGGCGATAGCAGCTCTGTGCAGCTACACTTACCATCAGATAATTAGCACAAACATGAAGTACAGCAGAGGCTGATGGGAAACACATTAGTTTGACCTGATTAACTTGAAAAGTTCAGTCTCCACTGTGTGCACAGCCTCCTCATCCTCACCTGACTGCTCCACACTGGGACAGGGTCACACCCACAGGTGGGACGATGGAGCCGTGTCTGATACCTGATTCACTTCTAACAGATTCTACATTTAATCGATTTCACTAAATCAACTGAGCAGATTGATCATTTCTTCAGGTGCACACTTCATCTAATCACCACATGGCCGAGTGCAACATCCAAATCACAGGAGCTGCAGCTTTTTGATGGAGGTCAGATGTGTGTTCATTAATCTAATGTGAATACATGGTGCTGCAGAGACGCCCTGTTCTACAGGAACACAGTTTATTACAGACCACAACAAAAACCACATCATCATCATTTTTTCAGTGAAAATGAAAAATGAATGTATCACTAAAATCATCTGTCAAAATAATCACAGGATGATTTTCTATGTCATCATTACTTCAGCTTCAGAGACATCACAGGTGTAGCTCACAGAGAAATGAAGGTGCCTCCATCACCTCCCTCATCATCATCTTCACCATCATCCTCATCATCAGTTATCAGGTCAGCTGAAGGACTTCACACTGACCTGTTTCCAGCTCAGGTGCTAAAACTGATGAATTAAATTCAGCTGTGTTCACTAAACGTCATCACATTCAGTCACATGACTTATCTCCATTATGGTCCTGAAGTCCAGACAGGAAGAGGCAGTGACACGTATGAGCTGCTTCTGTCCCATGTGTCATTAACACAACTGATGACAACATTATATAAACACGACAATAGTCAAACCACAGAGATCCTACAGGGAGGTCTCACTCTGCTGCTGTTTTCAGATGTTTTAAACTGTTCAGAGAACAGACAGATTTTATCAAACAGCAGACCATCAGAGTACTGAACTGTTGAGCAGGGAGCCAGTTCTCTTTACACAGGTCTGTCTGAGGTGTGTTCACCTGGCAGGAGACCACAGTGCAGTCAGACCACTGACACCATCGTCACCCTCCTCTTCATCACAGCTCCTCTCACTCCACTGACTCAGTCCTACGGGACAGTGTGAGCAGAACAATGACAGCCACAGTGAAAACAGCAGCCGGCAGCCAGTGATGAAAGGCTGCAGCCCAACAACACAATGGACACACAACCATACTGAGAGCAGAGGTCACACACAGGCCACTGGTGGAGAGCAGTGAGCCTCCTGCTCTGATCTCAGGTCAGATGATGAGAACCTCTGCTGCGTGCTGTAGATACACCTCCTCTCTCCTGACCTACTTTACTGTGCAGCCTCGTACTGTCTGACTGTATCACACCCACATGGGTGACACACCTACACACTCACACACTCGTTACCTGCCGGGCCTGGGGATGGAGGGTAAGGACGGCAGGGCAGGTAAGCTGCCGGTGGAGACAGAGTAGTGGACCAGCAGCAGCACTGACAGAGACACGAGCACCGCAGAGTTGATGACCACCGCTCCCCCGACGAAGCCAAACACAAACAGCAGCATACACCCGGGGCTCATGGCCCCCCCAGATCATGGCCCAGTGCCTCGCCGGGACCAGGAGGTTGGGGGGATGAAAGCAGGTTGGGGGGGGGTCACCGAAGCTCTAGATTCTCTGCTGTTTGTAGCTGAACTAAAACCAGATGAGGTCAGAGACGCCGCGTCCGTCCGTTGGAGTCACAACTGTATCCTGCAGCTGGAGAGCGAGCACCGGCCAAATGAAGAAGGGTCTGCCAGCAGCAATACAGTCAGCAACAACAGGCAGCAACAACAGGCAGTAAGAGTCAGCAGCAGTGATCCAGGAGGCTCCTGCAGCAGTGATTGATTAAAGCAGAGCAGTGGATCCTCCACAGGGAGCAGAGACAGTCTCTCTCCTCCTCCTCTCCTCTGCTGCTGCTGCTGTTCAGTCTAGAACAGTCTGACGCTCTCCCTCTCTCACTGTGAACCACCACCCCTCCCTCTCTCCCTCTCTCCCTCTCCCCCTCTCCCTCCCTCTCTCTCTCTTTTGGATGCTGAGGCAGCTTGTTCCATATGCCTCTGCTCAGGCGACAGCCTATTGGCCAGACTGATCAATCAAAGACAGTGTGTGTGTGTGTGTGTGTGTGTGTGTGTGTGTGTGTGTGTGTGTGTGTGTGAGACAGAGACAGAGACAGAGACAGAGAGAGAGAGAGAGAGAGAGAGAGAGAGACACAGACACAGGCACTGGCACTGTGCATTATTCTGCATTAGAGGGATAGTGGGGGTGGAGGGGGGGCAGGGCACAGGGGGCTGCCTGGATACACAGACTAGAAATGCTGCACAGTACAGAACCACAGTGTTACACACACTGTTAACACTGTTGAACAGCAGGTTCACTGTTCACCATGTTCACCATCTTAGTTTGGAGTGTTAGCATGCTAATGGCTAACTAGCTGTAAACACAAAGAGCTGAGGCTGGAGGAAATGTTGCCACATACACATGACCAGAGTTACTACAGTTTATTCTGTGGTGAGAAGATGAACATGAGCTGGTGTTTACAGTAAAACATGAAGGAGACTGAGAGACAATGTGAGAGAAGGTTTCATGGTGATGAGACCAGAACATCTGTTGATCATCGTACTGAGCAGAAACAAACCAGCAGCAGCAGCAGCATGCTGGGAGGTCGCGACAGGAACAACCTGAACTGTCCTGGAGGACAAACAGCTCGGACAGGGTGAGGACAGCTGACACAGAGAGGACGCAGCATCTTTGTGTGTCAGCAGTAACACATAACACACTCACACGTAGTTAAAGAAGACAAGTGTTTGTTCCAACCTACAGCTGTTAAAACAGCAGCCTCCACCTACACCTGTACACAGGTGGAGCTGCAGTTTGTGACAAACGTGTTTACAACCACATGATAGTAATAAACAGGTGGGTGTGTGTGTGTGTGTGTGTGTGTGTGTGTGTATGTGTGTGTGTGTGTGTGTGTGGGGTGGGGGGGGCTGACCTCCTGGCTCTCTGCAGTCTGCTGCTCACTCATAATCTGCTCCACAGATGAGCAACAAAATCTCATCATCTCAGTGAAGCAGATCACCATGACAACAGCCCAGCAACCATCCTGATGCGCATCCACACCAACCTTCATCTGCCCCACAGCTGCTGCAGCTTCATGACACACTAACTTCATCACGTTTCCTGTGTCCACCTGTCTGCTGATCCAGGTTCTCTGACAGGTACAGGTGCAGAGGGTGTGTGGGAGTGAAGGTTAAAGCTGATCAGCTGCTGTGAACCTGGATCAATCAGACACTGCAGGTCCATGTTGTTCAGTCCTGAAACCTGTGTCACATGGAGCTGTGCTCTTACAGGTGTCACAGCTCTCTGCAGGATAACCTGTGGTGAGTTCACAGCCCCTAAACATCTGTCAGGTACACAGAACCATGAACAGACAGATGTTCAGATATCTGCCGACGTCAGGTCAGAGCCGACGTCAAATACACCTCGGTCCATAAATTCACTGATGACAGTAAAGATAAATATATATCATCAACATGCACCAAAATACTCAACTTTAGAACCACACTGGTGTCCATGTCAAACAGAGACGGGGGAGGGAATCAGGCCTAGAGAAAAATGAGGGAAATCCAGGTGAAGACCACTTCAGGGTCCTGAAGAAAAATCAGCTGTTGGCCTCTAGTCAAAGGTTTCATCAGGAGAAAAACATCATCGACCACTTGTCCTCTAATGTTTCCAGACTGAGATCAGTAAGGACAGAATAGAAACATGTGGTGCAGCTGTTTTCTCCTTCATCACATCACACCTGACTCAGGACGAACCTCTGTCTAAAATACAGACGACGCAACAACACACACACACACACACAGTACTGTAGAACAGACGACAAGCATGAACTGTAACCCTCTGTGTTCTTCACTTCACAGTACGTGAGGTGCGGAGTGTATAGGAGCAGGTCCTGGGGACAGTAGCTGCTGTCCCCAGGACCTGCTCCTATACACAGCTTTTCTGTGACCACTCCAAGTGCTTTACAATACTCACACATTCACCCATCACTCACACAGTCACCCATTCACTCACACAGTCACACATCACTCACACAGTCACACATCACTCACACAGTCACACATCACTCACACAGTCACCCATCACTCACACAGTCACACATCACTCACAGTCACCCATTCACTCACACATTCACACATCACTCACACAGTCACCCATTCACACATCACTCACAGTCACCCATCACTCACACAGTCACACATCACTCACACAGTCACACATCACTCACACAGTCACACATCACTCACAGTCACCCATTCACTCACACATTCACACATCACTCACACAGTCACCCATTCACTCACACAGTCACCCATTCACTTACACATTCACACATCACTCACACAGTCACCCATTCACACATCACTCACACAGTCACACATCACTCACACAGTCACCCATTCACTCACACAGTCACACATCACTCACACAATCACACATCACTCACACAGTCACCCATTCACACATCACTCACACAGTCACCCATTCACTCACACAGTCACCCATTCACACATCACTCACACAGTCACCCATCACTCACACAGTCACACATCACTCACACAGTCACTCACACAGTCACCCATCACTCACACAGTCACCCATCACTCACACATTCACACATCACTCACACATTCACTCACACAGTCACTGTGAAAAGGTGGTTCTATTCCCTTTTCACTGTGCCCTAATCCCCCACATTATCATGGTTATTATTATTGTTGGAGTTTTGAGTAAATGTTTCTATTAATTTTTCTTCAGGGTTTGATTTTTTTATAGATAAGTTTGAAGATGTTTTGGTGATTTATTTTGCAAGGGTCAGCCTACATTGGACATTTTCAGTGGACTCTCTGAGTGGGGTTGATTGGCTGCTCCATCAGGGAGAGAGGAAACAGGTGTGGGCTGGCAGATCCAGTTAGATTTTAGTGTGGGGTGGGGTGCTTGGAATGGGGAGCATTTTAGCTCACCCCCACACTTACCTGGGAAGATGGTATGCTCCACTTAGGGGAAGATTAAGTGCAGGCTATTGAGGGTCAGAGGGAGAGAGAGGAAAAGACGTAGAGCAGGTGGCAGCTTGGAGTGAGGCTGCAATTTTAATATTTGTTTGATATGGTTTAAGTTCTGTTTCTTTGAATTGCCCGGGATTCATTTGTTTTTTTTGTTTGTAGTATTTGGTTAATAAAAAATTTCACTTTTGAGCACAGACTCTCGCCTGCTGACAACGTTTTTTTACAACATCTTTTTAAAACCATCCGGTGCTTATATCATCCTCTGCCCTTTGCGGAGAGAGGCAACACCACAGTCACCCATCACTCACACAGTCACACATCACTCACACAGTCACCCATCACTCACACATTCA
Organism: Trachinotus anak; assembly: GCF_046630095.1. Classification (NCBI taxonomy): domain Eukaryota; kingdom Metazoa; phylum Chordata; class Actinopteri; order Carangiformes; family Carangidae; genus Trachinotus; species Trachinotus anak. The sequence continues at coordinate 294,409 of NW_027273899.1, forward strand.
CTCACACAGTCACACATCACTCACACATTCACTCACACAGTCACCCATCACTCACACACTCGTACCCTGATGGTCAGCTGTCAGTGTGGGGGTCTGTATCGTGGCCGGGGATCGAACCACCGACCTGCTCCACCTCCTGAATCACAGCCGCCTCAAAGCTGCTGTGTTTTCAGCTTTGTGGGTGTGTTTTGTTATTTGTTGTTATTTGTTGTTATGTTCTGTTTTTTGTCGTTGTGACAGTAGTTTAGTGAGAGAAAGTGGTTCCTGATGAGAGCAGTGACGTTAAACCTCAGTCAGAACCTGAACATGTAAAAGAGAACGGAGAATGTTTTTTATTGTTATTGTTTACAGAACTGAGCGGCTGTCACATGATTGTGTTGTGGTGTAACTACACTGACAGTGTTGGTGTTGTGTGATTGTGTTGTGGGGTCTCACCGTGCTCTGGCTGAGGAGCCTGTATCTGGAGGTTCTGCTGGCGTCGCTGCGTGCTGGTGTTTAGTCCGTTCCAGATGTTCCATGTAGCTGTGGATCATCTGGACAGAACAAGATGAGAAAACTCTTCATTTATCCCTGAAAGCAAGTTCACATCACCTGCTCTCAGCTCAGCACTGTGGAGGAGGGTTCACACCTGAACCCACCTGTTCTCCACATGTTCTACACCTGTTCTCTTCATGTTCTCCACCTGTCCTCCACCTGTTCTCAGCTCAGCACTGTGAAGGAGGGTTCACACCTGAACCCACATGTCCTCCACCTGTCCTCCATATGTTCTCAGCTCAGCACTGTGGAGGAGGGTTCACACCTGAACCCACCTGTTCTCCACATGTTCTACACCTGTTCTCTTCATGTTCTCCACCTGTCCTCCACCTGTTCTCAGCTCAGCACTGTGAAGGAGGGTTCACACCTGAACCCACCTGTTCTCCACATGTTCTACACCTGTTCTCTTCATGTTCTCCACCTGTCCTCCACCTGTTCTCAGCTCAGCACTGTGGAGGAGGGTTCACACCTGAACCCACATGTTCTCCATCTGTTCTCTTCATGGTCTCCACATGTTCTCCACCTGTTCTACACCTATTCTCTTCATGTTCTCCACCTGTTCTCTGATTGGCAAACATCACAAACAGTCTCTTCCTCATCCTCAGTGAACAGTGGACTTCACAGGAAACAGAACTGTCCTCCTCCTCCTCCTCCTCTCTGGTTCCTGTTTACCTGAACGTGAGAACACTGACGCTGAACCACACACGCAGCAGCTCACCTCCGTGTGTCTCTGATGGAGAGTGTTGTACTCCTTCTTCAGCTCTGCCTCTCTCTCCTCCAACCTGCTGACTGCAAGACAGAAAACAGTGAGTCACGTGACCAGAGGAGACACAGGGTCACACCCACCCCCACTCTTCACACCCACTCTGAACCATCACAAACACCCACTCTGAACCCTCAGTCACACCCACTCTGAACCTTCAGTCACACCCACTCTGAACCATCACCCACACCCACTCTGAACCATCACCCACACCCACTCTGAACCGTCACCCACACCCACTCTGAACCGTCACCTACACCCACTCTGAACCGTCACCCACACCCACTCTGAACCGTCACCCACACCCACTCTGAACCCTCAGTCACACCCACTCTGAACCATCACCCACACCCACTCTGAACCATCACCTACACCCACTCTGAACCGTCACCCACACCCACTCTGAACCGTCACCCACACCCACTCTGAACCCTCAGTCACACCCACTCTGAACCATCACCCACACCCACTCTGAACCCTCAGTCACACCCACTCTGAACCATCACCTACACCCACTCTGAACCCTCAGTCACACCCACTCTGAACCATCACCTACACCCACTCTGAACCATCACCCACACCCACTCTGAACCCTCAGTCACACCCACTCTGAACCATCACCCACACCCACTCTGAACCCTCAGTCACACCCACTCTGAACCATCACCTACACCTACTCTGAACCATCACCCACACCCACTCTGAACCTTCAGTCACACCCACTCTGAACCATCACCTACACCCACTCTTAACCATCACCCACACCCACTCTGAACCGTCAGTCACACCCACTCTGAACCATCACCCACACCCACTCTGAACCATCAGTCACACCCACTCTGAACCATCACCCACACCCACTCTTCACACCCACTCTGAACCATCACCCACACCCACTCTGAACCATCACCCACACCCACTCTGAACCATCAGTCACACCCACTCTGAACCATCACCCACACCCACTCTGAACCCTCACCCACACCCACTCTGAACCATCACCCACACCCACTCTTCACACCCACTCTGAACCCTCAGTCACACCCACTCTGAACCATCACCCACACCCACTCTGAACCATCACCCACACCCACTCTGAACCTTCAGTCACACCCACTCTGAACCATCACCCACACCCACTCTTAACCGTCACCCACACCCACTCTGAACCCTCAGTCACACCCACTCTGAACCATCACCCACACCCACTCTGAACCCTCAGTCACACCCACTCTGAACCCTCAGTCACACCCACTCTGAACCATCACCCACACCCACTCTGAACCCTCACCCACACCCACTCTGAACCATCACCCACACCCACTCCCACTCTTCACACCCACTCTGAACCCTCAGTCACACCCACTCTGAACCATCACCCACACCCACTCTGAACCTTCAGTCACACCCACTCTGAACCATCACCCACACCCACTCTGAACCGTCAGTCACACCCACTCTGAACCATCACCCACACCCACTCTGAACCTTCAGTCACACCCACTCTGAACCGTCAGTTCTTCAGTGTGAATGAACTGATGTGATTTAACAGAGGCTGGTGTCACTTCATGTGGTGATGGAGGACACTGACTGATCACAGGGCTGAGACCAGCACGAGGGGGGGGGGGGGGGGAGTCAGGCTCCGCCCAGTGGCTGGTGTGCACCGATGTACAGAACCTCAGAGTGACACAGACAGACCTGTGATGTGACATCACTTCCTCTGTGTGAGGACAAGTGTTTCCTTGATTTTAGTACATTTCAGGATTTTGCTTCTGCAGCTCCACCCAGTGGCCGAGTGGCCCATGTTTGAGGAAATTAGAAACATGTCAGCAGATTCGTTTTTATGTCTTTGAGTGTGACACTTCCTGTTTCTCTGTTTGTGCGTTTATTTTGTGTGTAATTACAAGCTGTGTGTAAAGTCAGGAGAACACACACACACACACACACAGTCTCAGTGCAGTCATGTAGACATCATGAGGACTGTACTGTCTCCATGCTCTTGTCTAATTCAGTCAGTGTGCGTTGTGCTGAAACACAGACACACACTGACTACACAAAGTTGTGTAGATAAAGATCACAGCTCTTTGTGTTCAGTTCACACTCAAACACTGTTACTGAGGGTCTTTATTCACTTCATCTGTCCTCTGGCTCCTCAGCAAACAACCTGTCACAAGACCTGCTCACAGGGTGTGAGAGTGTGTGTGTGTGTGTGTGTGTGTGTGTGTGTGTGTGTGTGTGTGTGTGTCTCAGATGGACTCACTCTGATCTGCGTAGTTCTTCGTCTTCATCTCCAGGTGGCGGCTGTGAGACTCCAGCACCACCAGTCGACCCTGCAGGTCCTTCCTCTCTCCGTCCTGAGAGTCTTCTAGAGCGATGAACCTCTGCAGACACACAACACACGGTGAAGCTCATGACACCCACTGTACACCTCCACCACCATGAGGGCTGAGGGCTCTGACACACACAGACACACACAGACACACACACACACACACACACACACACACAGAGACACACACACACACAGACACACACAGACACAGAGACACACAGAGACACACACAGACACAGAGACACAAACAGACACAGAGACACAGACACACACACACAGACACAGACACACACACAGACACAGACGCAGACAGACAGACACAGACACAGACGCAGACAGACACAGACACAGACAGACACAGACACACACAGACACAGAGACACACACAGACACAGACACACAGACACAGACACACAGACACACACACACACACACACACACACACACACACACACACACACACACACACACACAGAGTCTGTATTGATATCAGAGTCAAGGTTATTTTTTCAATCTTCACAGCAGCTGTTGGCACTAAACCTCACAGCTTCTCTCAGGGGACGCTGGGCTCTGAGTGTTTGTATAGACACACACACACACACAGAGGAGAGTGTGTTCTCTGAACACACATTAACACACACAGTAAAATCACCATGATAATCAGAAGAATATTCAGTGGCCAGACCTGAACCGCGCTGGATCTGATCCGGTTCAGACTCTGATGAGTCCAGATCAAACTTTAATGAGCATCAAAGCACAAGAAGAAACTGTCTCAGTAAAGTGTGTGGACTGTTTTCAGGAGCCCTGTATTGATCAGCTGATCAGCTGAGTCAGGCGTGTGCTCTCCATGTCCGTAAACATGCAGTCTTGTGATGTGGGCACTGGCTGTGTTTAGGGCCCCTGTGGTCGGGCCCCGGGCAGAGTGTGGATGTAATTTGAGAGGAGATGAGGGTCACCTGGTTACAAACAGCCTCCTCTTCACACTGAGTGGAGGTGACTCAGGAGGCTCTGGTTTAAAGACAATCACTTAGTAAGGAGGGGGGGGGGCACTTGATTCACCAACAGCATCTTAAGGCCTGAGCTGCTGGTAGAAAAGCAGCATTTCCCATGTAAGTCTAATAAGAGCATTAACATTGGGGGGGGGGGGGGGGGGGCTGCCTAATCTGTTAATGTGCATCACTGTAACACTAAGACAAAAGACTCCCAGTCACCGGCCTCGGTCTCTGATCAGTTTAAATTAACAGCAACAAAACCAACACCATAATGTATGGATGACGCACGCCGCCGCCCTGCTGCCCCCCCCCCACCCCCACCCCACACACACACACAAACATTCATCAGAACAATCCCACCATCCTCTCACCCTGCTGCTCGTCATATGACAGCGCTCCAGAGAATGACTGTTCCAGCAAGTTAATGTCCCCCCCCACCGCACGTATAAGGCTGCCTTTGTCCTAACACACTCTCACACACATGTGGCTGCAAAACAACTCACTGTGCACACACACACACACGCGCACACACAAACACGCACGCACGCATGCGCACACACACATGCGTGGCTGCAAAACAACTCACTGTGCACACACACGCACGCGCGCACACACACCGACATCAAACTTCACAGCTGTCGAGACGTTTCACCAAACACCAGCTTCATTTTGGCTCAAGAAGAAGAGTCAGAGGATCAATAAGATGATTGGTGATGATCGATCAGCTGACTCAGAGCAGCCTCTGTTCTTCTACAGCTGACAGTCCTGAATGGACAAAAGAACTAAGGGAAGTTTTCCCCAAGAATTTCCTGCCTTGCCTTTTCCTCCTGCTCAGCTCAGCCCCCCTGATGATGGAGTCTGATGGTGTGTGTGTGGGGGGGGGGCGCTCTGACATCATCGACCATACGGCTGACCACACCCAGTGAGGTGTGTAACACAGCAGCCACAGACTGAGAAACTCCATGTGAAAGCTTCAGCAACAAGTCAGGACAGATGTTAACAGAGCTGTGACCTGCTGAGCTTGTCACTCCACATTAACATGAACAACTGCAGGTGTGTCTGTGTGTGTCTGTGTGTGTGTGTGTCTGTGTGTGTGTCAGGACTCCACATGTGATCATGAAGACAGTGAGATGTTCTGATTACACTGATCAGATGTGACTATGATTAATGTGGGGTCAGTGTTTACGTGCAGTGACAGCGTGGCCCCGCCTACTCTGACCAACCTCTCAACCTCTGGCTGTCCAGCTGTGGTCCAGCTGTGATCCAGCTGTGCAGACCACCTACTGCCCCCTGATCCTGCTCAACACCCTCAACTCCCACTGCTCCTGTTATGATTATTATTATTAGTCTCATTATTAATACTGTCATTAATACTGTTGGTTTTATTATCAGTCTTATTATTGTTATTATTCTCCTTTAATCATTTTAATTGGTCTTATGCTCTCTCTCTCTCAGCCCAGCCTGTTGAGGCAGACCCCCCCTCACCCCACCCACCCTGGCTCTGTGGAGGTGTCTACCTGTTTTCCCTCCAGGTGGTCTCTGTGGGGGGCGGTCTGGACCTGCTCTGTATGAACAGTGGCTGTGAGAACGCTGTTGCTCTGCTGTTGAACTGAATAAAGTCTGAAACGAGCCGAAAGAACAAAGCATCCATTGAAGCTCTGACTGCTCGAGGTAACTCAGCAGTTTTCTTTTCAGATTTTAACCTCGATGACGACTGTGACGACCTCATGATCTGTGGAGCGGGTCAGGGACCTGGATCTGGTCCCTATCTCACTGTATGGATCCACCAGGGTCAGGTTCAGGGTCTAGGGTCCTGTGGACGTCTTGATGTGAACGTTTCAGACTCTGTTTCTAGTTTAACAGGACAGACTGAAAACCAACTGTGCACCAGTGTTACAAGACTTTGTCATTTAACTTCAGTTTGTTGTGTAGTTGTGGTTTGTGGTTTAAGGTTTTGTTGTCTATTGACAACTCAGTTTTATGTTACTTGATAAAATGTTTTTTAGTTTTGAATGATTCCTGTAAGTTAATTTATTTTGTAAACGTCCCATTTTAGAGACGTTCTTTCCTTTTATATTTAACAGTGAATCCAAAGTGTCGCATTCGTCCTGGAAGCAGCAGTCTCATTATCACCTGTATCATCATCTATCATCACACTGTTATTGTGTGTTAGAAACACACACAGCACTGTGGCTCCTGAAGCTGTCACCTCGTGAAGCAGCACCAGAACAGCGGACTGACAGTACGAAGAGGAAACCGTGTTAATGCAGCAGTGAAGTGGTTGTAAAGTATTAACAGCTGGATGTTTGAAGGCGCTCGCTGTGAGGGGGGTGACAGTGAGGACAACACGGAGCAGACCATCAGTGTCTGGACACTGACACATCCACTGATCTGACTGAGACTTTCAGCAGCTGCTAACATCTGTACTGAACCAGGACCTAACAACAGGATCAACACCCAAAACACAGTCTGACCTCAGACCTGTTGTTGTGCAGAGCCACAACGACAGGAAACATGTTACTGTCCAGAAATAGACTGTGTGTGGATGAAGTGGTGCCAATAAGTGCATCACTGGTTGGGTCAGATGACAGGACTCTGTCTGTGCTTCACTGTCATTACACATGAGCTGAGCAGGATGATTCAAATCTGTTTGGTCAAAAGTATCTGACTGAAAGTCACAGCTGAGGTGTCACTGGCTGAACTTCAGAGGAGAAATCAGCCTTGATGCTGCGTTCACTGCCGCTCCGGGTCCCAGAGAGCAACATCAGTGACATGAACTTTCAGTTACAGGATAGTTTGTTCCTCACTGTTGTTGATACCAGTGATCATATTTCATGTCAAACTAGAGACCCGTCCTTTAGGACACCTCCGCCCATCAGGCTGTGATTCTTTTAACTGCATTTCACTTTACGGAAACGGTTTTTTCTTCCGCCCGAACACCGGACGTTGGGCCGCTCCAAGAACCAGCAGCCACTTTATAAAGTGTTGTTCTCTCATAATCTGCTTTGCAGGGGTCCTGTCAGTGAGCCGAATAAAAGAGCGGCTTATATGTTTCATAAAAAGTACTATTTGGTGACTAATCAGATTTGATATATAGTTGATAAGCACCGCAAGTGTGAGTTGCCAGATTTTCGAACTGAGTTCGGTGTTAGGTCTTTTCAAGCCGAACTCCATACCACTAGCCTCTAATGTATAATCCGGGTTATGAGTTCGTGTGGCGGCTGTGTGCCGGGACCCACCTCCTCTGCGTGTTTCCTCAGAGCCTTCTCTCGCTCGTACTGGGTGACCAGCTGCTCGTTGTCCTCCTTCAGCAGCTCCAGCTCCACTTCGTGCTCCCGGTTCACCGCGAACACCGAGTCCAGGTTCTCCAGGACGGCGACGACCAGCGGCATCAGCTCCTTCACCACGTCCTCGTCATATTTCTCAATCAGCCGTTCAAACTCCCGGTAGATCGAACTGGCCAGACCCGAGACCCGGTCGGACATCACGGCAGAGTTGCCGGAGTCGTCCTGGTAGAGGACTACGCTGTCCAGCTCCATTTTCCTGCCTCCCTGGCGCTTCTCCCGCGGCTAACGTTAGTGACTCGGGCCGCCCGCCGTCCGACTTTAACCGCCAAACGACCGAGTTTCTAAAACATCGCCGGCTGCAGCTGGTCCCTCGGAGTCCTGCGCCTCCTCGCCCGGCTCTGAGCCCAGGGTGGACGGTGGACGGACACGGCTGCTAGCCTGAAGCTAGCTCCGCTGAAAGTCTGCACTTGGCTCCTGATTAGTTTCCCTGTCCAACAGATGAGCTCCTGGTGCTGCCTTCAGGTGCTGTCGGACAGATGGCGATGCTCACGGGAGTAAACACCAGAGGAGAAGGGTTATCACCTGAGAGGCAGCTCTGAGGTGAAGGCTTGGAAAGCTCAAAGTATGATTTCCTCGGACCTGTTGCTCATATAGTTTCTGTTGTGTGACGTTCAAGGGGCGGAACAAACAGCATCAACTGAGTAAAACACTGACAAGTCCGGGATCAGTAGATTCACCGTCTTTTCAGGCGTGAAGATGATGTTTGTTTCTGATCACTGTATGTCCCGCTGTAATCGATCACATTTCGCACCGCGGTCCGTGAACCTCCTTCTCGGCTTTCGTTGTCTCCTGGGGCAGAAAGGCAGCGGTCATGTTGGTGCCACAGGCTCACAGCCTCATGTACCAACATGTTCGGCAAACTTGTGACACTTTACAGACTCTGCACTGGAATTTACCACGTCCCAGGGGTCACCTGAAGATGTGACGTCACATGTTAAGGACAACAACTACAAGGTCTGTTTGTGATGAAGGAACATTTAATAATGAGCAGGACAAACCCTGCCGCGCAGTGCTGTAGAAGTAAAAAGGGACCAGGTGAAGAGTGTTTCAGAAAAAGCTTTTATTTGAGCCCAGTGCTTTAGGGATTCAGGCATCAGCTGATTCAAACATTAACATGTCACCTTATGGAGAGTGAACAGGTACAGTCTGTGTCGCGTTCAAGTTCACACAGAACAACAGGTGTGTTGTTTCTCCGAAGCATAGGCACTGTTCACTCAAGACATTAAACACAACACGCACCAACCACAGTCACTACACAATGATGATGTAATGCTTTGGTCTTCACCACATCCTGGGTCCTCCTGCTCCTCAGCGTCCCACAGATGAGGAAGACCGGGGGGGGGTTAACTGCAGCTCTGTCAAATATTGTACACAACGCACATTCAGAGATCATGGCATACAGGTGCTCATGGAGCTGAAATAAAACTAATCATTTAAATTAAATAATGTAAAGCGCAGTCCTCCAACATCACAACAGATGAATCTACTGTTTCATGTTTCCATTTCATTACAATCAAGTCACAGTGTGTATGAAGAGGGTTGAGTCCAGGCGAAGCACGTCGGACAGTCCTGGATCAGGTGGAGAAGCTCACACGTCAACAGGGATAGGGTTCAGTCTGTGTTTCAGGTAACTGTGCTAGCTGTTGTTCAGGGACGACGTGCACAGGGGGAAGGGCCTGTCGCTGGTCAGGCTGTTCAGTGCATGAAGCACAATGTCAGGCATGTGATCTGCGAGCATGCTGGGACTGATCAGGATGCTCCTGAACGCCTCCTCACTGGACCACTCTGCCCGGTACCTGACCTGGGAAAAACAGGGTCTGAGGAGAGAGAACAGGTAGAGGTCAGTGTGTCTGTGTGTGAGCTGCTCAAACATCTGGAACCACTGAAACATCTGTCGAAAGGCTGCAAACAACAATTTGTTTACTACAGATGAATCTGTCAATTATCTTCTGATTAATTGATTAATCATTTGGTCTAAAAAACATTGATCAGAAGTTTCCGGTCTCGTCTGTAAACGTCTGGTTCAGGTCGGCTCTCAGACTCAGTTTCATACACGACTGAGGAACACATGAAACATTCAGACACTGGATCAATTATTCAAACAGCTGATTCATGTCCAATGAATCTATTAATCAGCTGATCGCTGCAGCTCCACTGCACAGACATTAACTGGTGGAAATGGAAGTGGTGAAAGGAGCTGAAGGTTCAGTGGAGGTTGAAGTGAAAACACACAGCAGTTTGCTGCAGTTAGTCCACTGTGTGTGTGTGTGTGTGTGTGTGTGTGTGTGTGGGGGGTGGGGGTGGGGGGGGTGGGGGGGGGGGTGATGACACACCTCCGTGACGGCCCGTCTTCTGTGATATGCAGAATGCGTCCAGGTGGGAACAGAGGTAAGTGGGCAGGCTTGTGAGCAGGTGAGTCATCTGACGCCATGCTCTGATAGGATGACGAGTGGCGAATCATCAGTGACTCCTCCCCCAGCAGCGGCTGGCTGAGCTCCTCCTCCCTCCTGTTGTCCATCTCGGTGGGGAAGTCGTCTGGGTCTCCTCCGAACAGCTCGTACCAGCAGCCCTGCAGCAGGATGCGGTACTGCAACACACACACACACACACATCATCAACACAACATCTGACCTCACTGGGCGTGAACACACTAAGACCAGAATCACTGCAGGGACCAGGTCTTACCTTGGGTTTGTTGCAGTTTGAAACGATCTTAAGGATCCGTCTCTTCAGGTCCTCCATATTGGGAATGCTCAGTCTGCACAGAGAGGACAGATGATTCAACAAAGAAGAAGAGCAGAGAACAGAGGAGTGTGATGTCACTCACCACCTCCTCTGTAATAACAGAGCAGTGATCCACAGTCAATAAAGTCCATTAAACCAAACTGCTACACACAACTAACCAGTGACAACATGGAGTATTTACCCATGATGCATTTCAACTTTGTGTTCTAATAGCCAAGAGGAACCAGACTCACCTGGGAACCAGGTCCTTTCCCAGCACCACAGAGACCACAAAGTCCTTGGAGTAATCAGCTAAGGCTTTACTGCACAGAGAGAGAGAGCACCGACCGTTAACACACCACAGGTAATCATACAATGATCATATTCATGTGCTCTGAAGGGTTTGTCTTCAGATATTTTTCAAATCAAATCAAAAGTTTTATAAAGCGGATGAAACGCTGCATTTCACCCTGAGGCCACCAGGGCACCTGCCTGTTTCACCTGTGGTCTGACTCCATCTGTGGATCACATGACTGAGGCTGAAGGTAAAATAAACCTTTAACAACAGGTAGTTTTTCACCGAGTGGCTCAGCAGCATTTGACTTAAAAACTGTGAGACAGAGTTCACAGTCCATCTTCATGAGCTCCTCACCTCAGGAGGCCCCCCGGTGGAGAGAAGGCGTAGCACTGCAGGCTGGGGAAGGAGTTCCGCAGCAGGATGGCCAGCAGTGAGGCTGTGCCTGCGCCCAGACTGTGACCAGTGATGACCAGTTTATACTCCTACAAACACACAGCAGCACACAGAGGGTCAAGATCCAGCTCCTGGTCTGACCACGTCTGATAATCAATGTGAACCAGTCACAAACAGTCCAGCTCACAGGTTCTGTTCTCCAGGTTCTGTTCTCTGACACACAGAGGTCAAACTAAGTAATGGACCCTTCATCACAGTTAGTTCCCCCTGTAGATGATGCTGTGACCCTGACTCTGCTGTGTCCCAGTTCAGACTGAAGAAGGACTGTGGAGTCCCTGTTCACCTGTGTGACGTCTTTCTCCCTCCACACAGGTTCTAACTGAAGCAGAACTTTAACAGAGGTGGTTCTCTTACCGGAGCCACGTTGAAGGCCTGGTTCAGGATGCCGTCGTTGACCAGCTTCTTGTAGATGTAACCTGCCGCCTGACACATGCCCTGCATCAGAGAACAGCAGCGTCAGTTTGTTCTGACTGGTTCAGACAGGTCGTCTCCACAGGTGAGTCTTTACCTTGTGACCGTAGCAGGCTCCAGACACGCCCTCTATAGGCAGGTTCTCACACTCAGCAGACAGGTCAGTCAGGACGTCCTGCAGGACACAGTCACATGATCAGCGACCTGGGAAACTGATACTGCTTATTGATCCGGTTCTTTAACGGTTCTCTTATCAGTTCTTTTTGTTTGTCTTTTGTTGATGAAACAAATTAAGAACAGAGTAAACACAGCTTTATTTTCTCATGTGTATATAGATTCATATCTTTGAGTAGCAAATGTTAACAGCTGTGTTTTAATAGTAATGATTATGATTATTGTTATTATTTACACACAGAAGCTGAACAGTTTCAGACCAGTCAGTCAGACACTATGATGACATAATAACACCACATTTTATTGAAATGTAAAATAAACAAAGAGGTTTATTTTACATTTGTTTACTCTCTGCTGTGAAACCCAAACAGTCTCTTCATGTGACCCTGGAGTGAGAGAACTCACCCTCAGTGACAGGGTTCCTCTGACAGACACCAGAACTGCCTCTCTCTTATGATCCAGAGCCACAAAGAAGGGGATCTCATAGATCTGCAACACAGACACTGTCAGACCGGAGGGGACCTCCACAAATACATGTGAGAGGAGACTGAACAGAGACCTGATCCTGAGGGGACCAGGGGAGTCCACACCTGGTTGTGGAAGCTGACGTAGATGAAGTCTCTGTACTGTAAACCAGTGCTCTGCAGGATGGAGGAGAAGTGACAGCCGAGGTGGTCTCCTCCAACGATGTCATACTCAGCTGCACGGCTCCTACAGCTGACACACACACACACACACACACACACACAGTTATTACAGAACAATGATACAAAAACATTAAAGTGTAAAAGAATCTTTGTTGGTGTGAAGTGTGATCACAGATTTAACCCTTTGTTCACTGGATTTGTTAAAGTTGAGTGTGAACATCTGAACCTGGAGCCAGGAGGTCACATGACTGTCTGAAACAGCCTCTGGGCTCCTGTCTCACCCCCACACAGCTGGTTAACAGGGTATGGATGTCAGACATCCATGACACTCCGGCTGTTAAAAAGGCCGGTTGCTAACAAGAGTCTAAATGAGACGACAGAGGTTGTCGGGGACGTTAAACGTCATCAGTCCAACATGAAAACCGACCTCCTCACCAGTCCACCTTTACAGCCTCGCTGTGTTTCTACACACTGATTTTCTCTAATCATCCAAAACACAACAGAGAAATCTAGTGATATTAATTGAGACATCGAGGCTTCGAAGTGTGTGTCGAGTATATTCAAGTTTTCTGGTGAAGCGCGAATCATTTTAGACGCATGATGTAACTGATGATGTGAAGCCTCTTGTCTGTGACTGTTTTCAGTGTCACTTTGAATTATGAAACGACTGTGACATTTTCCTTTGAGAGATATGATGCATTTCATAGTTTCTAGTTTATAACACTGGTTGTATCTGCAATGGATGAACCAAAGACGACTTCTCCAGTCTGACAACACGTTATCTTATTTCTCCTAATGAAGAAACATTATGAAGTGAACATTATTATAGATCCTTTAAGTTTATTTAACTGTGTTTTTTCAAGGACACATGTTGATTGATGCTTAGTATAAAAATACAATCATCGTTTCCCTTAAACTGAGATACACACACACACACACACAAATGTGTGTTTTTGCCTGTTTTAAATTCTGACCAGTAGATGTCGCTCTGTTAACATGGAGCATCGAGAAACAAACCTTTTCTTGAACCACTGTTCTGGATTTGTTCAGTGTTTCATGAATCTTCATCTCACCATCACTAGAAAAATCCTATTGGCAGTTTATGGAGGGAAATAGGTTGATGATGACTTAAGGGCTGGACTACAAACATTCATCATCCCTGCTGAGCTGTTGACTCAAATGAACAAGCAGAACATCTCACCAGTCTCCACTGAGCTTGCAGGGCCCGGTGAGGGGGTTGGAGTAGATGTAGAGGGGCCATCCATAGGCTGCTGCAGCAAACTGCATACAGTGAGCTGCTTTCTCAAGCTCTGTCTCCAGATCTCCTCCCTGCAAACAATCACAGACAAATAGGAGGAACATTTTTTATTCAATGAAGTGATGCCAACTAAAAAACCATCATTAACATCAGTGTCAGGTCAGAGGTCGACTGTAGCTCCAGCACTCACACTGGGAGAAGAAGGACTGTGAGTGACCACGGCGTCTGGGTCTCTGCTTCGCTCCATCTTATCCTGCTCCTGGTGCAGCAGAGCCAGACCAGCTGCTATATCACTGGGGACCAGATCTGTGTCCTGACACACACACACACACACACACACACACACACACACACACACACACACACACACACACACACACACACACACACACACACAATACAACCAGATGCTTTGTTTGAGTCTTTCTTGAAGTATTCAGGGTTCCTACACATTTTAATACAACATTTCAACACAACCCTGTGTATTACATCTTATCAAATCTGACTGAACCCACTAACGGAAGATGTTAGTGGCACAGACCAAAGAGAGAAGGGAACCTTACAGAGAAGAACCTGCTGACAAGCTGTGCGATGCTGGAGAACGCCGCTCGGTGGCTTTCGTCCTGCGGCAGACAGCAGCACAGGAGCCGCAGCCTGCTCTCCCACACTTTGACAGCCAGGGAGCGAGCGGTGGAGAACAGCTGCGTGCTCTCTTCTCGTACTCCCAGTGGCTCCATGGCTGCAGGCTGAGGGCGGGGGTTACCCAGAGGGTCAAACACAAACACCACGCCCACCCCCGTAAAGAGCAGGATGATCCAGCTGTTGAGGCGCGGGGAGAGAGCGAGAGAGAGAGAGAGAGAGGGAGAGAGAGAGAGAGAGAGAGAGAGAGAGAGGGAGAGAGAGAGTAGAGAAAGGGGAGAAAGGGGAGAGAGAGAGAGAGAGAGAGAGAGAGAGAGAGAGAGAGAGAGAGAGACGCTGGATCAAAACACCTCAACTACTTCAAACATGATTTAACTATAATGAAGACACAGACGGAGACAGAGTCTCAGTTAGGTGCTTTTCCTCCAGAGCAGCTTCACTGTCTCTGACTCTATTCTTCATCCATGATGCTGATGGTGGACAGTCTGTCTAACACATCACTCCAACATCTCCCATAATTCACCTCGGTCATTATTCAAGTTTTTCCTTTAATGAGTCATTATCTGTACCTGTGGACAACTCACCTAGCAACCACTGCTGCGATGACAGCACCCACTGTGGCAGGATCGCACCCTTTGCTGTCATCAGACACCCACACAGCTCCCAGACAGGCCCACACCAGCTCAGGTATGTACAGGAGAGCTCGCAGGTACACCAGAGCAGGGATGGAGCGCCGTGGGCCAGGGTTTGTGATGGTACCTGGGAAACGATCGTAGACTTCACTGAAACAACAAACCTGTGGGGTGTTCTCATCCTTTTCAAAAGCTAGTAGTTAGCTAACAGTGCTAACAAGTAACACTGTGTATTATATACATTCAAACGTACAACCATCTTGTTTGTTTGTTATACCACCATGTGTCAGCCTGCAGTGAGGTGGAGGTGTCTCTGACTGTTCAGTCTTTTACAAGTTTACAGCTGTTTCAATAAGAGGGATGGTACTTGTGTCCATCTTGTTGTGTGCACACTAAAAAGAGCCACATTCAGTAAACTTTGCTCTGTTTCATCTTCCAGTTTCTTAAAGTTATGTTGTGTCAGCCGGCAACTGCTTTGCAAACTTCCTGCATTGCATATTGCAGAATAAAGTGTATTATGATACAACAGCTGCTGTGGGCAGAATTAGGTGAAAGCACTGAGACTTTGAACCCCTACAGGTTTACTAATCTTTATATATTAGTCTCACTGAAGTTTGAGGTAGAAGACAAATTCTTTACCTTGAGCACTGACATACACAATAGCAGATAAAGTCAGGATGATGAGTCCAAGCACAACCAGCAGTCCAATCAGGTAGCTATGAAGAATTCTCCCATTACAATCAAAGTCACCCTTGTGATGAGTGTACAGGATCAAAGTGCCAATCCACCTTAGATAACGGAGAAAGACAAGAGCAGAGTCAATCAACACTGTCATTATATCTAAATTGTTGTATTTCAGGTGGAAAAAGTCTCCAGTAAATCATGGACATGATGAGGGTTAGTAACATACCAAAGTACACGGACGAATAGCTCAAAAGAGCCGGGGAAAACAAGGTCGTCGCTGGCGATCCCCCACCGCCGACCAAACACCACCATCCCAGGCATTTTGCAGGTAAAGAAGCCGAGATGTTCCGCTAATGCTAACAAAGCTTTCCAGGACTATAAAGAGAAAGTGGGCAGGGTTCTCCTGATCAACGGACACCTCCCGCCCTTCATGACTTCACTGCCAAAGCTGCAGCTACACTGGGTGGCAACGAGCCGTGCCCATTGTTGTCACATTGTACTTTCCAATGTTGCTTAATTAGCCCAAATGATTCCGGTGTAGCCTAACTACAAGCTAACGTTCAGCCGAGGACTCTTCCAGAAGCGTGTTTCCGCTGACATTACCTAATTTTATGTACAGTGTTCCGGGCTGCGACCTGTCAACACGCAGCTAGCTCGGCTAACGTTCGATAATGTTGCCAATACGTGACTAGCTTCTAATGTTAGCTATCTCGCTAAAAATACTACAAAGCTATTCAGAGAAATCGATCCTGCTAATCCTGTTGGACAGGCTGTTGTTTAGCTAACTATGTAACTAGCGTTACATATCCATCTGAAAGTTTAGGTAACATTAAGTATAGTTTAATATAGACAGCTGGTTTGTTTTGTTTTTCTCGAAAACCAGCAGTGTCCGTCCGTCGATGACACCCTATTGCAACAGCAGTCATCGTAGGAAAGTTCCGCTTTTGCCTCAATTTATTGACGGCACTTAATAATAGCGCCCCCTCCTGGCAGACAGCAGATGGTTTTATAAGACCGGCTGATGTAGGACCCCATTGGAGACCCCGTGTGATACATGGGTATATACATAATTATTTCTGCTAAACCTGTCTGTATCATGTGCTTCAACAGGAGACAGTCTGTTTCCTAAAAATTACAGTAAGATGTTGAATAAAATCTCTTTGGATTATTTTTCCCCCTAGTCATATAAGTATATGTATGTGAGTATACACACTAAATTTTTATTAGAAATCAAAGGTTCCTTACTTTCACAGTGATTTTCGCCTTTAACCCCAATCATTTTCATTTTGCATTCCGATTTTATTGACTGTAATGTCCTTCAATCATCTATCAGTTTCTGCTATATTGTGCGGATTTCATTCAGTCTTGCTAACAAGTATTCAACATATTCGAAAGACGTGTTAGCTAAGGATATTTTATATGAGATAGGACATGTGTATTATAAGTCCTTTTTCTAATGACTAATAAGTAGATTAACTGAGAACTGGAGATATTGTGATAATTATTGTTTATTGCGTTAGCCAGCTAGCTATTATGGTAATTTTTATTCAAGTAACCTTGTCCGGTATAATCCACCACGCAACCAAACTTTACAAACTGCGGCCGACACAGACCTGCTCTGGTTTGGTTTCATATACACTGGACCCTCCTCCCAGCGCGGTGGTTCCATGGTGTAATGGTTAGCACTCTGGACTCTGAATCCAGCGATCCGAGTTCAAATCTCGGTGGAACCTTTGTTTATTTTCCTCTGGAATATAATTTACCACAACGTCTGCGTTTAATTCTTACTGTTTCAACAGCACACAGGTGTGTGACGCAGACAGGAACTGCAGTTACCAGCAGCAGCAAACACTTTACGTGGAGCGGTGTTCACCGTCATGATGACGTCACACCAACATGGCGGCGCACATAGCCCGGCGGTCTTATTTACTGTGTCGTGGCGCAGGAATAAATGTGAGTCCACTGCGGGTGGAACCAAAGATTGTTGTGATGAGAGACATTAACAACACTTCACAGCCGCGTGTGAGCTACGGAACCCGGGAAACAGGCGCTCAGGTCAGTGAGATAACACGTTTCTTTGACTCCAACTGACTGGACTGGGTTAGGCGACGAATTATTTTCGAGCCCTCTGTTTATCGCCAGCCCGTCACACAGTCACTACAGTGATCAGCTGTCTGTAGTGTTGATCGATTCTTCGACTGTAAATCGATCCACGACAGCGCAGAGTACAGAGGCTGTCCCGCTGTTCATCCCCTCCCTGTGTGGGACCGGGCTGGGAAGTGGTGTTGGAGTATATCTGAGTTATGTTGTTGTCGATGACACCAAACAGTCTGCTGTCCCAGATGAGAGAAGGACGACCTCTGACCTCGGCTAAAGGACTCTGACACTGTGAGAAACCAGATTCTCTGGTCTGATGAAACCAGGACTGAACTGTCTGGTCTCAGTTGTAAGAGTCAGTTCTGGAGGAAACGACCTTTCTCCATCTCCACACAGGATCTCTGGAGCTCAGAGGGACCCTCAGGGTCTGGGTCTCCTTCTTCCTGATGTCTCAGTTAGTCTGGGTCCAGCTCTAGAAGAGTCCAGAGGTCTGGACTACGAAGCAGGTTGAACATACCAGGATATCTGGCTTGATTTAACCTGACCTCGACCGTCCTGACACCTGTACTATGAAGCTGGTTATCACCTAGTTCAGTTAAGTCTGGTTTACCTGTACAGGTGTGAGAGCAATGATGTGAGAGGCAGAGTTTTTAATTTTAGTAACATCATCAGAACCATGAATAAAGTAGTAATATGGTCTGAGAAGGAACTGTGAGACCTGACTTCATTTACAGCAACATCCAAACGTGACATCACCAAGGTGAAATCTGAACAATATGATCACATGACCAGAATAAAAAAGAAACAGTAGAAATAATTTACAGTGATTAAAGTCAGACTGCAGATATGAGCCTGAATTATTGTGAAGTTTGTTACTGACGTAGTTGATGTGTGATGAGGTCATTGAGCCTGAATGTTAATTTCTAATCATGAAATACTGAACGATGTGTGATGAAGCTCTAATAGTTCTGATGGAGTTATTTAGTGATAAACTCTCCTCTGTTTGTTAGAAGCTCTGTTTTAAAACCAGAGTGGACACATGGAAAGACTCCAACAGCAGAACATCCACTGATCCATACAAACATCTACTGATCTATACAAACATCTACTGATCCATACAAACATCCACTGATCTATACAAACATCTACTGATCTATACAAACATCTACTGATCCATACAAACATCTACTGATCTATACAAACATCTACTGATCTATACAAACATCTACTGATCTATACAAACATCTACTGATCTATACAAACATCTACTGATCTATACAAACATCCACTGATCCATACAAACATCTACTGATCTATACAAACATCTACTGATCCATACAAACATCTACTGATCTATACAAACATCTACTGATCTATACAAACATCTACTGATCTATACAAACATCTACTGATCCATACAAACATCCACTGATCTATACAAACATCCACTGATCCATACAAACATCTACTGATCCATACAAACATCTACTGATCTATACAAACATCTACTGATCTATACAAACATCCACTGATCCATACAAACATCTACTGATCTATACAAACATCTACTGATCTATACAAACATCTACTGATCTATACAAACATCTACTGATCCATACAAACATCCACTGATCTATACAAACATCCACTGATCCATACAAACATCCACTGATCTATACAAACATCCACTGATCTATACAAACATCTACTGATCCATACAAACATCTACTGATCTATACAAACATCTACTGATCTATACAAACATCCACTGATCCATACAAACATCTACTGATCTATACAAACATCCACTGATCTATACAAACATCCACTGATCTATACAAACATCCACTGATCCATACAAACATCCACTGATCTATACAAACATCTACTGATCTATACAAACATCCACTGATCCATACAAACATCTACTGATCCATACAAACATCTACTGATCTATACAAACATCCACTGATCTATACAAACATCCACTGATCTATACAAACATCTACTGATCTATACAAACATCCACTGATCCATACAAACATCCACTGATCTATACAAACATCTACTGATCTATACAAACATCCACTGATCCATACAAACATCCGCTGATCTAACCCTGAGCTAAACTCACACAGTAAAGTGTCTGAAAACTTCTGTCAATGTGATATTTCTTATTTTATTTCTTGATACAGTTGATAAAATTTCTAAAATCCAGTTTTCATATTGTGATTATGGGATGTTGAGTGCAGACTGATGAAGATGAATTGTATTGATTTATCATGAGGCTGCATCATGACAGCGTGAAAGCAGAGCAGGGGTCTGAAGACTTCCTGAATGAACTGTATGTTGTTGATGCACAGTGAAGCAACAGATTTTTATTCATTTAGTTTTCATTTTTCAGGACTCCCATGTGCACATTCCAGTGGGTAAATATAAATATATATTTTACAAATATGTGTTTTACTAAATCAGAATGGTTGTGTATTTTCATCCTCCTGTATTTTTGTGCTGTGTGTTTTTCTTAGAGCGTCTGACAGTGTCTTACAGCAGGAGCAGTGGTCCTGGTGGTCAGCATGTCAACAAAGGTTCTCCAAAGTTTAACTTTTATTTAAATTTATGTCAAAAGGCTCATTGGTAGATATGTGTATATGTTACAGTGAGAAGCTCCTGACGGCCTGTACAAGGCCTTGGATCTTGAATCTGTTCTGTCACACACAGTGTAAAGTTAACACACGTCCTGTGTGATGACGTCTCCATCCACAGTCAACACAAAGGCAGAGGTCAGATTCCACGTGCTAACGGCAGACTGGATCCAACACGATGTGCGACAGAAGATCTTTGAGAAGGTTTGTCTTCGGCATCAGAGAAGCGTCCATGTTGTTGACGACATTTGGACACTTGTATTGTAATTAGTTATTTCCATTCAAGTTTGTCTTTAAATACTCTCTCCTGAGGTGTCGTTACTCTGTCAGCAGAAGAGCAGAGCCTTCGTTGTAATGACATGGGGATTTGCTGGTTTCTGTCCCTGTCATTTTGAAACCATCAAGAGTAAATGTGGTAATTTTGTTCTTGCTGTGACAGAACACAAACCGCATCAATAAGGCCGGAGAACTGCTGGTGACGTCTGAGCTGAGCAGGAGTCAGCACAGGAACCTCTCTGACTGTCTACAGAAGATCTCTGCCATCATAGCTGAAGCCAGCAGGAAGCCTGATGAACCAACAGCAGAAGATGTAGCTGTGAGGGCAGCCAGGTATGACCTCGGGGTCTGTTCTGTCCACCCTGATTATAAAAGAGTCTAATCCGATGCTCTGATGTGACATATGTTGTGCAGGTTACAGAAGAGCAACAAGGAGCGACTCAAACAGAAGAAGATCCATTCATCAATCAAGCAGAGCAGACGAGTGGATTTTGACTGACTGATTGACTGTTATGTTTCCACCTCCAGCAACTGTGTTGTCAGTTATTACATGTCCAGTGTTTTGTCATTTATTTTCTGTAAAATAAAGTAAGCAGCAAATGTTCTTGGTGTAAATACCAGAATCATGCAGACCAGGGTAAGGTGTTTTACTTGTGCTTTACTCGATTGTTTTCGTTTTATGCTACTTTATGCTTCCACTGCTACATTTAAGAGGGAAATATTGCACTTTCTGCTCCACCACATGTATTTGACAGCTTTGGTTAAAGAATCAGTTTACTTTAAGGACTGTAACACTTCAGTTAACTGAAGCACACGCCTGCACTGCACTGGATTTCCTTCCATTCTCCGGGGTCGAGGAGGATAAAGTGATGGCCTAACAGCAAGTGCAGCGGAGCTTTTAGTCATCAGTCTGAGAGGCCAACCTGTGTACACACAGTCTGGTGTCAACGATGGAAACCAAAAGCTTAGCAGAGGATGGTTTCGATCCATCGACCTCTGGGTTATGGGCCCAGCACGCTTCCGCTGCGCCACTCTGCTGCCATGTGTAATACTGCCCCGCATGTGTCTTTGTTGTTACACGTCTTTATCGTTACGTTGTTGGTGTTTATTTTAAATCTGCATTATAGCGCTAACTACATTGAAGTTACTCGAATCTCAATTCCTTTCTATGGGAAGGAAGCTAATTTAAATCCTTAGACATAATGTTAGCTAACCTAGCTAAGTGCAGGTTGGTTAGCTTAACTTTAGCAGTAGTTTGCAATGCACATGCATGTACGTTATCATTGATGGATAGGTTCGTATAGACCAGGGGTCGGCCACCTTAAACACTCAAAGAGCCATTTGGTTTCCCACAGAAGAGAAAACACCGGGAGCCACAAAACCCTTTTGACATCTAAAATGAGGATAACACTGCATATATCGTTTTTCACCTTTATGCTATGTATAAAAAAACTATAGTGTGTTGCATTTATGAAATCAATGAAATGCTGCAGAGAAAACGAAACTACCGGGGGGGTCGAAAAGCTCAATAATATATCTATCAATCTATACTATAGACTGTATATAAAACGGGTCGTACCAGGTGAACGGTAGTGTACATCAAAACAACACAACACAACAAAAACAGTGTTTGTCATCGGAGCAAAACTCGACCACGAAGGGACTCGAACCCTCAATCTTCTGATCCGAAGTCAGACGCCTTATCCATTAGGCCACGCGGTCGGATCGACGGAGGAGGAGCGCTGTATCGTACAAATACCTGTGAACACGGAGCCTCGCTGCATGAGCGGACTCCGCTGGAAGTCGATCTCAGATAGAAACCGACAGAGGAGCCGACACCAGCAGCTTCGCTGCAGCTCGGAGGTGCTGGTCCCTGAGATGAGGGAAGCGGTGTTCAGTAAATCATGTTTTCAGTCGTGAATCCTGTGGGTTATTGAGTCGGAAACGGGTGAAGCTGCAGTTTAACCTGTGTCAGCACGTTCACTGAAAAGTTTATTTCATTCTTGTGTTGTTCACTCGTTCATGTCTTTAATGTGTAAATTATTTCAGTCACAGTAAAGTTTGTCCTAACAAGTGAGAAACGGTGTTATGAAGTGAAGAAAACCACACAGGATGCATGATGTCGATGCTTTATTGACAGGGTCTTGTTCAATAATGACAGAACTAACACCAGACCAGACTAACTGTGATGCCAGTATCTTATTAACTGATAATACACATGGAAATGAAGTGAACTCAATTTGTTTATTCTGACATATGTTAGTGACATATAGGCACTGGAAAGTTAAAAAATACGAAGAAACATTCACATAAATAAATACACAGGTACAGTTTAATATTAGCTCATCTAAATATGCAGGAGATGAGGCGTCAGACCTTTTCAAGAGCAACAGGGAAGACATGACAGAAACCCCAGGTTCCTCCAGCAGACAGGAGCACTGGGCTCCAGAGGGGTTTCTCTCTGTCCTCAGAAAGACATCCACAGAGCCTGTCAGCTGAGCCTCGAGAACCCTGCCAGCTTCATTACACAGGACGCAAAAGAGTAGCTGCAATAACATTCATAATAACAAAGGTTCATACATAGAGGTTACCCAGAAAAAGGCATAGGTATCGTATACTGTGAAAAAAGGTGCAATATATTTGCAGGTTAGTTGTGTAGTTAGCTAAGACTGCTAGGTGTTAGAAAAGCCCTGGGTTGAAGCCTTACACTGGTCACACTTCTAGTGTCTGTCAGCTGTAAAGGAAATCGTCCCAGCACTGGAATAAAACACTGCAACATCTTTTCACCACCTTAAACGTCCCTGTCTTTAATAAACGTTCATGTGACCTCAGGCGATGGCTTTTTTCTGACAACAGTTTCCAGGCAGAAACACTTCTACAGAACATGGTGCAGAAACATCATGTTTTATCTGCCAACAGACCGTCTGCTCCAGGTTTTATCATCGTGCTTTTATTTATTATTACATGTATTTATAGTGTTCATAATGCCCAGAAAACTATCTGCACAGATTTGCAGCTTTTAGCCTGAACCTAACACTGTAGCTATGACTCAGGTCTGTGAGTGGGTTTATTTTGAAGTGTGCAGACCCTCCTCAGCCCTCAGTGACTTTAACACAGTCCTGAAGAACCTGTGCTAAAGTCATCAACTACATCTTCAACATCTCACTGACGAGATCGAAATCACTTCTGTCTGTTTACCAAACAGGAAGCTACAGGAGCCAGTTAGCTTAGCTTAGCTTAGCTTAGCACAAAGGTCAGAGGCGGGGCAAACGGAGGGCCTGGCTCTGTTCAAAGGTGGTAAAGTGCATCTACCAGGACCTACCGGTTACTCAGGGGTTAAAGTGGGATTTGGCAGGTGGGGGAACCCTAATATACTATAGTTAAACATCCAGCTGTTTTACTGCGTTGCAGCAGTGCGGAAGGTAAATAAAGTGAGAGGGGGCAGACTCAGACACAACACCAGGTCGTTCTGGATCGTTCTGGATCATTCCAGCCCACTTCCAGCTGTCAGGGTTTAGCCAAGACATAGTTTGGTACATACATGGAAACAACTGGTCACTGTCGACAGTCTTTGTGCTAAGCTAGGCTAACTGGCAGTTTACCGTTCAGCCCCAACAGCAGAATCAATCTTCTCATCAAACTCTGAGAGAAGCAGATAAACATATTTCAGTCCCTGAGTCCTGAGAGGATCCTCTCTGTCTCACTGAGCTCCATCATAATTAACTGGACTGCTGCAGCGGTGATGTGTCTCAGGTGTCTCAGGTGTGTTACCGTGGTTACAGTGAGCCTGGATAAACACTAAAGGATCTGGGGGCGGGACCTGATGTGTGGTTAACATGAAGGTTGAACGTTGATCTCATGCAGCCTCAGTTGAACTGAACTCTACTGAATCTGGTTCCCTCTACGAGAACGTTTACACCAAACTACTCAGACATCACATGACCATCCTCCCTCCCTCCATCAGTGTTTACTGGACTTGCTGGACTTCCCAGACTTTCCCGCTTTAGAGGCTTTGGTAGCTTTGATGTCCATCTTGGTCTTCTGGATTCGAGAGAAGATCTCCTTGAAGAGGGCCTTGTACTCCGGTGTGTTCTGTCCCAGACGTTTATCCACCGCCTCCACCTGCTTGCTGATGCTCTCAATGGCCTCAGGCGTGGAGGGCGACTGGGCGGGGGTCGGAGGCGGCACCGGAGTGGGGCCCATGGCGCAGTCTTTCATTGACGGGTCTCGGGAGACCGGCCGGGAAGTCTGGACCTCAGCGTGACACAGGCTCTCCTCGTGGCGCCGACACTTCCCCAGCAGCTCCTCGTATTTCTCCAGTAAGGCGTGGTACTGCTCATCCACCTCCCGCAGGATGGACATCCCCCTCTTCCTCACACTGTTGGCGTGGAGGGCGTAGCTGCCCCTCCTGCGGCCGGACGCATCCCGTGCCACGATGGTGTTGAGCGCTGTGTCGCTGCAGCTTTTTCTCACGGGGCTGGACTCAGGTAACGCCTCACCTCCACCACCCCCTCCACCTTCAGGCTGCCCGCTCGTACCTCCTCCCGTCTGCCCTACCTCCACCTCCAGGAAGGTGTCGGTCTCCGGGGTGCTGTTGAGGACGGTCTGGGTGAGAGCCACGCCGTCATCCTCGCTGCTCAGCAGGAAGGTCCGAGCTCGACGCAGCTGCTGCAGCTCCTGCAGCTCCACCTCCAGCTCCCGCACCCGGGCCTGGCAGTCCTCAGCATCCTGGGAGCAAAGACACGACGACAACGACAACAGCTCATCAGGTTCCACACAGACCCGAGCTGTCAGCTGATGTTTCTCATGTGTTGTGCTGTGTTGTGTATTCGTATGTGTGTGTGTGTGTGTGAGTGTTTCCTGTGAAGGACCATGAGTCACTGACAGGATCATGTGACCCATCACTGAGACCGACCTGCAGCCGTGTCTGCAGCCGTGAGAACTCAGCCAGCAGGAGGTTGCACTCCCTCTCCACCCCCTCTCTGCGGCCGCGCTCGGAGCGGACGGCGGCTCTCAGGGCCGACACCGCCTCCCTCAGGTGCTGGTTCTCCTCTTCGTACGGTTGAGGCTTCACGTCTGTGGAGAAGCTCTCCGCTCTGCCCACCACAAACTCGTCCTCGTACCTGGAGAAAAGACTCACACCTGTAGCTCATCTCTTACAGACAGCCCCCCCCCTCAGTAGACTGTGGTACCTGGGCGCCGTGCAGAGCTCCCTCAGACACGGGAACGTGTGGATGGTCTTGCGTCGCTCCCTCTTCTCCCTCCGGACTCGCAGCTGCTCCATGGAGCGAAGCTGCTCCACCTGACCTGAGAGAGACTCCACCTGGGTCTGCAGAGCCTCGATGGTCCCTGTTAACCTGGACCAGGAGGAGGAGGAGATGTTTAGGGAGTGAAGGAGGAGGAGGAAGCAGGAGAGGAAGGAGAAGTCCCGCCCCTTCACCTCTCTATCTTCTGCTGCGAGGCCTTGCTGTCCGTCACCAGAGTGTGGTTGGTGCGCTCCAGCTCCCTGGCGGTCCCGTCCAGCTGCTCGTACACTTTGGCGTGCTGCTCGTTCATGTCCCGGAGAACCTCCAGCTGCTTCGACAGGTACTGACACACACACACACACGTTTTCTGCTCTGACATCACTGTCAGCTGTGAGTGTCCAATCAGCTACCTCCAGTCATTAATGTCATCAATTATTGATTATTCAGTAGGATAATCGTCCTTGTTTAATCTACTGATTCACAATTTACTAATTGTTAATTGATTTTTTCAACATCTCAGCTTCAGGTTCATTTATATGTTTATATTAAACATATTTAAATTTCCCTTATTCTTTTTCTGAAGGTTTGTTTCTGGAGATCATGTGATATGATCGAAAACCTCGGAGCAGCCACTAAATGGACTTAATTTACAAAGTCAGAATTTGTTGTCGTGTCATCAATATTAAAAATATGAATTAGTAAATGAAACCTTCAGGTAAACCACAGATTAAAGGCACGCTCCCTCACCTCCTCTTTATGACCTGATTGGACATATGATTTCACTTCCTGGTTCTCACCTCGATCTCCTGCACCTGCTCCTCATTAGTGATGTACATCTGCTGCAGGGAGTCCTCCAGCTCCTTGTTCCTCTCCAGCAGAGTCTTCCCCAGCTCTGCGGCCAGGTGCAGGTCTGCAGATCAGAGACAGAAGAAGAAGTCGGACAGGAAGAAGAGCTGCTGTCAGGATCACTACAGCTCAGGTGAGGTAAGAACAGGGTTCATCACACCACCTCATTCTGGACCGTGTCAGGCCCAGAGTCAGAGCAGGACCACAGGGACCTCCTCCTCCTCCTCCTCCTCCTCCTCCTCTCTCACTGAGCTCAGGATATGATGGAGGCAGATTTATATTTAACATGACATTGAGTTTTATCTGCTCCTCCACAGTTCGATGAGTCTGTCACGTCCTCCTCTCTCTGACTCAGCAGGACGGACGACCTCACCTGTTGGTCTGAGTCAGAGTCGGATCAAACAGCTGATGCAGGTGGAGGCCTCAGCTCCTGACCTGTTTCCAGCTGCCGTCAAATCAGTGATTTCAGCTGATCCCTCCTGTCATGTTACTGTCTATAGTCTTTTTCAGCCACCACCTGTTCTGAAGCCACGCCCCTCCTCCACCTGGACACCTGTCCTCACTTCCTGTCAACACATTGACCAAAAGCAGCTTTAATGAGGCGACCTGTATGATTCACCTGAACAGTGGATCACAGCAGTGAGATCGTCACATCATCATATTCATGCCATCTTACACCGTCAGAGCGCTCCCCTCTACAGTGGGCGGTGCTGTCACCCACTGCTGGTCCTTGGAGCCAGAAGTGACCATATTTGGACGAGAGGGTGGATCTGACCACATGGATCTGGAGCCCACCAACACTGGTGCCACTGCTAACGCGGTTAGCTTCCATAAATCAAGGTAAACTGTAAGTGTTGAAGTAATCTCAGCAGGTGACTGTGGACATGTCCACATCTGGCAGATATCACATGACAGCAGTCACCTTGTGATGTCACTGTAGCTGACGGTGATATGTGTGACCCACATACAGCAACTTGCAATAGCATGAAATCATCTGCAAGTTGTGAGTGGCAGCTCTTCATATATATTCTACATATCTGTTAAACATAACGTCCCCACGAGTTCTGCTCTGTGAAGATTATTGAAGTCTGTTATGAGCCAGAAACACAGAAACAGAAGAACATGTTGATTTCAGTAGCAGCTCTTTGCAGTTTAAATGCGTCATGTTGCTGCAGGTTTATAACCTTCAGCCATGTTTAAGCTCGATCCACATATTATTTTTTTTTAAGATATTTTTTGGGGCATTTTTTGCCTTTATTGACAGTAGAGAGTGACAGGAAAGGGGCGGAGAGGGGGGGAAGGAGTCGGGCCGGTCGGGAGTCGAACCGGCGCTTACCTGCCGAGCGCATCCGCTCATGTGGTACGCGCCCTAACCACTCCGCCATCGGGCCGCCCCAATCGATCCACATATTTAACAGATCAGATTCAGACTGAAGACACAAATCTACACCTGCCTCTAAACCTCAGTTCTGGATCACACAGGTCTTCACTTTGTAGACACAGACCCACAGGTGACCTGAGGACACTTCATGTCCCGTAGTCAAAGACACACACAGCTACAGTTTATATGTGCTGTCAAAGGATAATTTCTTCCTCCCAACACCACGCGAGTCTGTGGATTTGGCTGCTGAGCCTCACACACATAAATAAAGTTATATCAACTGAGTTTTTGAGCAAAAACTAGTTTAAATATTCAGAGTCAATAATTCTGACATGGTCAAAATGTGTCCAACACATCTTAAAAAATACAACATTTCTGACATGAATATGAAAACAGTCAGTTCAGTGTGGAACATAAATGATCCGTGGTTCCATCAACTCGTATTCAAATGTGTCTGAGAGCAGATTTAGTGAAAACTGTAGCACGAAGCCAGTTCACGTCTGTCCCATACAGCAGAGTTACTGTTAGTTAAGTGTTAACAGACATGTTATTACTGATGTTAATATTAATGTTAATCTTAACAAAGATGTTGATGGTGGTTTCACTCCTCCATGTTTGCTCTCAGCAGACGTCCGTCTCTCTCTGGACTAAACCCTGTCAGAGCTCAGACTGATCCTTCATGACGACAGAGTCCTGGAGCACAAAGACTCTCTCTCTCTCTCTCTCTCTCTCTCTCTCTCTCTCTCTCTCTCTCTCTGAAGGACTCGTGGCTTCCTGTAAGGTCACATGACTGAGGATGAGCTCAGAGCACTGACATCCTCTCTGCTCCATCAGACACATGAAGACACTGCTCTCTTCTGCAGCCATTTTGACTTGAGTCCTCTGCTGTCCTCTTCACTGTCTCCCACAGAAACAAAGGCTGAGGATCTATTTTTATCCTCAGACACATCAGCACCTCCTCAGCCAGAGGAGGTGAAGCCTCACAGTGAGTTGGCAGGAGGTGAAGTCAGAGCTGCAGAGGACGAGACGACTGACGAGGCGTTTTCATAAAAATATGGAAAGAGTTTCACATAATGTTTACTTGAAGACAGATGTTCAGACTGACAGTGAGTCATACGATGGTTTAATGAAACATATGTAACATGAAACACATCATTACATGGTTCCTGTGTCTGCTGATATAAACTTTATGTGTTTGTCATTGTTGTCAGTTTATATCTCATATTGACACAGTTTCCATGGTAACGATGCAGCTGTAGAGTCCAGGTGAGTGTGACTGTGAACTGAACATCTGTAAACACGAGTGTGTGTGACAGTAACTGACTGTGTGTATAATTATCACACTGTGTCAGTGTGTGTTTGTGTAGTTAGTGACAGAACCACTGACCATGTGACCTGTTAGTTACTGGTTAGTTAACAACTAGTAATATGATCAGTGTCCTCTGATCCTGTATCTGTTGGTGAGTCTGGGCAGATGTTGGGCTTGAGGCTCCTCTGAGTCTGACCACTCTGGAAGATGAAGCCGATTCCAGGTCCAACAGAAACACAGTGAAACGCTCACTGGCTCAGGACTGAACATCTGGATCCTTCTGAGCAGCTGCTGTTACTCCGAGACTGAACATATTCTAACAAAAAGAAGACGACTGACAGACTGTGAATCAGAGTCTCTGCAGGTGTGACAGGTTCATGTATGATGGAGCCTCACAGAGCAGGTGGAGAGACAGAGACTCCACCTGCTGAGCTCCAACAACCAATCAACAGATCAGTGACTCACAAAGACTAACTGTGTCTCTACAGCTGATGGTCATTAATGAGGATTTTACTCCAGTGGTTTGGTCAACACATCGAGCTGAGCTTCTGTCTGTTGCCTAAAATGAAGGTAAACTTTGACCTCTACTGTCCTGAGCATCAAAATTCACCGTACACCTCCGTCTGATTTTCTTCCCTGACACTGTTCATATGACAGCCTGTCTGAGGCTGGACGTCACTCTGAGGAAACACCCTGAAATAATCAATAACCTCTGGATCATAAAACCTCCATCAGGTTCCTCTGTCTCCAGAACCTCAACATGTTTCATCCACCAAGCAGATACTAATTCTGTCAATTGACTAATCAATCAATCTATTGACTAGTAGTCGCAGAACTATGAGCCTGGTTACCCCCTGTTTAAAGCCTGGTGTTACAGCCTGGTTGCAGCCTTGTTGCAGCCTGATAACAGCCTGGTTGCAGCCTGATAACAGCCTGGTTACAGCCTGATAACAGCCTGATAACAGCCTGATAACAGCCTGGTTGCAGCCTGATAACAGCCTGATAACAGCCTGGTTGCAGCCTGGTTGCAGCCTGATAACAGCCTGATAACAGCCTGGTTGCAGCCTGATAACAGCCTGATAACAGCCTGATAACAGCCTGGTTGCAGCCTGGTTGCAGCCTGGTTGCAGCCTGATAACAGCCTGGTTGCAGCCTGGTTGCAGCCTGATAACAGCCTGATAACAGCCTGGTTGCAGCCTGGTTGCAGCCTGATAACAGCCTGGTTGCAGCCTGGTTACAGCCTGGTTGCAGCCTGGTTGCAGCCTGGTTGCAGCCTGATAACAGCCTGGTTGCAGCCTGATAACAGCCTGATAACAGCCTG
Organism: Trachinotus anak; assembly: GCF_046630095.1. NCBI lineage: Eukaryota > Metazoa > Chordata > Actinopteri > Carangiformes > Carangidae > Trachinotus > Trachinotus anak. The sequence continues at coordinate 325,418 of NW_027273899.1, forward strand.
ATAACAGCCTGGTTGCAGCCTGGTTGCAGCCTGGTTGCAGCCTGATAACAGCCTGATAACAGCCTGGTTGCAGCCTGGTTGCAGCCTGATAACAGCCTGATAACAGCCTGATAACAGCCTGGTTGCAGCCTGGTTGCAGCCTGGTTGCAGCCTGATAACAGCCTGATAACAGCCTGGTTGCAGCCTGGTTGCAGCCTGATAACAGCCTGATAACAGCCTGATAACAGCCTGGTTGCAGCCTGGTTGCAGCCTGATAACAGCCTGATAACAGCCTGGTTGCAGCCTGCTTGCAGCCTGGTTACAGCCTGATAACAGCCTGATAACAGCCTGATAACAGCCTGGTTGCAGCCTGGTTGCAGCCTGGTTGCAGCCCTACATGTTGACAGTCTTTGTTAGGCGGAGCCCGCTGCCGACAGGGAGCACGGGGACTTACCCTGCTCCAGGTCCTGCTGGTCGTACCACGGCTCTTCCTCTTCGGTCACGAACTCCTCCATCCTCCCTGAGCGGAGCATGGGTCACCCCTTCTTCCTGGACCCGGGAAAACCGCAGACTCGGGCCTGGGTGTGTGAACAATAGAGCTCCAGCCGGCGGCTCCTCCAGAGGACAGCCGCACAGGCTGTTTTCACACAGGAGTGTTGTGTAGTGTTGTGTTGTGTAGTGTTGTGTTGTGGCTGTACGCGTTTCCTCCTTCTTTCCTCTCCTCTGTGTTTCCTCGGTCACTCCCACCTCTCGGTCTTACACCCCACCCCGCCCGGCACCGGCCCATCCCGGTGCTCAGACCCGCGGCTGCTGCTGCAGAGGATCCTCAGACGTGGCAGCGCTTCCTTCTCTCCTCCTGATGCCTTCAAGTGCTGCTCGGAAATCTTCAACGTTACAGTTTTGTTTTCTAGCTTTGAGCCAAGTGCGCCCTCTAGCTCTCTATACACGTGAAGACCGCAGGACGCCGCTGGCTCAGACACATTCATGACAAAGAGAAAGCTTTAGAGGGAACCAGGTGATATATGATGAAACTAACATTTCAGATGGTACCTGAACGCTGCATCAGCTCAGGCTGGGCTCCAGAGACCTGGGTTCAGTCTCTGACAACACTGTTAACAACATGAGTCCTCTGAACACAACATGAGGCGCTCATGGGTGGGAAGCCGTTGAGGGACCATGTTCTCGTTGACTTTGAGGACTGTGTTTAGAGTCTCACAGTGAAGGAACCGGCTCCACCGGGTTCAGGGACACCGGCCTGACGCTGGGCCTTCAGGGCTCAACGCGCTGATGCTGAGTCCGTCTTTAAAGCTCAGCACGTTTCAGGACGAGGTCACAGCCTTGGCAGGAGCCAAGGTCATCTACTGTACCAGCTCCCCTGCTCCTGCTCCTCCTCCTGCTCCTGCTCCTGCTCCTCCTCCACACGCCTGCTCTACATAAACCACACCTGCTCCTGCTCCTGCTCCTCCTCCTGCTCCTGCTCCTCCTCCTGCTCCTCCTCCTGCTCCTGCTCCTGCTCCTCCTGCTCCTGCTCCTCCTCCACACACCTGCTCTACATAAACCACACCTGCTCCTGCTCCTGCTCCTCCTCCTGCTCCTGCTCCTCCTCCACACGCCTGCTCTACATAAACCACACCTGCTCCTGCTCCTGCTCCTCCTCCTGCTCCTGCTCCTGCTCCTGCTCCTCCTCCACACACCTGCTCCTTCCATCTAAAATCATTCATGTTTGTCTCCTCTTGTCGTCACTATGTAATGCTACCTGCTAATGCTAATGCTAATTGTTGGTAAATGTGTGCAGCTGGTTCAGCAGCTACAATAACATGTTTGTCTACAGAGTTTTTTTAATGTCAACCAGGAAGTGTCTGATTGAATATGATTAGATCATAAGTCATGTGACGTGTGAGTGTCTGACTGTTGCTCTGTGATGTGATGATGAGTAGTTCGGTCCTGAAACAGCAGGTACAGGAGCTGCGGTGACATTATCCTGACTCTGCTGCTCCAGACAGTGTGATGTGTGATTACACCACCGGAGGGCGAACTGGTGTCGCACAGGACGCAACCACATCCTTCTGATGTCTGAATGAAGCGGTGTGGGCCCCCCTGTGGATTAGTAACATCACAGAGTAACATCAGAGCAATCTTCTGATCTGATCTGAGTCGGAGATGAAGACAGTTGAACCAGACTCTGTGTTTGACTCCTCAGCTCCCTCTTTAGAAGCCCACAGGTTCTCCTGCTTCACCAGCTCACTGAGGGAGAACCACAACACAACATGTTCTCAGACCCAGACACACAAAACAGTCTGTTGTTCAGACAGAGAAACACAGAGAGGGGCCAATTTTTTTCTATATTATCAATATTTGTAAAATGTGTTTGTGTGTTGTGTGATGTGTGTTTGTGAGTTTGTGAGTTTGTGAGTTGTGTGAACTCACAGCTGATCAGCTCTCTGTGTCCGTCTGGGTCTGGATCAGGGGTCAGAGGGTGAAGGTGAGTCTGAGGAAGACTCCCTCACAGGACAACGGCTCGATGTGACTCACAAACCACTGACCCTGTTCTTCAGTGATATACTCACACACACACACACACACACACACACACACACACACACAGTCGTCTGATCTGAGGTGGATTTACACTGAGGACCTTCAGTGACAGTGGGTGACACACACTCACGCACACTGACTCTACAGAACATGTTTCTAATACACAACACCAGGTTCCAGCTACAGTCACTTACCATTGCTTTTGTAACATTGTTGGTTTGTGTTAACATTGTGTTACAGTTCAGCAGACTGAAGTCAACACAGTCACAAGTTACTTTCAGTTACTTTTATTGTGTCCCAGGTTTGAACAGGTTTGTTTCTTCCTGTGTTTGGGTCCAACCTGCAGGGGTAAAAGAGTGTTGTGTGAGTTCTTGGTGTTGCTGTGTGGGACAGGCTGTGGTTCCGGCTGCAGCAGGTTACCTGTGAACACCTTCCCTTCATTTAATCTGTCATTGGTTCGTTTACTGAGTCATTATTTTGTCTTTTTGTTTTGGTGTCATTAAGCTTGAGTCTCATGTGAGAGCACTGTAAATATGAAAATTCCCCTCTGAGAAACCACCACGTCTGCTGAGTCTGCCTACCTACCACCTCCCATGACCTTTGACCCAGACTGTTCTCCACCCTCAGTGGCTGACCCTCGGAGGACAGATATAAAGGTTCCTGGTCCTGGGTCAGTGATGATGAGCTGAGGAGATAACAGTGTGAAGACAGAGTTAATTCACTACAATTAACTGAATCAACAGTTGGTGATGTCATGAAAAAACATTTGAAGCAGTTTTAATAAATATGTTTAATTATCATTTGACTCAGTTCACCTCAGTTCTATGTAGCATGTTAGTGTCTTTCAGCTCAGTGTTTTGGTCCCAGTCCACAGCTTGGGTCACTGTCATGATGTGGTTTTTGTCTCTGATCTTGACCCACTGAACCACCTGACCCTCAGAGGTCAACCGCCAACTAACAGCTAACTAGTGAATATAACTAACGAGCGTTTAGCAGCTAAAGAACCAGATGGTGCAGAGACAGTGTGATGAATGCTAATGCTAATGCTAACAGTTAGCTGACATGTCTTCCATAGTGACTCCACGAGGTTCACGTCAGTGTTGTGTCTGTGTCACTGACCTGAACATCAGATTTGTGTGGTCACCAGGTACACAACTGTGTGTGTGTGTCTGCTAACACATGTATGGTTCAACATCACCAGAGGAACACACTCCAGAGGAACCAGAGGAACACACTCCAGAGGAACCAGAGGAACACACACCAGAGGAACCAGAGGAACACACACCAGAGGAACACACTCCAGAGGAACCAGAGGAACACACACCAGAGGAACCAGAGGAACACACTCCAGAGGAACCAGAGGAACACACACCAGAGGAACACACTCCAGAGGAACACACACCAGAGGAACCAGAGGAACACACTCCAGAGGAACCAGAGGAACACACTCCAGAGGAACCAGAGGAACACACTCCAGAGGAACCAGAGGAACACACACCAGAGGAACCAGAGGAACACACACCAGAGGAACACACTCCAGAGGAACCAGAGGAACACACTCCAGAGGAACCAGAGGAACACACTCCAGAGGAACCAGAGGAACACACACCAGAGGAACCAGAGGAACACACACCAGAGGAACACACTCCAGAGGAACCAGAGGAACACACACCAGAGGAACCAGAGGAACACACTCCAGAGGAACCAGAGGAACACACACCAGAGGAACACACTCCAGAGGAACACACACCAGAGGAACCAGAGGAACACACTCCAGAGGAACCAGAGGAACACACACCAGAGGAACCAGAGGAACACACTCCAGAGGAACCAGAGGAACACACACCAGAGGAACCAGAGGAACACACACCACAGGAACCAGAGGAACACACACCAGAGGAACACACTCCAGAGGAACCAGAGGAACACACACCACAGGAACCAGAGGAACACACACCACAGGAACCAGAGGAACACACTCCAGAGGAACCAGAGGAACACACACCACAGGAACCAGAGGAACACACTCCAGAGGAACACACTCCAGAGGAACACACACCAGAGGAACACACACCACAGGAACCAGAGGAACACACTCCAGAGGAACCAGAGGAACACACACCAGAGGAACACACACCACAGGAACCAGAGGAACACACTCCAGAGGAACCAGAGGAACACACACCACAGGAACCAGAGGAACACACACCAGAGGAACACACTCCAGAGGAACACACACCAGAGGAACCAGAGGAACACACTCCAGAGGAACCAGAGGAACACACACCAGAGGAACCAGAGGAACACACTCCAGAGGAACCAGAGGAACACACACCAGAGGAACCAGAGGAACACACACCACAGGAACCAGAGGAACACACACCAGAGGAACACACTCCAGAGGAACCAGAGGAACACACACCACAGGAACCAGAGGAACACACACCACAGGAACCAGAGGAACACACTCCAGAGGAACCAGAGGAACACACACCACAGGAACCAGAGGAACACACTCCAGAGGAACACACTCCAGAGGAACACACACCAGAGGAACACACACCACAGGAACCAGAGGAACACACTCCAGAGGAACCAGAGGAACACACACCAGAGGAACACACACCACAGGAACCAGAGGAACACACTCCAGAGGAACCAGAGGAACACACACCACAGGAACCAGAGGAACACACTCCAGAGGAACCAGAGGAACACACACCAGAGGAACACACACCACAGGAACCAGAGGAACACACTCCAGAGGAACCAGAGGAACACACACCAGAGGAACACACACCACAGGAACCAGAGGAACACACTCCAGAGGAACCAGAGGAACACACACCAGAGGAACCAGAGGAACACACTCCAGAGGAACACACTCCAGAGGAACCAGAGGAACACACACCACAGGAACCAGAGGAACACACACCACAGGAACTAGAGGAACACACTCCAGAGGAACCAGAGGAACACACACCAGAGGAACCAGAGGAACACACACCAGAGGAACCAGAGGAACACACACCAGAGGAACACACTCCAGAGGAACACACACCAGAGGAACAAACACCAGAGGAACACACACCAGAGGAACCAGAGGAACACACGCCAGAGGAACACACACCACAGGAACCAGAGGAACACACACCAGAGGAACCAGAGGAACACACTCCAGAGGAACCAGAGGAACACACTCCAGAGGAACCAGAGGAACACACACCAGAGGAACCAGAGGAACACACACCAGAGGAACCAGAGGAACACACACCACAGGAACCAGAGGAACACACACCAGAGGAACACACTCCAGAGGAACCAGAGGAACACACTCCAGAGGAACACACACCAGAGGAACAAACACCAGAGGAACACACACCAGAGGAACCAGAGGAACACGCACTGTTTCAGAAAACAGAGGAGTCCTAAGTGAAGGAGGAACCTGGCTGTTGTGTCTGTGGTTCTCGGTGAGACCCTCTCTGGAGACACCACCTCTGATGGAGGAGAACCAGTCTCCACTGGATCAGTCTGTGACTTCCTGTGTTCAGGACACAACCAGGGATGAATCAACTGCTGCTGCAGACGTACATGCTGCTGAGAATTATGGGAGTCAGCTGGTGGGACACCAGATGGATGAACACACACACACACAACACACACACACACACACACACACACACACACACATATACACACACCACCCCCTGCTCCTTTCAGACGGAGCCTCGTCTCCACGGTGACTAAAGACAAAGAGAGGCCCTGGCACAGCTGGTCTGTGGAGAGAGAGAAACAGTGAGCGAGTGTTCAGATGTACAGACAGGACAGAGGGAGCGGGGGAGAGAGAGAGAGACAAGCAGCAGTGAACCAGTGGATCTGGGAGGTGTTTGGAGGAGAGGGAGGGGGATTGAAAGAGGAGGAGGAAAGGGAGGGGGTACACAAACTCCCTGAGAGCAGGAGTTAGTCAAAGTCGGAGAAAGTGAGCAGACGCTGCAGAAGGAGTCGCTGCTGATCGGCTCAGAGTCAGATCACTTCCACACATCCAGGTCTGAGTCTGATCCAGAACAGGCTGATCGGATGAAGGGTCTGAGACCAGCAGGCACCACCCGAAACTGACCTCAGAGGAACCAAGGAGAGCAGTGAGAGGACGGGAGGAGGTCTGAGAACCACTGTGGGTCTGACTTTGTTCTCCTTTCGGAGAACAGAGAACAGTGACATTCACTGAGAGGTAAGAGCTCACACTCACTTTACTCTCCAACACTGTCTGTCCAACACGACACAAACCAAGTGTTTACAGCAGCTGTACAGACGTCCTGACGGAGCTGAGCTGATCTCTGACTGTGTTCAGCTGTGAACCAGAGTGTGAGTGCAGTGGACAAAGACCAGAGGAGCCTCAGAGCACAGAGCACCAGCAGCAGAGCTCAGTCCTCAGACCAGCTCTGGCAGGTGGTTCAGATTTCATCATCAGCTGGAGGGGCCAGAAAACCAAACAAGAATATACACAGCCATGAGCAACAGTGTACGTACATGTGTATGTATGTGCAGCTACAGTCCTGCTCTTCTGAGGAAATACTGAACAGTTGTTATTGGAACTGAACAGACATTAAAAACCCACTATGTCTAATGCTGCCGTTTCATCTCTAAACCAAACCACAGTCAACATGCCAACCACAGGAAAAAGAAAAAAGTGTAACTGTGAGGTGGCAGTTTGTCTGCTGTCACACAAATACACTTCCTGAAACAATACACAACACGAGAAGTTCAACACCTGAGTGAGTTTGTTCTGTTTTAATGAATATCATGTCTGTGTTTCTGTTTTTGAGATAGGTATAGTTTATAGTATATATTATATTTCAGTATATGCTATAGTATAATATAGTTAAGTATAGTATAGTATCATTCATTATAGTATAATGTATGCTATAGTATAGTATAGAACGCTATAGTATAATCTATGCTATTGAATAGTATAGTAGAGTATAGTGCAGTATATAGTATAGTATGTTATATTATAGTATAGTACAGTATATGGTATATTATAGCATACTACAATATGGTATATAGCATAGTAAAGTATAGTACAGTATAGTACAATACAGTATAGTATACAGGGTGGATAGTAACTAAGTACATTTACTTGAGTACTGTACTTACATATATTTTCCCAGTCTCTGTACCTGAGTATTATTTTACATTTACATTTATTCATCTGTCAGACGCTTTTATCTAAAGCGACTTGCAAGTGAAGGACAATAGTAAAGCTTCAGTGCAGTGGGAAACCTTCATGTGAGTATTAGGTTCCACATCTGTTCAATAAGTGCTGGGAGATTGTAAAAGGAAGTGCATCAAAAAGTGCAGAGTTAGTGCCAGTTAGACATGTTAAGGTTTTATTGTAAACTTCTGACTTTTCCTCCCGACACTTAAAAACAATTATTGTACTACATTTCTATGAAGTACTCTTACTGTGAAACAAAGCTTTTAGTCAGTGAATGAATTTCCTTTTATTTTGAAAATCTGACGGCCCAGACACTGATCACAGGAGAAAAAGACAGTCACAGTCAGCTGCTCCACTGTCAGTCTGTCTGAACCTGTCAGTGTCCTGACGATGATGATGTTCGTTAAAGCAGAGACCGCGACCTGATCTGAGGTCTGTGTTTGAAGGGTTAGAAATAAAAGGTTCCTTTACTTTTAAACGTTTGACGTGTTTATCACGACCAAACTTCATCACTGACGACAAAAAAGAAAAAGAAGAACGTCAACAGCTCCTGTTGTTGATTCAGTTGTTTTTATGTTCATTTCTATCATCATATTCACAGTCTGTTCTCCAGGTTCTACAGTCTGTTTGTTCTCCAGGTTCCACAGTCTGTTTGTTCTTCAGGTTCCACAGTCTGTTTGTTCTCCAGGTTCTTACAGTCTGTTTGTTCTCTGGGTTCTACAGTCTGTTTGTTCTACAGTCTGTTTGTTCTCTGGGTTCTACAGTCTGTTTGTTCTCCAGGTTCCACAGTCTGTTTGGTCTACAGTCTGTTTGTTCTCCAGGTTCTACAGTCTGTTTGTTCTCCAGGTTCCACAGTCTGTTTGTTCTACAGTCTGTTTGTTCTCCAGGTTCCACAGTCTGTTTGTTCTACAGTCTGTTTGTTCTACAGGTTCTACAGTCTGTTTGTTCTCCAGGTTCCACAGTCTGTTTGGTCTACAGTCTGTTTGTTCTCCAGGTTCTACAGTCTGTTTGTTCTCCAGGTTCCACAGTCTGTTTGTTCTACAGTCTGTTTGTTCTCCAGGTTCCACAGTCTGTTTGGTCTACAGTCTGTTTGTTCTCCAGGTTCCACAGTCTGTTTGTTCTACAGTCTGTTTGTTCTCCAGGTTCCACAGTCTGTTTGGTCTACAGTCTGTTTGTTCTCCAGGTTCTACAGTCTGTTTGTTCTCCAGGTTCCACAGTCTGTTTGTTCTACAGTCTGTTTGTTCTCCAGGTTCTACAGTCTGTTTGTTCTCCAGGTTCCACAGTCTGTTTGGTCTACAGTCTGTTTGTTCTCCAGGTTCTACAGTCTGTTTGTTCTCCAGGTTCCACAGTCTGTTTGTTCTACAGTCTGTTTGTTCTACAGGTTCTACAGTTTGTTTGTTCTACAGTCTGTTTGTTCTGCAGTCTGTTTGTTCTACAGTTTGTTTGTTCTACAGTCTGTTTGTTCTACAGTTTGTTTGTTCTACAGTCTGTTTGTTCTACAGGTTCTACAGTCTGTTTGTTCTGCAGTCTGTTTGTTCTACAGTCTGTTTGTTCTACAGTCTGTTTGTTCTCCAGGTTCCACAGTCTGTTTGTTCTACAGTCTGTTTGTTCTCCAGGTTCCACAGTCTGTTTGTTCTACAGTCTGTTTGTTCTACAGGTTCTACAGTCTGTTTGTTCTCCAGGTTCCACAGTCTGTTTGGTCTACAGTCTGTTTGTTCTCCAGGTTCTACAGTCTGTTTGTTCTCCAGGTTCCACAGTCTGTTTGTTCTACAGTCTGTTTGTTCTCCAGGTTCCACAGTCTGTTTGGTCTACAGTCTGTTTGTTCTCCAGGTTCCACAGTCTGTTTGTTCTACAGTCTGTTTGTTCTCCAGGTTCCACAGTCTGTTTGGTCTACAGTCTGTTTGTTCTCCAGGTTCTACAGTCTGTTTGTTCTCCAGGTTCCACAGTCTGTTTGTTCTACAGTCTGTTTGTTCTCCAGGTTCCACAGTCTGTTTGGTCTACAGTCTGTTTGTTCTCCAGGTTCCACAGTCTGTTTGTTCTACAGTCTGTTTGTTCTCCAGGTTCCACAGTCTGTTTGGTCTACAGTCTGTTTGTTCTCCAGGTTCTACAGTCTGTTTGTTCTCCAGGTTCCACAGTCTGTTTGTTCTACAGTCTGTTTGTTCTCCAGGTTCTACAGTCTGTTTGTTCTCCAGGTTCCACAGTCTGTTTGGTCTACAGTCTGTTTGTTCTCCAGGTTCTACAGTCTGTTTGTTCTCCAGGTTCCACAGTCTGTTTGTTCTACAGTCTGTTTGTTCTCCAGGTTCTACAGTCTGTTTGTTCTCCAGGTTCCACAGTCTGTTTGTTCTACAGTCTGTTTGTTCTCCAGGTTCCACAGTCTGTTTGTTCTACAGTCTGTTTGTTCTACAGGTTCTACAGTCTGTTTGTTCTCCAGGTTCCACAGTCTGTTTGGTCTACAGTCTGTTTGTTCTCCAGGTTCTACAGTCTGTTTGTTCTCCAGGTTCCACAGTCTGTTTGTTCTACAGTCTGTTTGTTCTCCAGGTTCCACAGTCTGTTTGGTCTACAGTCTGTTTGTTCTCCAGGTTCCACAGTCTGTTTGTTCTACAGTCTGTTTGTTCTCCAGGTTCCACAGTCTGTTTGGTCTACAGTCTGTTTGTTCTCCAGGTTCTACAGTCTGTTTGTTCTCCAGGTTCCACAGTCTGTTTGTTCTACAGTCTGTTTGTTCTCCAGGTTCTACAGTCTGTTTGTTCTCCAGGTTCCACAGTCTGTTTGGTCTACAGTCTGTTTGTTCTCCAGGTTCTACAGTCTGTTTGTTCTCCAGGTTCCACAGTCTGTTTGTTCTACAGTCTGTTTGTTCTACAGGTTCTACAGTTTGTTTGTTCTACAGTCTGTTTGTTCTGCAGTCTGTTTGTTCTACAGTTTGTTTGTTCTACAGTCTGTTTGTTCTACAGTTTGTTTGTTCTACAGTCTGTTTGTTCTACAGGTTCTACAGTCTGTTTGTTCTGCAGTCTGTTTGTTCTACAGTCTGTTTGTTCTACAGGTTCTACAGTCTGTTTGTTCTGCAGTCTGTTTGTTCTGCAGTCTGTTTGTTCTACAGTCTGTTTGTTCTACAGGTTCTACAGTCTGTTTGTTCTACAGTCTGTTTGTTCTGCAGGTTTTGCAGTCTGTTTGTTCTGCAGTCTGTTTGTTCTCCAGGTTCTACAGTCTGTTTGTTCTCCAGGTTCCACAGTCTGTTTGTTCTACAGTCTGTTTGTTCTCCAGGTTCCACAGTCTGTTTGGTCTACAGTCTGTTTGTTCTCCAGGTTCCACAGTCTGTTTGTTCTACAGTCTGTTTGTTCTCCAGGTTCCACAGTCTGTTTGGTCTACAGTCTGTTTGTTCTCCAGGTTCTACAGTCTGTTTGTTCTCCAGGTTCCACAGTCTGTTTGTTCTACAGTCTGTTTGTTCTCCAGGTTCTACAGTCTGTTTGTTCTCCAGGTTCCACAGTCTGTTTGGTCTACAGTCTGTTTGTTCTCCAGGTTCTACAGTCTGTTTGTTCTCCAGGTTCCACAGTCTGTTTGTTCTACAGTCTGTTTGTTCTACAGGTTCTACAGTTTGTTTGTTCTACAGTCTGTTTGTTCTGCAGTCTGTTTGTTCTACAGTTTGTTTGTTCTACAGTCTGTTTGTTCTACAGTTTGTTTGTTCTACAGTCTGTTTGTTCTACAGGTTCTACAGTCTGTTTGTTCTGCAGTCTGTTTGTTCTACAGTCTGTTTGTTCTACAGGTTCTACAGTCTGTTTGTTCTGCAGTCTGTTTGTTCTGCAGTCTGTTTGTTCTACAGTCTGTTTGTTCTACAGGTTCTACAGTCTGTTTGTTCTGCAGTCTGTTTGTTCTGCAGGTTTTGCAGTCTGTTTGTTCTGCAGTCTGTTTGTTCTGCAGGTTCTACAGTCTGTTTGTTCTGCAGTCTGTTTGTTCTGCAGTCTGTTTGTTCTGCAGGTTCTGCAGTCTGTTTGTTCTGCAGTCTGTTTGTTCTGCAGGTTCTGCAGTCTGTTTGTTCTACAGTCTGTTTGTTCTGCAGTCTGTTTGTTCTGCAGGTTCTGCAGTCTGTTTGTTCTACAGTCTGTTTGTTCTACAGGTTCTACAGTCTGTTTGTTCTACAGTCTGTTTGTTCCACAGTCTGTTTGTTCTACAGTCTGTTTGTTCCACAGTCTGTTTGTTCTGCAGTCTGTTTGTTCTGCAGTCTGTTTGTTCTGCAGGTTCTGCAGTCTGTTTGTTCTGCAGTCTGTTTGTTCTGCAGGTTCTGCAGTCTGTTTGTTCTGCAGTCTGTTTGTTCTGCAGGTTCTACAGTCTGTTTGTTCTGCAGTCTGTTTGTTCCGCAGTCTGTTTGTTTTGCAGGTTCTGCAGTCTGTTTGTTCTGCAGGTTCTGCAGTCTGTTTGTTCCGCAGTCTGTTTGTTCTGCAGTCTGTTTGTTCTGCAGTCTGTTTGTTCTGCAGGTTTTGCAGTCTGTTTGTTCTGCAGTCTGTTTGTTCTGCAGGTTTTGCAGTCTGTTTGTTCTACAGTCTGTTTGTTCTGCAGGTTCTGCAGTCTGTTTGTTCTGCAGTCTGTTTGTTCTGCAGGTTCTGCAGTCTGTTTGTTCTGCAGTCTGTTTGTTCTGCAGGTTCTGCAGTCTGTTTGTTCTACAGTCTGTTTGTTCTAGAGTCTGTTTGTTCCACAGTCTGTTTGTTCTGCAGTCTGTTTGTTCTGCAGTCTGTTTGTTCTGCAGGTTCTGCAGTCTGTTTGTTCTGCAGGTTCTGCAGTCTGTTTGTTCTGCAGTCTGTTTGTTCTGCAGGTTCTGCAGTCTGTTTGTTCTGCAGGTTCTGCAGTCTGTTTGTTCTACAGTCTGTTTGTTCTGCAGTCTGTTTGTTCTGCAGGTTCTGCAGTCTGTTTGTTCTACAGTCTGTTTGTTCTAGAGTCTGTTTGTTCCACAGTCTGTTTGTTCTGCAGTCTGTTTGTTCTGCAGTCTGTTTGTTCTGCAGGTTCTGCAGTCTGTTTGTTCTGCAGGTTCTGCAGTCTGTTTGTTCTGCAGTCTGTTTGTTCTGCAGTCTGTTTGTTCTACAGTCTGTTTGTTCTGCAGTCTGTTTGTTCTGCAGGTTCTGCAGTCTGTTTGTTCTGCAGGCTCTACAGTCAGAAACATTGTTCCTTTGAAATGTTTAAATGTTTAAAGTTGGGTGCTCCAGTAGCCTTTAACTGGAGCCTTGTGCTGTGGTGATGTGTGAGCAGCGAGGCTGCAGTGCTGGAGCTGAGGACTGATGCTGCAGCTCATCACGGGACCGGAAGGTCTCTGTGAAGTGACTGGGCTGGTATTAAACTGCAGTGATGAGGAATGATTATCCACCTGTTATATTTGTGTTAAGCCTTAGTGACTCCTGTTGTCAATTAGATGTTGCTAGGCAACATCAGCGGCAGGACCTCTGAGGTACAGTCACTTTACCTGTCGTTTGACTCCTAATGAGGAGTTAATTCATACATGACCCGCTGGTATTTTCATGTTATTACATGTGGCGATTTGTTGGCGAACATTAGTTAACCTGTTACACCAAGTGGAGGCTGACCTAGCTGCTGAGAGAGCCGAGGCTAGCTTTAGCTAAAGCTTCTTTTCCTCATGTATTTTTTCATTGTTAGCTGTTATTTCTAATTGAAAAATCCACGTAGGTGAGCCGACATCGTAGTGAGTTAGTTTGTCATTGCCTGTCACTTAAATGAGGCAGCAGCTAGTTAAAACCATGACCTCCTTAACTCCTGCCGAGCTAACTAGCTGACACGCTAACAAGCTAACTAGCTAACAGCAGCAGTAACTGTCACCTCAGCCTGTGGCTCCAGTGGAGCTCACAGACCTGGTCTGTTCAGATACCTTTGATGCACATGTTGAAATCTACTTCACTGCTTTGTTGTTATTATTTAGTCTAATTTATGTATTTCATTATTTTATTACATTGATGTAAATGGATTTATTAATAGTAATAGTAGATCGACAGACACCTAAAAATAGAGGCAGAGAGAATCCCTGGGACTGATTTAAACTGGTTCTGGTTCTGTGACAGTTTTAAACTGGAAGTTCTTCGAGGCAACTGGGGATCATGTGTCAGGAAACTCTGAAAACTCAGTGATCACAGTTATGCTGATGACCTGCATCTGTATATTCCTCTGGAGCCTGAGGATGATGATGGTGTCCTGTGTTCTCTGACCTCTCAGACAGCAGCAGTAAAAACTGGATGACCAATAACCTCTAGAAACTAAATAAGGACAAAGCTGAAATACCTGTAGCTGGCCCCCGAGGTTAAACCAGAGGTGACCAGTCTGGATTTAATTTTACTTCACACAACAAACGTGACCAAAAGAGCTTTTTATCACTTAGGAAATATGGTCACACGTCACATAAAGATGCAGAAAAACCAGATGTTCTTTTCACTGGTCTTCTGAAGCAGTCAGTGCTGTGCTGTTTTGAACTAAAACAGGGAGGACAGAGCATGAACACATGAACTACACCCTGTCATTGAATCCTTCACTGGCTCTTAGATCTGAAATACACAAAATTATACACACAAGTAAACAGGCAGCGCAGCTTTTTTAACTATTTTCCAAAGCTATGGAATACCTGACAATTTTAAACCACAGCTGATCTGTTTAATTTGGCCCTTAATTCATCTCTCATATGTTAAATTCTTACTGGTTTCTGTTTTATTTTCATTTCTATGTTTTATCATCTGCTGTCTTTTTGTCTTTTAGTGTTGTGCAACGTTGCACGTTGTGTTAATGTGACCATGTACTGAATCAAACCCTCCTGGTTTGATTCAGTACATCTTCTGCTGAGCTTTGTGCCTTAGATTAAGATGTCAAATCATAAATAATCTAGATCTAAAAACCTCTTCTGCTTCCGACTGTGTATAAATGAAACACCAGGCTCACATTAATCAGATGAGTCTCTGTGTTTCTCATTAACACACTCAGAGTGTCCGTCTGGTGACTGACTGTCTTCAGTGTCCGGTTGTGTGTCCTGTGGGACGTCACCCACACACAGCTGCTGCTGTGACGATGACAGGCTCAGTCTTCAAATGCCAGGCCCGAAATAGTTTCCCTCGTTTATAATTAAACTGAACCTCCTGCCTCCTGAGTGTGGACACACACACGCACACACACACACACACACACACACACAGTGGACTAATTAGGGGGCAGATCTATAATGAGTGAGTACTCAGTATTTAGGGTGCACATGCTCGAGGGGTAATTGCAGGGTGGATGTATAAAATAACAGGAGTGACGGGTGGAGCTGTAGGTGGAGCTGTAGAGAACATTTTCTACATTCAGAGCAGCTTCACATGAGACAGTGAACACCTCACTCAGCCAGTGTCATCTTGTGTCCTCAGGTGTAGCGCTGTGAGGTGTGTGCTCTGTACCTGAGAGGATCATGGACGTGAGGGAGGAGGTGCTGTCTGTTCTGGAGAAGCTGTGGACCAAGCTGCAGGGCCTCCCGCAGGCCAGTCCTCTGGAGCTGGGAGCCTTCTTTGTGCTCATCCTGTTTGTTGGTCAGTGTCACCTCAGTTTGAGACACAGTCACAGTCAACCCCCCCCCAAAAAAAGTCTGTCCACCTACAGTACAGAGGGTCTGTCGTGGTTGTAATGGGCCTGTTTGGTTTTATTTCCTCAGTTAACTAAACACGTCCATCATGAAGGTCTTTGTTATATGTTCATGATGTTGTTGACATGCATCAGTTGATTTTTTAAACACATGGGGAAACGTCACCTGATGAAGCTGAGACACACACACACACACACACACACACACACACACACACACACACACACACACACACATATCCAGCACATACAAAACAGTGTTATTCACTGAGGTCGTGTGTGGTCACCTGATGATGTGAACTCCAGTGTCTCTCCTTCATCTCCTTCAGTGTCAAGTAAACAGCTCTAATTAAAAAAACTAAAGATTAGTGCAGCTTTAGTTACAGAACTGTGCCCCAGAACACACACTGACCCCCCCACTGTGTCTCCTTTCAGCCACATTTGTCTTCATGATCCTGCTGTCCTGTGTCCACTGCTGCTGCTGTGCAAAGCCAAAATACCAGGCGTCCAGAGTCCAGCCTCTGCAGCCCGTCTGAGGAGGAGACGGGGACAGCCTCATCCTCATTAATCATCTCATCACACAGGCCGTTGTTACACAGAGGGACATGTGTATGATAAGTGGAGAAAACTGAAGGATGGAGACACGTGTCCATGATGGAGAAGGAGCCAGGAAACGAGGATCCATATTAATGAGCAGAGTGGAGCGACTCATCAAGGCCAATGACGGAGGAGGACAAAGAGACGCTGTGTGTCTCAGTGACACAGTGAGATAAACTCACTGCCTCAGTGTCGATATTCATCAGGAACATGAAAACAACTGGAAAATATTCAGACGTTCAAACCTGAGTATGTGTTCTGGACATTTCCTGAGACACAGTGCCCCCTGCTGCTCCACAGAGGTCCAGTTTCATAAATGTCTGTAGTGGTAAATCGGAGCTGTTGATGGTTTGATGTACGACAGTTATAAATGTGTTCTGATTATATTGCAACAGAGAAGGGTGTCACCTTTTTACTGACAGTGTTCTGAGCTAATGTTCGGTTGTAATAAAAGTTCAACTTGTTTAAAGAGAGAAATATTTTCTCTGTCTCAGGATCTGATGTGAAGGTGTCACTGTCACAGTGTGATCCTTTTAACTGTATCTACTTCTAAATCCCATCAGTGAAGTAGTGTTGTGGGAACAGCACCTTATCACCAGACCCTGCCCGTCCTCCACACGTCAGCGTTTAAAGTAAACATTAACCAGGAACTGTTGTTTTTCCTGCTGAGGCCACAGAGCGAGGGACAGAGCTGCTGGAGAGCAGGTTAGGCTGCTCTGTGATAAACTCATAGGAAAGTGCATTCAAATAGCTGCAGGGCAGTGAGTGGGTCACAACAGTAGCTGGAGCCATCTGTTCTCAGCACAGTCACTGTGTTAGGAGTCACTGAGCCGTGAGGATCGGTTGGCGGGACATGGCCCTGGAGAGGTGAGTGTTGTGTGACAACAGTTTGTAACATCAGCACATTTCTGTGCAGCATGCTGAAAACAACATGGCAGCTTATGAGACGCATCACGGCTTCTAGAGACAATGTTTCATCAACACATAATGTGGCTCTGGACTCTACAAAGGTGTAATATCCAGATTCTGATCCTTGATCTGGTTTACCTCCCCCTGTGCAGCGTACCTGAGCAGCACAAACCCACAGGATCCCCCGAGGACTGGGTGGAGTGGTTCCTGTATCGGCTGCATCACGAGCCATGGGCCCTGGGAGGTGTTGTGGTCATTGGAGTGTTTGTGCTGGGAACTCTGTCCCTGGTGGTCTTCGCACTGCTGTATGGATGCTGCTGCGGCCCAACAGACCAGGCCCAGAGAAAGCAGCAGAAAAAGTCCAAGCAGGACGGAGTGATCTAAACCTGAGGGGACTGACTGAGAGTAAAATGAGAGTGCGGTTCAATATACCTATCCTGTCCACCTGTGGATCATTTTCAGGTGTGGTGGAAATTGGTCCCTTCAATATAAATTGAAACCAAATCTGAATATTTGATCTTTTGTTTCCACTGAGTGGTGCCACAGACACAGTGGAGCCACGTCACTGTGAGCAGACCTCATCATTTCAGATTGAACCAACTCTGTGGTGGGGTCAGTGACACAGTGACACCACCACAGGGTCAACACCTTCATCTCTACATCACTTCACATAATTTTAAATATCCTGAACCTCTGTGACCATCTGGTGTTTTAATGATCAGTCTAATAAATGTCCTGTATGAAAAACAAACCACTGCTGTGCAGGAAACACTGATCTGATCTGTGGGTCAAAGCAGCAGCAGCAGCATCACTGCTGCAACATTTGAGACTGTGTGAATATGTAGTTAAGACCTGCTTCACACTGAAATGGTGATTTGCTCCATTTCTGACTGAACATCTGTAAATAACCAAACCACTTCCTGCTCAACTCAGATTTTAGGCTATTAATTTAATTATTGAATGTAAAATAACCATAACCTCATATAATGAAACTATTTTACACATTAATAGCCTCTAAGGTTGAGTCTAGACAGAGTGTCAACGTACATCAGACTATTCATATTAGAGATATTTCAGCTCTAACTCCAAAATTTAATGGGTTCTTTAAATAGACAAATAAACAAACTGTCTGTGCTTGTATAATTTAACACTTTATAGAATGGCAATGGCAATTCTAGCATTTGGCCTTTATTATATATTATATTTACCTTTACTTCCGTGTCACCTGAATGCATTTATTCATTCCTCAATTTAACAAGGAAAAATTAAAAAAGGTCATTTGCAAACACCAAACTGGACCATTGCTTCTTATTCAATGTTCTTGCTTTTTGCTTTTTAATACTGGCAACAAAAATGGAAAACGACTCTGTGTTCCATGGTTTCAAACGAAAAAACAAACAGCCTGAATGTACACATTTAAAGCTGCACGCCAAACAATTAGTCCCTACTGACAGGCACATTTTGAATGGGCACATTGGTGCGCACTGACACTGAGGAATCTGTGAATGTAGATTTTCTTTTGTTGATGTTGGTATATGAAATACATTTAGAATTTTGTTTTTACATATACATTTAGAAAAACACTAAATGTAGCTCTGTAGTGAATTGTTGAAAAGGGGGTTGGAGCTTGTTCTCATGAGTCACTGTGGCTGGTGTTTGCATCAACAAACTTTTTTTTTTTGCTGAAACAGTTTAATGGCATTGAATAGCATCTGTTAATGTGTATAGATGTTTGCTCATAAAAAAAAATAGAAAAATCATACAAATGTCTTAATGTTGACCTCATGTTGAAGGACAGATTACTGTTTAATTCACACAAGAGCACATATTTTGTTCTTGGAAAAACAAGGGCTTGAAAAAGATGGGCAACATAATGCACTTTAATCAATGCTGGAAGGGCCTTAGAGTGAATGTTATATCAATGCAGATATTAAGATGTAATTCTTTGTATGTTTTAGTGTTTTTTTTTTTTTAACCTTTTATTTATTTACATGTACAAAGAACATGAGATCATCATGGGTGATACAGTTAAAATCAAAATATTCTTTTGCACATACATACACATACATCATAGCCTAATGTCACACTATTCAAGGTGCACACACGATCCATTTTTCCCAGCATTCCGTACATTTCTCCAGCTGAAGTCTTAAAAAAAATGTTAGTCTCTCCATACAGTAAATTTCTTGAATCATCCCATGCCGCTGGACCAATGTTGGGGGATCTAGTTGCAACCACCTTCTGGTTATGGCTTTCCTACCACTTGCCAAAAGAATCTTCAACAAGTACCTGTCCTTATGTAGGACTGTTTCCGGAATTTTACTGAGATATAAAATAACAAAAGAAAAATCTAAATCCACCCCTATTATTTTATTTATCTCGGTTGACACCTCCCTCCAAAATAACTGGATTTTCGGACAGGCCCAAAAAACATGAAAGTGGTTAGCCATAGAGGCTCCACATTGTCTCGAAGCAGAAGCCTCGACTCTGTGTGCCTGTTTTCAGTGCTGTTAATTATTAGTTATGAGTATGTTTTAATGTTTTAATGGACTGGTTTGGTGCAAAAAATGCAAATTCTTGTCAGATGTCTTGTCAGATGTCTTTCTTTTTATTCCTCCATGCCGGCGACACCCAGGGCTGGAGACAGTATGTTTTCAGATTGTCCATCTGTCCCGTTCTTTTGAATGTGATATCTTGGTAAAGCCTTGAGGGAACTTCCTTAAATGGGGCACAAACATTCATTTGGACTGATGAACTGATTAGATTTTGGTGGTCAAAGGTTAAGGTCACAGTGACCTCACAAGACACGTTTTTGGCCATAACTCACAAATTAGACTTGGGACACAATTTGATTTTAAAATGTCTGTAAGTATAAAATTAAGTGATGACATCTTATATCCAAATGGTCAAAAGTCAACTTCACTGTGACATAATGTTCTGCAAAAACACCTCTGGCTATTATTCAATGCTGTAACTCAGGGCGGATATTGTGACCATATTTCCTCCAACTTGGCTGGTTGGAGGCAGTAATTCTAGTTTGTACAGGACGAAGTAGATATGAGAGAGCTGTATGTTATATTGTAACAGATCAGGTGAGAAAGATGGAGGTGGAATTAGACTGAGGCTTTCTGATACTGTGAACACTGAGAATAATGTTTCCCATTTGACATCCCAAATACCAGGGGTCGCCGAGAGGTCGGGCCAGTTGTTTCAAACCCATGACATGGCTGCCAGGACATGATCAAAGGCTTATCTAAGAAACTGACTGATAAAGATGCAACTTAAATTTACTTTATCACCATCATGTGTCTGCTATTTCAGAGTTCTGTCAAGCAAGCGACAGAACCTTTGGAACTTCCTGTCAGAGCCTTTCATAATAAAAGCTAAATGCTTGTTTGAACTATAGAATTGCAGGAAAATGAATGTTCTTGTGCTTTTATTTTGTAGAAAATCGCTAAAGAGGAAGTGATTCTGTGGGTAACTGTTGCTGCTATGACTGAGATCTATTGTAGATGAGATTATCTGTTTCAACATCAGCTACAGTTTGATGTGAAACTGTCTGTTCGATATCGTGAGATTAAAAAGAACTGATCAGATATTACTGCTGGTGGGCCAGGTTTGGCCCGCGGGCCACCAGTTCCCCACCACTGCCCTATAGGTTTCCTCACCCAAGCAACACAAACATCCATGAAGTCCCCTAGCCTTACACAGTCTTTGTCCATAGCATAGCATTCATGATCAGATCCTGACATGGATGTGTTATAAGACCAGGACACTGTAGCTAAAATGGCTCCTATTCTGTCCTATAAAATGACCATGGATGTATTATAAGGTCTTATAATAATATAAAATTACCATGGATGTATTATAAGGTCTTATAATTCATCCATGAAAATTACCCGCCTGGTTAATACCACATTACTTCCGGTTACAAGCAGCCCACTGAATATGCGCAGTGGTACTCCATCGAGCCTCTGGGCCATCGGTCACTCATGCTATGCTAACCCTACGATGCTAGCTACGATGCTAGCTACGATGCTAGCGGACTTCACGCAATACATCCATGCCTTGCTCGCGCAGTACAGCTTCAGTGACGTTATCATTCTGCGACGCGTACGGCACAGCAATGGCGAGCGCTAAAAAGAGTGCTCTACTTTCCTCTCTGGCAGACTATGGAGACGACTCAGAGCCCGACTCTGAACCCGAACCAGAAGAGACAGGTACACGTTGTTAACAGTTATACGAGTTTTAAGTATAGTGGCGATAAAACGCCGCTTACTGCGGAACTTCGTGTGGTAGCTAACGTTAGCTTGTAACTAGCTAACAGCTAGTTTACAATGAATGTTTGATTTGATTAAAAACATAAAGTTCAGTCTGAAGTTGTATCATCAGGGGTCATCTGGTTTTTACCGACAGACTGGTAGATGTTCACTGGATATAAAAACGTAAGGGTCTCATGTGTTGCACCGTGAAGTTACCGGAGTCATGTCTTGAATCCCGGTCTCACACGGGTTTGTTTTCACACCGTGTTTGGTTGTGTTTGTTAAACTCTTATATTTCCATGTTTGTGAATGGAGTATGGCTTTGTGGTGTCCCTCTGTCTCAAGTCTCCATGTGGAGCTGATTTAAATAAAGTTACTACATGCTGAACCAAGACTTTCAGTGTTGCTGTTTGATCCTGGTAGTTATCAGATCTCTTTTTCCTGTCCCTCTCCATGTCTTCCTGTCCGTCACCAGGGGGGCGGGGAGGGGGTCTGGTCTACAGCTACGATGAGGACGACCTGAACAGAACTGAGGATGCAGAGGTCAAAGGGTCTGGAGATGAAGACAGCAGAGAGAGCAACTCGGTCAGTATTTGATTTTTTATTTCTTATCGGCTGGATGCTACTCACATGTGGGTGTATATGTTAAGTGACAGAAAGTGTTGGTTATTAATCCAGTATTCATCCATCCAATCAAATCATTTAAACTTCTTATTCACCTGTGAATAAAGCCTCTGCTGTTCAAAAAGCCTTTAGTAAAATCAAGGATGAAATCATGTGAAGCCATTGTTGAATCTGTTCAATCTAAATATGAGTAAAACTGGATTCAGCAATAGCAACAATACAAATATTGATAAAATGCTCCCACGGCAAGTGGAAAAAAGGAGAACATGCATCTGCACAGCACAGACACATCTGAGAAGCACCGGGTGGTTCATCACAGCGTGCTCACAGTGACACCTGTGTGACTCCTCAGGGAGCACTTCATTCTGATGAAGGTGGTGTTTTAATCAGAGATGTTACAGCAGCGTTCAGTTCAACAGTGAAGCTGAAATCTTAATGTTCAGCCAACATCACAGTGAGACCAGAAGAGTGTGTGTGTGTGTGTGTTGGTCAGACAACACTACACAACAACACTGTAGATGATGTCTTCATCTTGGTGAAATACTGTTTTTTTTGTTGTGGAGGTGTTAGTTATATAACTGAAGTGTTCATTTGACAGCCTGATAGTTGTATTTTTTGTCAGCGTCATTCAGGTAGATGGAGGAGAAAAACAACAACGTTAACCTGCAGCCTCAGATGTGACTGTAGAGACTGTGTTTCGTTAGTGTCAACACAAAGTAAATATTACACTTCCACAAGACATCTGTAATACTGACTCTCATCCTACCTTCAAATCCCACCTCTAAACACACCTCTTCAAACCTGCCTATTCTGTTCAACGCCAACAATAGTGTTCAATTTAATCAGATTTACTTTATGCAAATATGTTTATTCTAATTTATTTAGTATTTTACACTCTGTTCTTGATATTTTATTTCTTTTACTGTGTGTTGAAACATGTCCTTAAGTGCCTTGAAAGGTGCCTATAAGTAAAATTTGTTATCATTTTTATTATTATGATAAAATTCACGGAGGAAATCCTCATCACAACTCTGTTTTATTAGTTCAGATGACAGTTCAATGGCTGCAGACTGTCCATGTTTTAACAGTGTTGTTGGACTGAGGGCAGCTCCAGAGATGTGATACAGGCTCTTCTGTCCTCACTGAGTGTGAGCCACTGTCACACAACAGGAAGTGTCTCCATAGTGACATGTAACATGAAGTGACATGAAAACGGTAGCAGCCCTCTTGTGGTGTGAAACACAGAAATGAATTTAGACTGTGGAGCAGTAGAAGAGGTCTGAACAGTTTTTCAGTCCACTGCTGGTGCTGGTTCTGGTATGTGTGCCCCCCCACTCCTCTCTGGCCATACAGTGTTAACCCTCTGCATTCTTGTTTTTATAGGAAATGGAAGATTCTGACGAGGGGAGGGACGCAGATGATGTTGAGGTATTTGAACACCCACCTGGTGTGGGAGGGACTGGATTTGGAAACGGATCAAACCTGATTCATTTCTACTTTGTTCTGTGACTAACCAGAAACCAGGGGACGGCATGAACACTAGATGGTGCTGTGGGTTTATGTTTGTGTGTGTGAGACCTGGTCAGTGATTTGTACTGACACTGACACCATACTAACCCCACCCTGTGTGTGTGTGTGTGTGTGTGTGTGTGTGTGTGCGCTCCGTCTCTTTGTTGATGTGACAGACTCTGTAGACCAACAGTCAGTGTCAGGTTGGTCTCTGGTCTGGACTGGTGTTTGGTCAGTGTTGACTGTTCAGGTTCAGATGAATTGACATAAGGAGAGTGAACATTAGTGTTGACTCTCACTCTTCTACTTTGTTATTATTGTTCCTTGCGGTTATCTTATCTGTCGACTGAATGGCGGCTGCTCCTTGGTGTTTTCTTACAGTTCTGGTGAAGTGTAGATAAGAAGTACTCAGGAAATCTGAGTGTTGTCACAGCTCTTTACAAAGAGCTGGTTGGATGTGGAACTGTGAAATGTTGTACAGTAAACTACTTTCGATGTAGGTGACAATGGCGCTAGAGGAAAACTCTAGCGCCATTGTCAGGTCTCAGTCTCCCAGTGTTGGTCAAGAACATGAAAATCTGACAACAGTCACTTCAGCCTTAGCTCTGCTGATTGTTACCATGCTAACATGGTAAACTAAGCTGGTTGTTAGCGGTGTCACTATGAGCATGTTAGCATCACCAGCATGACTGCACAGTCTAAATCCTGTAGTAGTTTTTTTCTGCGGATGAAAACGAGGCCAAGGATCAAACTCAGTTTGTTTAATTTCTAATAGAAAAATCGAAACCTGCCTCAGGTCTTCAGGATCTAAGCAGATGCACAAGGGACCATCTGTCCCCATTTGTAGGACAGACTCTGGAGCCCAGTCCAAGATGACCCTGATGACAACAGGTAAACTGAGTGTGGAACAGATGTCTGGTTATTAGGTATTTAAACAATAAAAACACAGTCACCTGATCTGTCTCTAGTGTGGTGCCATAAAGAGCAGGCAGGTGTCAGAATTATAGGAACAGCTGTGCAGCAACAGACTGAGATGAAGCTCAGTGTGAACTGTGTCTGATCATTCACCTGTAGGCTGTGGCGGTTTTGTTGTGTTGTTGTTGTGTTGTTTGGTTGGACTTGCTGCTGTACAACAGATGCTACATGATGTGTATAGGTCTGAACTGAGAGGTGGCCTGAGAGCAGATGATGATCAACGAGGGTGGTTGTTACAGTGTGGTCCCACATTCAGACAAACTTACAGTCAGACTGTGACTGAGCTGGTCCAGATGAATGTTACCTGATCACTAACACAGTCAGGTGGTAGTAGGTGACCCCTGACCTCTGCTCTGAACAGTTTCTCCTCTGGTTTCATTCGTTCTGTTTTGGTAAAATTAAATTCTCTGTTGAAGACACTGCTGCAGTTTTTTATCTGAGTGTGACCTCTGACCTTCCAGTGATGGTTGGTCAGTGAAATGAGTGTTCACTGCCTCAACAACAGGTGTCCTGTATTTATTTCTTTGGTTTGAATTTATTCCAGCAGGCCCTCCCTCCTCCCTCCTTCCTCCACCCGTCTCCTTGTGATTTGGCCAGTGTCAGGACCATTCTTTGATGTGCCCGTGCAGTTGCTAGGTGACGCTGTAGTTCCTGTGAATAACAGCACTGTTCCTTTGTGCTGAACCTGTGTTCTGGCCTCAGTGCTGGCACAGCAGGCGGCATATTTCAGAGGCTGCTCCTGACTCCTCCTCCTCCTGCTGAGTGCAGGCCTTCACTGGAAACAGCCTTGATTTACTGCTCTGGTTTCTATTGGTTCTTAGAGGCTGTTCTATCTGTTTCTGCTCTGTGCTCTCGGCTGCATCACATCTGTTATTTGTAGTTTTCAGGTACAGATGGATTTAGTTTGCTTCCAGCTCCACGTTTTTCACCAGAGCTGACTGTGGTTGTTTGAGCTGTTCACCTCATGTTGTGATGCTCTGTAATCAACACCATGTTTCCCTCCACTGAGGTTCACTGTGAGTTTGTTCAGACCAAAGACGACCACCTCACAGTGTGACTGCTGCTACGACCTACGTCTAACCAGCCAATAGGCACGCAGAATAAAATGACAGCTATATATTCTCATGTCTGTTAGATAATACTTAACCTCCTGCTCTCTCTGCTTAACTGCTGCCATGTTAGCCTCTTGTTCCTCGCCATGCCCCGGTCCACTCCCCTCCCCCTCCTCCTCTTCCTCCTCCTCCTCATCCTCCTCCTTCTCCTTTTTGGCCTTTTTCTATACATATAAATAACACTGTTACAAAGCCTTGATTCTTGCTCAGCTGTAGCAGTGCAGATAGATGAAGCACACTGATGATGATTAATCTTGTGTATTGATTTGAGTCAGGTCAGGTGTTCATCATCCTACAGTCTGCATACATCCACCATGATGATGTTCATTAGGCTCATATCTCACAGTGTGACCTGCAGTGACCTGTCTGTGTAGACGCCTCAGGGGAGACCTAAATATCCTGTGTCTCCTCCCTCTTCTGTGTTTTCACAGATCTCAGAAGCAGAAAGAAAAGACCCCAATGAGCTAGTTGGTAAGTACACACACACACACACACACACACACACACACACACACAACCAGCTCTTAGAGGATAAAGCAGATTCTTGTCATTATAAACAACCAAACCAACAAAGACCTGATCCTAATAAAAATCACTGGGCGTATCCACAGACTGTACCATGTCCTCTGTACCATAGAGCCCCACCACTAAAACATGAGTCACACTATTGCACTGGCTGACACAGTCCTTTATTAAAATGAACGAGGCACTATAGAGAGCTTTGAGTCCAGCTATCTCTACGGTCCTGGACAGAGGTGGATAATCTGAGGATCTCTCAGTGAAAGACTGGAAAACGATGTGGGAAAAATACCCAACGGGCCCAATGAGCTCAGTGTATAGTCCTCTACAGAGAGCTGTCTGGACAGCTAGCTGCTAACCTGCTCATTGTTAACTGTGAAACAGCTAGCTGCTAACATGCTCATTGTTCACAGTTAAACAGCTAGCGGCTAACAGACCACGTTAACAGTTAAACGGCTAGCTGCTAACCTGCTCATTGTTAACTGTGAAACAGCTAGCTGCTAACCAGCTCACTGTTAACTGTTAAACAGATAGCGGCTAACAGACCACGTTAACAGTTAAACGGCTAGCTGCTAACCTGCTCATTGTTAAGTGTTAAACAGCTAGCTGCTAACCTGCTCATTGTTAATTGTGAAACAGCTAGCTGCTAACCAGCTCACTGTTAACTGTTAAACAGCTAGCTGCTAACAGACTACGTTAACTGTTAAACAGCTAGCTGCTAACCTGCTCATTGTTAACTGTGAAACAGCTAGCTGCTAACAGACTACGTTAACTGTTAAACAGCTAGCTGCTAACCTGCTTACTGTTAACTGTTAAACAGCTAGCTGCTAACAGACCATGTTGACTGTGAAACAGCTAGCTGCTAACCAGCTCACTGTTAACTGTGAAACAGCTAGCTGCGAACCAGCTCATTGTTAACTGTTAAACAGCTAGCTGCTAACCAGCTCCCTGTTAACTGTTAAACAGCTAGCTGCCAACAGACCACGCTAACAGTTAAACAGCTAACTGCTAACAGACCACGTTAACAGTTAAACAGCTAGCTGCTAACCAGCTTGTTGTTAACTGTTAAACAGCTAGCTGCTAACCAGCTCATTGTTAACTGTTAAACAGCTAGCTGCTAACAGACTACGTTAACTGTTAAACAGCTAGCTGCTAACCAGCTCATTGTTAACTGTTAAACAGCTAGCTGCTAACAGACTACGTTAACTGTTAAACAGCTAGCTGCTAACCTGCTCATTGTTAACTGTGAAACAGCTAGCTGCTAACAGACTACGTTAACTGTTAAACAGCTAGCTGCTAACCTGCTTACTGTTAACTGTTAAACAGCTAGCTGCTAACAGACCATGTTGACTGTGAAACAGCTAGCTGCTAACCAGCTCACTGTTAACTGTGAAACAGCTAGCTGCGAACCAGCTCATTGTTAACTGTTAAACAGCTAGCTGCTAACCAGCTCCCTGTTAACTGTTAAACAGCTAGCTGCCAACAGACCACGCTAACAGTTAAACAGCTAACTGCTAACAGACCACGTTAACAGTTAAACAGCTAGCTGCTAACCAGCTTGTTGTTAACTGTTAAACAGCTAGCTGCTAACCAGCTCATTGTTAACTGTTAAACAGCTAGCTGCTAACAGACTACGTTAACTGTTAAACAGCTAGCTGCCAACAGACCACGTTAACAGTTAAACAGCTAACTGCTAACAGACCACGTTAACAGTTAAACAGCTAGCTGCTAACAGACCACGTTAACTTTTAAACAGCTAGCTGCTAACCAGCTTGTTGTTAACAGTTAAACAGCTAGCTGCTAACCAGCTTGTTGTTAACTGTTAAACAGCTAGCTGCTAACCAGCTCATTGTTAACTGTTAAACAGCTAGCTGCTAACAGACTACGTTAACTGTTAAACAGCTAGCTGCTAACCTGCTCATTGTTAACTGTGAAACAGCTAGCTGCTAACCTGCTAGCTGCTAACCTGCTTACTGTTAACTGTTAAACAGCTAGCTGCTAACAGACCACGTTGACTGTGAAACAGCTAGCTGCTAACCAGCTCACTGTTAACTGTTAAACAGCTAGCTGCTAACCAGCTCCCTGTTAACTGTGAAACAGCTAGCTGCTAACAGACCACGTTAACAGTTAAACAGCTAGCTGCTAACAGACCACGTTAACAGCTAAACAGCTAGCTGCTAACCAGCTTGTTGTTAACTGTTAAACAGCTAGCTGCTAACAGAGGGAGACAGGAAGCAGGACGAGCTGGGGCAGCAACTGAACTATCAAATTAAAACCCTCACATCACCACATGAACTATACAAAGTCTGATTGTGACGCTGTTTGTAAACAGAGAACAACGTTGTGGGTACAGAGTTGTGGTGAGCAGACAAACATCAGACAGAAGAATCAAAGTGCCAGAGAGATACATATCACAACTTCCTGACAGGACTTTCACAATAAAAGCAGAGCGGATTGTGATTTTACCCTAAGATTGTCATATTATCTAGTGGCCAGATCACCCCCCACCCCCATCCCCAGCACCAGATGTTCATAATGTACATGAGGCCCTGTTGTCACTGCTGGTTTTTAGTCACTCCTCATATTTGGGCAGCATGAGTCACTCATCAGACCCAGGTTAGTTAAAACATGTCTGACAGATGGGTAGTGAGTAATGAATGACCTGTACAGGTGTGAGCCTCAGATCAGACAGGAAGTGAGTGATACAGGGAGTGGTGTTTGGTCCGAACATAAACCTCTGACACTGAAGGTATCTGTCTGCTGGTTGTGTGGGCCTGTAGCTGGATGAAGATAACAACACAGGTTATACAACACAGCACTTGTCATCCTCATTCATCATTTCATGATGATGTTGAGCTCTGAAGTTGGAGAAAAGATTATACTTATTAGATTAATGATCCTCCTAGAGAAATGATTTATTTTGAAAGGAATGAAAATGAAAGGAAATGAAGTTTTTATGCTGTTGTGTGTTCTTTCAAGCTGCCATTGTGTTGTAACAGTACACTAAAGCAAGCAGCCAACACGCAGCAGTGGCTCCCTCCATCCTCACCACTTCCTCTGTTTTGTCGCAGCCAGAAGAAGTGACGGAGGGACAGTAGGAACCATCAGGGTCTCCATCAGGCTGCTGTAGTGACAGTGAGTCAGAGCCTGGACACTTGACATTCCTGCAGCAGAGCGCGGCTCCTCTGTGTCGTCTGTCAGTAAATGTCACAGAGCGTCTGGCCTCCTGTCAGCAGCTGAACACAGCTCTTTGTCTGTTTACTGACGGGCTGTGTGTGTGTGTGTGTGTGTGTGTGTGTGTGTGTGTGTGTGTGTGTGTGTGTGTGTGTGTGTGTCCGTCCACCCATCCACACAAAGCCTCGGGGCACAGATTGTGACTTTGTCTGTTTTTGTGAAGACAGATGGTGGTTCTGAGGCAGAAGATAATCTTTTGTATGTGTTCTCATGTTCTTCCTGCCTGTTGATGAGAACATCCTCTCACTGAGCTGGTTCACTAACAGGGATCTTTGTCACAGACTCTGTCTCCTCCTCTGTGGAGGCTGCTCCTCACTTTAAGAGTTGGTCCAACCAGGCTCCAAAGGATCAGGTGGATCTCCTGTAGTCTACAGTGCGTACCTGTGACAGACTGAGCAGGTGTGTCTGTCAGAGAGTTACAGCCACCTATCAGACTCTCCTGTAGTCAGGACCTGAAGCGTCATGTTTTCAGCTCGTCTCATCCTCCGGAGCCCGACCTCAGAAACACCTTCAGAAGGTGAACTGATTAGATCTTGGTGGTCAAAGGTCAAAGGTCACAGTGACCTCACATCCTGGAGAAACATTCATTTCACATTCAACATTTTAATAGTCTCAGAATTACTGCAAGTAGATCGACAGAGCACGGTGCTGAGGTCTGGGCTCCACAGTCCTGATCCTGGTTTTTCCCTGAACAATAAGGATCTGTCACGACAGGGCAGGGCAGTCTACTCTGGAACTCAAATCCAACAAGAATAAAACACATCTGAACATGTCTGTCGAGGGGAGTCAGTAAATGTGATCACTCAGTCTTCTGTTCATTAATCATGTGACCTAACACACACACTCTCACTCTCACTCTCACTCTCAGCTTTACTGATCTGTCTAAAAGGCAACGCCCTGCTCCTCCTTCAGTGGGGGAGCTAAACCATAACCACATCAGCTGTGATGAGGGGGAGGAGCTGCTCCACCTCTGACTTTACAGACATGTGGGAGATCAGGGAGGCAAGTCTACGTTTGGATCTGTGGTCCCCCATGAGTCTGGTTATGAGTTATAACACACTGAGATAGTGTTATAACACTCCGTGTGTTAGTATGAGGTGAAATGTTTGTGTTGTAGAGGATGAAGACCTGAATAAGTTGTGGTGTTGTAGTGAAATGCTTTCACTTGTGTCATGAGTCATGTGTCTGCAGCTGAAGACGCTTCTCTTTCCGTCTTTTTAAGATCGTCCATCTTTTCATTGTGTCACAGTGAACCTTTCTTTACCTGCAGCCTCGTCACCTTCTCTCAGACTTGAGCTCAGAAACACACCTCACAGAGATCCTTATTGAGAAACACGTGTATATTATTTTAGTTTTAGTTTTTAGTTTTAATTTCTCCATTTTGTCATCTGTAAACTGGTCATGTTAGTGCTGAGGTTTGACCTCCAGCTGTAGAGATGATCCACTGACAGATGTTCTGTGGAGCCTGACCTCAGGTCAGTTTGTCAGGATGTTACTGTGGAATCTTCCTCCTGTTTTCTGATGATTTCAATGAGACAACACAAAATCATCTTCTCATGTCCCATCAAGTTTTTAATCTGCAAACGATCTGTACAGAATGTCAGCACACACACACACACACACACACACACACACACACACACACACACACACACAGCTCCGGCAGTTCTTCAGAGAGTGATTGATGGCGCTGAACGTCTGTGGTTGGGATTCAGAGTGACACTGAAGAATGTCTGGCCTGCAGTCAGAGAACACAAAGAGACAAGTGGAGCAGGGAGAGCACAACAAGGGAGGGGTCTAGAGGGAGGGAGGGAGGAGTAGGAGGGAGGGGTCCAAAGGGAGGGAGAGGAGCCTCCCTTCTCCTCACACGCTCCAACAACAGCCGCTCCCTGTCCTGAACATGCACTCCCCATACCACACTGCCCTGTAAAACCCACAGCCTAACACAGGCTGTGATCACCCCCAGTGTTTGACCCTCTGCTGCAGGTCCTGCCCCCCCACAGTGGCATCCTGCTTGAAGACTAATTCATCTTCTTGAATCACCTTTGATTTAGAGTCAGTTGATCTTGGTGTAACAGCAGCTTCTTGGGGAAGCCTCCGTGCAGGTTGAGACCTGCAGAGAGGGAAAGCTGCTGACGGGACAACATGTACAGACTCATGTTTCTGTCTCCATCTTCTTTCCAGCTCTGTTCTCAGAGAAGGTGAGAAACATGTCACCTGATGAGATCAGGATCCCTCCTGAACCCCCCGGACGCTGCTCCAACCACCTACAGGTCTGTTACATGAGTATTTAACATAAAACTGTCACTGAAAATCACTGTCTGTGTGCGTGTGTGCGTGTGCGTACGCGCACATCTGTGCCACTACCCTCAGGTTTCTGAAGCTCAGAGTGAGCTGCTCTGCCGTCGCCATCTTGGCAGTGCCCGACTCCGCCCCCAACTCCTAGCTAATCCAAAAATGGTCAAAGAGGCGGGGCATGTGTGGAGCCAGTTTAATAACCGTGGCAAACATACACTCCTGTTAGCATCATTAGCATAGCGGGGCATCCTGCTTGAAGACTAATTCATCTTCTAGCTAGTTAACAAGCTAAGCTAACAAGATAAGATAACAAGCTAGGTGTGGTAGTGCAGTCCCTGATACCTGCTAATTAGAGGTAACATACAAATAAAATCATACTATAACTGGACTCACCTGTAGAAACAGGAGCCTAGGCTTCATCAGGTTCTGTTAGTTAAGATAAATTATCTGATGAACCAACAACACAAGCACACAGAGGTTTGAATCAACTGAGGTGACAACAGGCAGCACCCACCTGTCACTCAAAGAGGCCACACCCTCAATTCCCCATCACTTTAGTCCTTAATAAAATGTAAACAGGTGAGTTGTATAAATTCAGCCGTACAGGTGTCATGAAGGAGGAAATGATCTCCAGAGACCAGAACAGTTTCTGTACCAGGCTGTAAACATGTTTCTTTCTGCTGTAAAGTTGGACATTTGAACATGGGAGTCTGTGGGACTGACTCACTGCTGGAGCCAGACTCTAGTGGTCGTTAGAGGAACTGCAGAAAACTCTACAGGTGGTGAAAGGAAGAAACAGATTTCACTCACTCACTGTCTCTCTCGTTTTCATACCATCTGTGCATCAGTAGTAGTTTGGTGTGTAAAGAGTTAACATGAGTGTGGTTTCAGTCAGAATCAGATGTTCTCCACTCAGTGATGATGATGATGATGATGATGATGATGATGATGATGGTGGGGGAGTTTCAGTCCCTCTGGAGTTAGACATGAAATCTGGTGGCTTCATAAATCCTGAACCTCCTCCTGTAATTAAAGTGTGGTCCTCTGTCAGTGTGTCCCCCCCTCCCCCCCCCCCCCCCTGGTAGCTGGGGCAGGTCAGGACACACAGCTGACTCACTTTCCCCTCTGGGCTCAGATTAGAGAGTGACTCTGTCAGTTCAGGTGGAGACAGGTGAGAGGAGGAAGACTGAGAGCTCGCTTCTCTTTCCACATCAGTCTGCAGATGTTCTGAGTCCTGAATGAATTCATCAACATTTACAGGTTCTTACATGAACCACCGTAAACTGAGAACATCAGTCACCTCTGATCTTGTAACTGGAGAAAATGAACCTAAATTAATCTAAATACTTTTGATATTTTCTAGATAAGTAATTATTGAAAAGTAATTTCCAGATTAACTGAATTGATCATTAAAGTAATCTGATCCATTGATTAACTGATCCTGCACAGATCATTGTGTAGCAGAGCGGGGCAGTGCGTGGCAGTGGGTCCCTGTTGTGTTTGCTCTGTGCATGTGGAGTGATGGAAGCCTCACAGCGTACCAACAAAAACAGGAGAAGAAGAGTGATGAGGAAGTCAGAGCAGAAGCTCAGGGACACAGAGTTTAAACAGACAGGAAACCTTTGACCTTGTGAACAGTGACTCTTAGAGTCTGAATAAGATCTTGGAGGAGACGGGACCAGCAGGACCAGAGTCTCCTGATTGTTTCCAGTCAGGGCTTATGTGTCACTGCTCTGAGCAGAGCTGTCAAATATTTCCCATTAAACTTTATTGACAACGGCTGTGTCACACAGCAGAGTTTGTGTTGTGTTGTGTTGTGTTGTGTTGTGTTGTGGGTTCACGTTGACTCTGGTTTGTGTTGTGACAGGAGAAGATCCACAAGCTGTATGAGAGGAAGCTCCATGGAGACTTTGACACCAACAGTCACATCCAGAAGAAGAAGGAGTTCAGAAACCCCAGGTACACTGTACACACACACACACACACACACACACACACACACACACACACACACACACACACCCTCGGAGCTGGTCAACAACACACTCACTCTTCTTCTCTGCCTCTGTCAGTATCTACGAGAAGCTCATCCAGTTCTGTGGAATAGATGAACTGGGAACCAACTACCCCAAAGACATGTTTGATCCTCACGGCTGGTCAGAGGACTCCTACTACGAAGCTCTGGGTAACAGTCTGTGTGTGTGTGTGTGTCTGTGTCTGTGTCTGTGTCTGTGTCTGTGTCTGTGTCTCTTCACTGTTGTGTGTGATCACGTCTCTTCTCTTCCAGCTAAAGCTCAGAAGGTGGAGATGGACAAACTGGAGAAAGCCAAGAAGGAGCGCACCAAGGTGAGGCCACAGCCTGCTGTCACTCTTCTTCTGTCTCCACCATCTGCTCCGCCTCCTTTCTGCTGAGCCCCACCCACTCACGTCTCAGTAGACATGTGTCTCTCTTTGATTCTGTCGTTTCCTTCTGAAATGATCGTTTCCTCTAACCCTGAACACATGGTGAGGAAACGGTGTGAGACGCTGCGTCACCAGCAGCTGCAACTCAGTCACAAGCTCACCTGAATGAGCAGGTACACACAGGTACACACAGAGTTATTTATTATAAAGAGTTTACCTCTGAGGCTCTGGAAACATCACATGTGGTTCAGATGTAGTTTTTTCTCAGATCTTTTATTGAACCTTGAACATGAACAGTCTTCAGTGTGTTTGTGTCAGGGTGGCACTGAATCACCAATAAACCAGAAGACTTCAGTTAGAAGCTGAGTCTCTGTGACTGTCCTGGTGTGGCTGCACATTTAGTCAAATCAACACAGGTCTCTATTACACGCCCGGTTGCACCATGACAATAAAGAGAAAAAATTACGACATGAAAACCGTCAGTTATCAAAGCTCATAGAAATTAGGTTTTATGGTTTTATGGTGACCTTCAGCTTTCAACTGAAGTTTATGATACATTCGTTTGTACCATATACATGTCAACATCACGGTGTGACCATGGAGGGGTGCAGAGGATACAGCTGCATGTTGCTGGGCTGCACAGCAACATGCAGCTGTATCCTCTGCACCCCCCCACCCCCTACACTGAGCATGTCTGTGGTAGTAATACTGTACCCCTGGACAAAAGGGAGGGAAGCACAATCTGCAGCACTTGTGTGGAGTCAGGTGTGCATCCTCCTCCCCAGCAGGTTGAGGTGTTAAACACCACAGTTTAACACGTCATGTCATGTTTAACACATGACAGGATGAAACCAGAGGAACAGAGCGAGACACTCTGTCCCTCATTCAACAGGAAGTCATCGCTGCTCTAACGTTATGTTTGTTTGACAGATTGAGTTTGTGACAGGGACTAAGAAGGGCACCAACCCCTCCAGCACAGCAGCCTCCACCACCAGCAACACCACCACCACCACGGCCACAGGTAAACACCACCACTCTCCTGTTAGACAGGTTCTTTGACACCTGAAGCACTGACCTGGTGATGGAGGTGCGACTGAGGCTCAGACCGTTCAGTCTGAACTCTGAGGTAAAATTAAAGCTTTTTGACGTTGAATATCAGTGACTGAGGGTCTGGAAACCTCACACCTGGTTCAGTGTTAAACTGTGACACACCTGCCCCTGTTTGATTCACGCCACAGAAACTCAGAATCGGTCATAGTGACACAGGTGAGACCGACCATGAGTTTCCGTCTATGTTCAGGAGCACCTCACCCCCCACCCCCAACACGTCTTTGTGTGTCACTGCCCCTGTAACAAAGGGACAGTTTATAGGTGAGACCCAGTCTGTCCTCAGGTCCCAGAACCAGCTGACCTGTCCTCCTCTCACCAGCAGAGGCCCAGAAGAGGAAGAGCAAGTGGGACTCTGCGATCCCCGTGACCCTGGCCCAGCCCACCCTCATCACCACCACAGCCACCCTGCCTGCCGTTGTCTCCGTAACAACCACAGCCAGCGGCACCAAAACTACAGTCATCTCAGCCGTGGGCACCATCCTGAAGAAGGCCAAGCAGTGAACAGGAAGTGCGCGGAGTCGGTGATCCAAGCAGGGACTGACACAAAGACATGTTCTTCTTCACTCATTAAATGTGTGAAGAGATGCAGAGCGCGAACTCTGGACCCCAACTCAGACCTGCCCTCTGTCTCTGAGACTGTGACAGTCTGAGAGAGCGACGCTGCAGATCTGACGTCTGTTCCTCTGTTAACAGTTTGATATGAATGTGACCCCAGCTCAGTGAGACAGTTCTGGTAGAAATATCTGAACCAAGTTTATTTTTATATCTGTGGCTCAGTGTCTTTATGCCTCTTCAGCAGTTTCATGTCGTTTTCACATTCAGATTCTCTTTTTTACACTTGTACATATGTGTTGATGATGGTGAATAAATGAATCAGATGTTTCCTTTTCACATGGATTCAAGTGTGTTTTTGGACTCTGACCTGTTCTGTAGATGTGGGTGTTTGTGAGGATGCTGTACGTCAGAGAAACAGTGAAGAGCTAAAAGCTGCAGTTCCTCTAATGACCACTAGAGTCTGGCTCCAGCAGTGAGTCAGTCCCCATAGACTCCCATGTTCAAATGTCCAACTTTACAGCAGAAAGAAACATGTGTGTTCCAGGTGGAGATTGACTCCACCTCTGACTTCTGTCCAGCAGAGCATCAAGAGGTGGAGGTGCAGGTTGAAAATGAACAAGAAGTTTCCCACTGCCATGTGAAGTGAAGAGCCCTCCATCTGCAGATGTTTGTTTCTCACTGCAGATGTTTGTTTCTCACTGCAGATGTTTGTTTCACACTGCAGATGTTTGTTTCACTGCAGATGTTTGTTTCTCACTGCAGATGTTTCACTGCAGATGTTTGTTTCTCACTGCAGATGTTTGTTTCACTGCAGATGTTTGTTTCACTGCAGATGTTTGTTTCTCACTGCAGATGTTTCACTGCAGATGTTTGTTTCTCACTGCAGATGTTTGTTTCACTGCAGATGTTTGTTTCTCACTGCAGATGTTTGTTTCACACTGCAGATGTTTGTTTCACACTGCAGATGTTTATTTCACACTGCAGATGTTTGTTTCACACTGCAGATGTTTCACTGCAGATGTTTGTTTCACACTGCAGATGTTTCACTGCAGATGTTTGTTTCTCACTGCAGATGTTTGTTTCACTGCAGATGTTTGTTTCTCACTGCAGATGTTTGTTTCACACTGCAGATGTTTCACTGCAGATGTTTGTTTCACACTGCAGATGTTTCACTGCAGATGTTTGTTTCTCACTGCAGATGTTTCACTGCAGATGTTTGTTTCTCACTGCAGATGTTTGTTTCACTGCAGATGTTTGTTTCTCACTGCAGATGTTTGTTTCTCACTGCAGATGTTTCACTGCAGATATTTGTTTCTCACTGCAGATGTTTGTTTCTCACTGCAGATGTTTGTTTCACACTGCAGATGTTTGTTTCACTGCAGATGTTTGTTTCTCACTGCAGATGTTTCACTGCAGATGTTTGTTTCACTGCAGATGTTTGTTTCTCACTGCAGATGCAGATAGATGTTGTCTTTAAACACTGGGAACAGACACAGACGAGGTCTTTGGTTCCTGTTATCTTAACATCAGTGATCATCCCAGTGATGCTCTACCTGTCAGACTCAGTGGGCTGTTCTCAGCTGCTGTGGGCAGAACAGGATGTTTGATTAAAAACGGAACTGAATAATAAGATTTTCATATCAAAGTCTTCGTTAATGTTTTAACTTAATGTTTATGTAGAGAATGAAACTGATGAAATCCACAGTGAGGTCTGGTCCACACGGGCTTCAGGACAGACTGTGGATCTGAGTCATTCAGGTGAATCACACCCACATTTGGCCATGAGCCACGACAGCAGCAACACGAACAAACGTCCACTTCCTGCTTAGATCATAACATGTTTCTGCAGAGACTGGAATTCAAATCCAGAACTAAGACACACCACAGACCTCCTCAGACTTCTGCCGATAGGGTCCACTCTGGTTCCCCACTGTGCTTCAACATACTGGATTGATACTGTGATTGATCACAGAAAATGAATCACAGTACACGGAGTTTGAAGTACAACCATGTGTAGCTGTAAGAACTAAAGAGATGTGTGTGGAGTCATCTATACATCAGAAGATCCAGTTATAAACAACCAGTATTGATTTATCAGGAGAAACATGAGTTTTATTGTGAAACCTGATCAACAGATCATCAGGTTTGATGTCATCACTGTGATCAGATCCATGTCTCTGCAGGTGTGTGTGTGTGTGTGTGTGTGTGTGTGTGTGTGTGTGTGTGTGTGTGTGTGTGTGTGTGTGTGTGTGTGTGTGTGTGTGTGTGTGTGTGTGTGTGTGTGTGAATGTGTGTGTGTGTGTGTGTGTGAATGTGTGTGTGTGAGTCTGAGCCACACCTCATGAACAGCTTGTCCTGAACAGGTCACAACTTTCCCCTGATCAAACTCTTCATTCCTCCTCTGACGTCAGTTCACTCTCAGCTGTTCAGAGTATGAAGAGATCCTGACTCCTGCAGGAGCTGCTGTTTGACTCAGCTTGGTAACTTAATGTTGACATCAAGTTAAAGCTGTGTGAACTGTGTTTCTGTTTTCATACGAACAGTCAGAACTGTCTCCCTGCTCCCTGAGAGGTGTCTGTGTGCAGACGCCTTTATAAGCAGTGAATGAACTCACTGATCCAAACAGCTCTGTTCTGTCATGCAGATTGTTGAAGAGTTGGACACAGACTGGACTGAGAGTGAGAGCAGCTCAGTTCATCACCACAGCTTCTGTCCTCAATCGTCATGTTTCAGACAGCTCATGAGATGAATTAGCTCCAGCTGTAGAGACCAAAATATCACTGTTTGCAGATGATATATTAATATATGTGAGTGAACCGTCCTTATCAATACCAGCCCTGTTGAATAGGTATTGATAATATGGAGAAATATCAGGGTATGTAACCAATGAAAGCAAATCAGTAACTATGATGCTCTCAGGTGAATGTCCAACAGAACAAAAGTGCATTTTAAATGGACTAATAGAGGGTTCAGATACCTGGGCATAATTATTAATCTTATTGCATTACAGCTATTTGAAGCAAACCATGGGAAATTGATAAATGAGATAAAGAAGGATTTAGAAAGATTGGAGATTTTGCCTCTGGCTCTAACAGGGAGAATAGTAACAGTAAGAATGAATGTGCTGCCAGGACTGTTGTTTCTGTTCCAGTCACTGCCTATTGTGATTCCTGCTTCTACTTTTGAAATGTTAGACAAAAATATATCAAAATTTCTATGGCAAAATAAGAAATGCAAATTAAATACAAGACACTTCTTTGCCCAGATGAGAAGGGAGGGCTGAATTTACCCAACTTAAGAAATGATTATTGGGCAGCGCAACTTAGAGCTCTAGTTATGTGGATCACTAAAGAGACAGATGCAGTATGGGTGGGAATCGAACAAAGTACATGGAAAAATATACCACTGGAATCACTGCCATTTATGAATGAAGTAGCAAGAAAGAGGCTTAAGATTGGTAATGACTGGATCAGGGGAACGATGAAAGTGTGGTCAGTGATACGAAAAAAGAAAACTCTCAGATTCCATTTTTTTTACCATCTACAGGATTTGATAAGTGGACAAACAAAGGGTTAATATATATTGCACAAATGTTCAATGGTCAAAATTTGAAGTCATTCGAACATAGACAGGAATTTAAAGCACCAGCACAGGACTTCTGTACCTACAATTAAGACATTACCTTCAGACACATGAGGAATGGGAACATATTTGTAAAGAATCGGCCAAATTAGAAGAATTATTCATGTCTTTTTGAGGGAGAGTCAAAAAAAAGGGATGATATCAAAAATGTATAAAGCACTGCAATATGAATCCAACAATAATAATATGGATGGCAAAAAAAAATGGGAGCTGGAACCAAATATTATAATATTAGATGATAAATGGTAGGAAGCATTCAAAGCAGGACATAAACTGACTAACAGCCTGACATGGAGGGAGTTTGACTGGACGGTGAAAATGCCATATATAAACTCCCCATCTATCACCTCAAAATATAGTAACACAACTGAACTGTGTTAGAGGGGGTGAGGGATGGTCGGGGACTTCACACAGATATTTTGGGATTGTCCAAAGATCTTAGATTCAAAAAGAGATCAAACAGATTTTGGATATCAACTTTGATTTATATCCAGGACTCTGCATACTGGGTACACTCCCACAAAATAGGAGATTTGATCTATTTCTGCTCTTGATAGCAAAGAAAATAACTAATTCCTGCTTGAAGCCACAGGCTCCCAATATAACACGATAGTGAGACAGGGTAAAAAAGATCTTTATTATGGAGGAAAATCACAGCAAAGTTACAGGTTTGTTAAAAGATGGTCACCACTTATACAGGCATTATCAGAGCTCTAACCACCTCTCTTTTATTTTCTTAATTTTCTTTATTCTATTGTTTTTATTTTCATTTGTATAACATAAGTTATGACAGGTGAAACTGTGGATGCATCCGCATCTCCATATGTGTTGTATGTTATGTATGTTTATGTATGTGAAATAAATAAAGTACAGAATAATTTTATTCTTGTTTACAACAAAGAACTGTTCAGCTTCCCACACGGACCAGTGGTGCACCATCAGGACCAGCTGGGGCAACAGTGTCTGACCGGTTAACAGTCACAGCTATACTGATGTGGATGTATTTACTGAACGCTCCAGTCGAGCATGGAAAGTGTTTTATTTCTTGCACTCTGGTAACCCATGGACAAGTTAGAGGAACGACAGTGTGGGCCACACCCTCCAGCTCCCCTCCAACATGTGAGAGCTGTTTCGACTGGCAGAGTCAGCCAAGAGAGCCAGAGAGGAGGGAAGAGGTGTTTCTGCAGCGCAGAGGTTCACCATTGTACCAAACCAGATGTGGTTGTTAGGAGTGACTGTATGTTCCTGTTCAGATTGCCCAACGTGGTCTGAACAGAGCAGAGGAGCTGTTCTCTCTTGTATCCCAGATCTGAGTCACAGGTACAGGACCAGTCCTTATCTGGGGCTGCATGACTCCAGGTGTAAAAGCGTAATAAGGTGCAGTGATTTAGAAAAACCTTCAGCACCTGATGTCTGCTGGAGCCAAGAGGAAAGGCCTTTCCAGAGAAATAAACAGAACCCGCCTGCACTGATACTGGTCCTGTCTGCTACTCCTACTACTTCCTTCAAAATAGTTTTAAACCATTTGGTCAAATTCTGGTTAAAAACAATCTGTCAAGAAAGAATCCAACAACAAAACAGATGAAGATGATAATAAAGGGATCACAGTTACAGGAGAAAACAAAAAGATTTCAGTGAATCCTGACACAACATGATTTAAGTTCTGGATGTAAAACCCAAAAACATAGTGTTTGTTCAAAATAGAAAAAAGGTTAATTGTTCATGTTCACTTTTGATGTTGTGGTGAGCACTGAAACAAATTCAAAATTTTCTAACTTGTGGCTTGAGCTAATTTAACTTTAAAATTAACAAAAGTTTTATTTTACAGCAACATCATTGAAAAGAGATTTTTTAAGTTTGTCATCGGCTCTTACAGAAACAAACGACAAATACTGCTTTTATTTCTCATCTCAGCGTTTTCCTGTCAACATGGTGGCACGCTGTACATTTCTGTGTAAATCACACCAGTTTGGGATGTAAGCAGATGCTGCTGCGTTCAGGGTCAAATACCTGTTCAGACTGGACTCGTGTGGCCGATCAGAATCAGTGTTTCTGGAGTTTCTTTATGATGTAGTGTTCTCAAAGAGCTGACTCTAACCCTAACTAAAGTCAGAAACTAGCTAACTTTAGCCTTAGGTTACAGTTTAGCTAACTAATGTTAGCTAGTTTCTAACTTTAGCCTTAGATTACAGTTTAGCGAACTAGTGTTAGCTAGTTTCTAACTTTAGCCTTAGGTTACAGTTTAGCGAACTAATGTTAGCTAGTTTCTAACTTTAGCCTTAGGTTACAGTTTAGCGAACTAATGTTAGCTAGTGTCTAACTTTAGCCTTAGGTTACAGTTTAGCTAACTAATGTTAGCTAGTGTCTAACTTTAGCCTTAGATTACAGTTTAGCGAACTAGTGTTAGCTAGTTTCTAACTTTAGCCTTAGGTTACAGTTTAGCGAACTAATGTTAGCTAGTGTCTAACTTTAGCCTTAGGTTACAGTTTAGCTAACTAATGTTAGCTAGTGTCTAACTTTAGCCTTAGATTACAGTTTAGCGAACTAGTGTTAGCTAGTTTCTAACTTTAGCCTTAGGTTACAGTTTAGCGAACTAATGTTAGCTAGTGTCTAACTTTAGCCTTAGGTTACAGTTTAGCGAACTAATGTTAGCTAGTTTCTAACTTTACCCTTAGGTTACAGTTTAGCGAACTAATGTTAGCTAGTTTCTAACTTTAGCCTTAGGTTACAGTTTAGCTAACTAATGTTAGCTAGTGTCTAACTTTAGCCTTAGGTTACAGTTTAGCTAACTAATGTTAGCTAGTGTCTAACTTTAGCCTTAGGTTACAGTTTAGCTAACTAATGTTAGCCTGTGTCTAACTTTAGCCTTAGGTTACAGTTTAGCGAACTAATGTTAGCTAGTTTCTAACTTTAGCCTTAGATTACAGTTTAGCGAACTAGTGTTAGCTAGTTTCTAACTTTAGCCTTAGGTTACAGTTTAGCGAACTAATGTTAGCCTGTGTCTAACTTTAGCCTTAGGTTACAGTTTAGCGAACTAATGTTAGCTAGTTTCTAACTTTAGCCTTAGGTTACAGTTTAGCGAACTAATGTTAGCCTGTGTCTAACTTTAGCCTTAGGTTACAGTTTAGCGAACTAATGTTAGCTAGTTTCTAACTTTAGCCTTAGGTTACAGTTTAGCGAACTAGTGTTAGCTAGTTTCTAACTTTAGCCTTAGGTTACAGTTTAGCGAACTAATGTTAGCTAGTTTCTAACTTTAGCCTTACGTTTCAGTTTAGCGAACTAATGTTAGCTAGTGTCTAACTTTAGCCTTAGGTTACAGTTTAGCTAACTAATGTTAGCCTGTGTCTAACTTTAGCCTTAGGTTACAGTTTAGCGAACTAATGTTAGCTAGTTTCTAACTTTAGCCTTAGATTACAGTTTAGCGAACTAGTGTTAGCTAGTTTCTAACTTTAGCCTTAGGTTACAGTTTAGCGAACTAATGTTAGCTAGTGTCTAACTTTAGCCTTAGATTACAGTTTAGCGAACTAATGTTAGCTAGTTTCTAACTTTAGCCTTAGGTTACAGTTTAGCTAACTAATGTTAGCCTGTGTCTAACTTTAGCCTTAGGTTACAGTTTAGCGAACTAATGTTAGCTAGTTTCTAACTTTAGCCTTAGATTACAGTTTAGCGAACTAGTGTTAGCTAGTTT
Organism: Trachinotus anak; assembly: GCF_046630095.1. Classification (NCBI taxonomy): domain Eukaryota; kingdom Metazoa; phylum Chordata; class Actinopteri; order Carangiformes; family Carangidae; genus Trachinotus; species Trachinotus anak. The sequence goes on from NW_027273899.1 coordinate 368,177, forward strand.
CTAACTTTAGCCTTAGGTTACAGTTTAGCGAACTAATGTTAGCTAGTTTCTAACTTTAGCCTTAGGTTACAGTTTAGCTAACTAATGTTAGCCTGTGTCTAACTTTAGCCTTAGGTTACAGTTTAGCGAACTAATGTTAGCTAGTTTCTAACTTTAGCCTTAGATTACAGTTTAGCGAACTAGTGTTAGCTAGTTTCTAACTTTAGCCTTAGGTTACAGTTTAGCGAACTAATGTTAGCTAGTTTCTAACTTTAGCCTTAGGTTACAGTTTAGCTAACTAATGTTAGCTAGTGTCTAACTTTAGCCTTAGGTTACAGTTTAGCGAACTAGTGTTAGCTTGTCATGTCATCACCAATATAAAATGTCATATATGACCTAATGTCAGCAAACACTGGTGCTCAGTCCTGAGCAGTGAGACGCTGGAGGACCAGTTGTTGTACAGATACGTGTTGACATCAATGTAAAGTTTATTATTTCATGTGAACAGTCTTTTGTGTGTCTGTTATCAGACGCTCTCTTTACTTTCACTCAGGAGTTTTACCTGTTGGCTCATTGAACCATATTAAAATCCATATGTACTGAAGGCTCAGTAATGGAAACTAATTAAGTACATTTACTCTAAGTACTGTACTTAAATATAATTTTGAGGTAGGCTACTAGTACTTGAGTTGAGTATTTCCATTTTATGCTACTTTATACTTATACTCCACTGGTATTTGACAGCTTTAGCTTCTAGTTACTTTGAAGATGAAGATTTTATTCAGTGGATAACATGACAAGACTTTAAACTACAACAACAGATTAAACCAGTGGTTTCCGGCCTGTTTGGCTCCTGACATCTCACAATCAGCAGAGGTTAATCTGGGTTAATCAGAGTATGTGAACTGTTAACAGCCTCACTAAACTTCTCACATGGTTTCATTTCATTAGATTTTCAAATGATCCAAAAATCATCATCATCATGTACAGACCGCAGACTTTACATTGAACAAGCTGTAAGCACTTTAACACTTCAGTCATCATACGTCTGCACTGAACTGGTTCACTTTCACCCTGGAGAGAAAGTCGCCCCCCGGGGGTCATTGTATAACTGTCACTCTGGTCAGAAGGGACGTTCTGGAGGGAAATGACAAATGAGCTGTTTTGTTGTCAGGCACTTGTTGGGCCCTGAATATTTAAGCCTGTGGTGGGCTGGTCTCCACAGTCCAGTGCACCCTGCCTTTGTAAGCTCCTTTGTAAAAGACTGTAGGAACACAATTAAACACAGTGAGCACTGGGGTTGAGTGTCAGGGACTCTGTGCCACGCTGCTCCCTCTGCTCAGGAATGTGGATTTCCATACTGTTTCTTCAGCTCTTCTACAGGGTGAAGGAAGCAGCTGAAGAGTGAGTAAGAATCTGTGGCAATCATAATGTTCATGTCAAATATTTGAGCAGGAGAAAATGTGCCCGTAAGTATGAGCACATGGTTGTGTAAACACAGGAGTCACAAAGCTGTTTCCCATAGCCTGCAGGCAGGGTTCTGCTCCGTGCCGCTCCCAAGAGCTGGGGAGGAGGCTGTGGAAGGAGGGGCCTGACTCCCCCGTCTCAAGCCCACACAGGTGAGCGGCTGCTGGTGTGGAATGCAGCAGGGAGGGGGCCTGACGCACAGAGGTGTGGAGCTCTGAACTCCTGACAGGGGGGGGGGGAGAGAGGTGCAGGAAGGGAGTTAACCCTCAGTCACAGAGACTCACCTGGAGAGGGGAGGGGGAGTGTGTGTGTGTGTGTGTGTGTGTGTGTGTGTGTGTGTGTGTGTGTGTGCAGAACTAAAGGAGGGATCAAGTCACAGCACACAGTCATATTCACTCAGTTGCTCTGAGTCTCACTGTTGTTCACATCTCTCTCCTGCACACACTGAAACGCTGTCACACACACAGAGACACACACACACACTCAGAGGAATTTAAGGGTGAATAAGTGAGCGTTTGCCAGACTGTGCTGAAGGAGCAGAGGATACAGAAGAAAAAACGTGGACGTTTTGTTGGAACTTTTTTTGAACTTGGACACAAGGAAGTTTTTTTCTTGTCAGTGCAGCTGGACACAAACTTTCCTCAAACTCCTAACAAAGCAAAAAGGACTAGTGTGTTTTGTTTTTTTTAATTGTTGGACTTTTGGACCTGGACTGTGAGCGAGCGCAGTGAGAGGTTTGTTTGATCAGTAATCTCTTTTCTCAGTCATAAATTTCCTCACAGCTTCGTTGTTCTAACGTGTCGCAGAGCTGATTACTTGATGTTTGTGTGACTCCTGAGCCAAGGTGAATAACTGCAGTGTGTGTTATGTAGCCTTACATATCACATGTGGTTTCAGAACTGACTGAGGACGGGGCTCTGGGCAGATCTGGATTTTTTGTCTCGTTCTGCCTGACTGCCCACATCCTGGTCTGTGAGGCAGCACAGGTGACAGAACCTGGATCAGTCCAGACAACAGAGGCTGAACTCCCAGAGTCACACGTCTACTGCTTGATATTATTATTATTATTATTATTATTATTATTATTATGACATGATATTGAACCAGCTGACCCATCAGTAGTTTGCTTTGTTATTTGGGGTTTTAAGGTGGAATGGAGAGATACACTAACTTCCTAGGCTGGAATCTTCCAGCTTTGGTGCTTTGGTGTCAAAGTCAGGACCCTGAGCATGACCCACGAACCTGTAGACCCCCCCCCCCCGATGATGTCCCGACGGGGTCAGACCCACGCCCAGTGGTGGTATGTTCACCTGGCAGACAGACACTGAAAAATGTGGGCTTTGTTTTGAGCCATGTTCAGTTCCAGAACCCAGAGTGAGTCAGCTCCACTTTGTGTGTTGAGTCTGTAATTTGTCTCCAGTTTACTGTCGGGGTCATAAACGCCTCCGCGCCCTCCACTCTGAGCGGGAGCAACACACGAAGTGCTTCCTCTCTGCTCAGCCCTGTGTGGTCTGTTCTGTTGTCTCTGACCATCCAGCACAGACTTATGGACTCACACACACATGCACACACACCTGCACACACACCTGCAGTCAGAGGAAGCTCACAGTGAAGTGTTAAGGTGCCTCTCCCATGTGTTTTTAACTTGGACGGCTCATTCTCTCGCCCTGAGGAGAAATTCCTTCTTGCAGTTGTAAATCTTCAGGTTTTCTGTGGCTCAGTTTTCGGCCCCCGGAGACCATTACTGAGACATTTCATGCCACACACTGCCCTTTGTCCCCCCCACCTCCTGGCTTTAATGGAGTCAGATTGTTCTCCATCCAAGATTCCAGCAGCAGATTATAAAGTGGTTTTATTGTGACGAGTCTGAACAGCATGCTGCCAGAATCTTTCCAGGTCCCACCCAGCACTGGTCTGTTCCTGTCCGGGTTCTTCTGTCAGCTCCCATCATGCCTCAACTGGCTCTTCACAGTGTCTCTGTCAGTAGAGAACACACACTCAGGTGTGAAGAGCAGAGGTGTGTTTGTGTTATCATCATGCAGGTGGTGTTGAACATGTTTGTAAGATCACATTCAGGAGCTGTGTTCACACCATCAGAGGCAGGTGTTCTGCCTGTGTCCTGTACCCTCAGAGCTGTGAGGGAATCTGGGCCTCGACAGGTGGCTCAGGTCACACCGTCTGAAGACGGGACTCTCTGTGTTCTACCTGTGCACATGTGAAGGTGTCAGTTGTTCTGTTGCAGGAAGGAGATGGGGAGATGGACGTCACGTCTCTCAGTGGGACTGGGGCTCCTGCTCGTCCTGTTGACCTACTGTCATGCTGAAGGTGAGGAAGAGTCATATCCAATCAACTAATTGATCACCAGTTGTTTTATGTCCAATAAGAACCTGAACAACACAGTTGAGGATTAAAGTCTCACCTGGTTTTAGACTCAGGTCTAGTTTTATACTCAGTTGACTGAATGTTCAGTCTTTGGTTGAAGCAGCAAAATCTGGGGCTCTACTGGTTTCACTGGTTTCTATGGTTACATGTTTGACTGTAGATCAGAGAAACAGCAGTTTCACCTTGGAGGTTTGGAGACTGATCTGACCAGTTTCTCTCATTACAGCAACTAAATGATGAGTGTGAGAGAGTATCAGCTGCTGGCTGTTTATATACAGTATATTCAATACACAGTATACACAGTACATACAGTACATACAGTATACACAGTGTACATACAGTACAGTACTACAGTATACACAGTACATACAGTACATACAATATACACAGTGTACATACAGCACAGTACTACAGTATACACAGTATACACAGTATACACAGTACATACAGTACATACAGTATACACAGTGTACATACAGTACAGTACAACAGTATACACAGTATACACAGTATACACAGTACATACAGTACATACAGTATACACAGTGTACAAGTATTGAATCAGGGCCTTTTTATATTTTTATTTAATCAGTTTATTACTGTTTTACTCCACCTGTAAAAACTGTTCAGTGATGTAGATATGACTCTGCCCCCCCCCCCCCCCCCCCCCCCCCCCCCAACCCCCCCAACAGTGAACTACTGCTTCGCTGTCAGGGCTAAGACCTGCTCTGAGTGTCTGCAGGCAGGAAAAGGCTGCGCCTACTGTCCTGATGAGGTGAGATTCAAATCTTTATTGTCCTTTACACATGAACAATCAGTTCCACTCATTTTATACAGTAACAACAGGATAAGAATACACAGTCGTGGGATTTCAAAGTAAAACTGACCAAACTACAAGCACAATAAACACAGGGTTTACAAAATAAAAGTACAACATGAAGTCGTCAGAGGACAAAGACGTAACACACACGTGACCCCATCACCATCAACAACAACACAATAACAACAACAACAGAATAACAACAACAAAGAAAAATAATAACAAAACCAACACAACAAAAACACAATAACAACAGCAAAGTGGTAGAAGAATAAAAACAAATCACATATATTTATATATTTGAAGCTCCTCACTCTAAACTAAATGTCATAATTCAACAATCACTACTGAGTAAATGTTTCCAGCTCAGTCCTGGTGAAATGAGCAGATCATTAAATTCCTCATCGTTTCGATTTCCCTCACTCATGGAGACTGTGTAGGAGCAGACACTTATTATGAAAGGACAGGAAGTGGAGCAGGTCTGGGAACTGGAACAATAAAGTTTATCTTGATTGACTAGTTGATGAGGTCGGAGCTTCCTCATCCTCACTCAGGTAGACGTCACCTGTGTAGAGCAGAGCTGATGATCACTCCTCTTTTGACAGACCTTTAACGGCCCTCGCTGTGACCTGCAAGAGAACATCCTCGCCCACGGCTGCAGTGCGGCGGCGGTCATCACAGCTCAGAGCAGCGAGATGATGGAGAGGGTGAGACGGCATCTCTCTCACGTCTCTGACATCACTCAGTCTGTGTCTTACCTTTATCACCTGAACCTCCCTCTGTGCCTCAGGCTCTACAGATCAACACGATGCTGCAGCAGTCTCAGGTGTACCCACAGCTGATGAGCATGACCTTTCTGCCAGGAGAGCAGAAGGAGGTGAACATGGAGGTGTTCGCTCCGACCAAAGGTCCTCTGGATCTCTACATCCTCATGGACTTCTCCAACTCCATGGCTGATGATCTGGACAACCTGAAGAGGATGGGTAAAGAACTGGGTGAGCAGCAGCCTCAGATCTGTGTCAGGTGTCAGGTGTCAGGTGTCAGTGCAGAACTGATGGTCCTTGTTTCCTGCAGCCTCATTGGTGGGAAAGCTGTCAGATGATTACACCATCGGCTTTGGAAAGTTTGTGGACAAAGTGATTGAGCCCCAGACTGATATGAGACCGTCCAAGTAAGAGATCATGTGACTAACGTAGGTTTGGTTCACTCACAGAGCAGCGTCTGACGTCCTCTCTCCTCCTCTGCTCAGACTCAAACAGCCGTGGCCCAACAGTGACCCTCCCTTCTCTTTCCAAAACGTCATCAAACTCACCAACGACCTGGAGTTCTTCAACAACAAGCTGCGTGGTGAGAACATATCTGGTAACCTGGACGCTCCTGAGGGCGGCTTCGACGCCATCCTGCAGGCTGCAGTGTGTGGGGTGAGTCAGAGCAGCTCCAGGCTGGACCTGCACAGGTAGAGACCAGCAGGTGACGTTCACAGTGTCTAACCCTGTTCTCCTCCAGGATCAGATCGGCTGGAGGAACCACAGCACACACCTCCTGGTCTTCTCCACAGAGTCGGCCTTCCACTACGAGGCCGACGGTGCCAACGTGCTGTCGGGCATCCTGCCGCGCAACGACGAGCACTGCCACCTGGACGCCGCCGGCAAATACACAGAGGACAAAAATCAGGATTATCCCTCCATACCCACACTGGTGCGTCTGCTGGGCAAACACAACATCATCCCCATCTTTGCCGTCACCAACCACTCCTACACCTACTACAAGGTCAGTGGTCTTCATCAGAGTTATGACACATGGTGTCAGGTCTCAGGTCAGAGGTCAAGGACTTGTTTTCTGTGCTGTGTAGAAACTCCAGGAGTATTTCCCCATCGCTGAAGTGGGTCTGCTGCAGGAGGACTCATCCAACATCCTGCAGGTCATGGAGACGGCCTTCGAGGTAAACCTCAGTCTGTCGCTGCAGCAGCGTCTGTAAAAACTTCTGTTGGCTGACGTTCTCCTTTCCCTCCAGAGTATCCGCTCCAAGATGAGCATCCGGGCCGAAGACAGACCCAAAGCTTTCGAGGCTCAGTTCCTGTCCATGGCTGGACAAGTGTCAGAATACGGAGCCTTTGATTTCAAACCTGGAGATAAAGTAAGAGACACACACTCACACTCAGACTCAGAGGGAGCTGATGGTCCTGACTCTTCCTCACTCTCTGTATTTGTGAATTATACGTTCATTCATTCATCCACCATCACAGCTCAGCCTCCGCCTGATCTTCATCACATGAAATCAGCTGATGTGTCTGTCAACACAGGATGGCTCAACATAGTTTATACCCACTGCCCAAGTCCAGTTTAGCTCATTGATAACTGTGTGTGTGTGTGTGTGTCCAGGGATGCTTCAAGATGAACCTCAGAGCCCACCGGATGATCGATGAGACTCCGGTCTGTCAGATGGATCCGGATGAGAAGGAGGGGACGATGAGGGTCAAACCTACGACCTTTAACGCTGCCGTCAATGTGAAGGCCTCGATCCTGTGTCCGACCTGTGACTGTGAGAAGGTGAACACACACACACACACACACACACACACACACAAACACACACACACACACACACACACACACACACACACACACACACCAGGTCCACTGAGGTCACTGTTCTCTGGTAGCTTCATCCCAGTGTCTCTGTCGTCTTCCTCCAGTCTCCCATCATTAAGGCAGCGCAGTGCCACGGTAACGGAGACCTGGTGTGTGGGAAGTGTCGCTGCTACAATGGCTGGTGAGACCTCAGTCATTCAGTCTTACAGAGAATCAAACCTGGCTCTGGTTCTGGTTCCTCTGACTTGTGTGTGTGTGTGTGTGTGTCCAGGCTCAGTACGTTCTGTAACTGCTCAGCCAGCGCCTCTGCTCAGGACATTAACCTGTGCATCGGCCCCAACATGACGGAGCCGTGTTCAGGGAACGGAGACTGTCTGGAGTGTGGGACCTGTGTGTGCTTCAACCCCGACAAGTTTGAGGGGCCCTACTGTCAGTACGACAGGACCCAGTGTCCCCGATACGGAGGCTTCCTCTGCAACGGTACGACCACATGATGGAGGGTGGAGGTGTGTGTGTGATGTCACCATCACCATCACCTGTTACGCTCTGATACATTCTTTACTGTGACATCACTTAGTGTCACCTCAAGGACACACACAAACACACACACACACACACACACACTCACTCAGTCCTCTCTCTCCTCAGACCGAGGCTCCTGTGTGATGGGCCGGTGTGTGTGTGCTGAGGGTTGGGAGGGAAACGCGTGTGAGTGCACCAAGAGCAACCAGACGTGTCTGGACAGTAACGGGGTGAGTGGAGCCGACGGCCCGTGCGATGACGAGTGATCACATGACCTCACCTGTCAGTGTAGTGACAGTGTCTCTCTCTGTACAGGGTCTCTGCAGCGGGCGAGGGAACTGTGTGTGCGGCCGCTGTGAGTGTGGGTCGAACTACGAAATGACTTCAACCTGTGAGCCAAACTTCGAGGTGTGTGTGAATATGTGTGTGTTTATGTGCAGTGTGTGTGTTTAAGTGCTGTGTGTGTGTGTTTATGTGCAGTGTGTGTGTGTTTAAGTGCTGTGTGTGTGTTTATGTGCAGTGTGTGTGTTTAAGTGCAGTGTGTGTTTATGTGCAGTGTGTGTGTGTTTAAGTGCAGTGTGTGTGTTTATGTGCAGTGTGTGTGTTTTAGTGCAGTGTGTGTGTTTTAGTGCAGTGTGTGTGTGTTTATGTGCAGTGTGTGTGTTTTAGTGCAGTGTGTGTGTTTTAGTGCAGTGTGTGTGTGTGTTTATGTGAAGTGTGTGTGTTTAAGTGCAGTGTGTGTGTTTATGTGCAGTGTGTGTGTTTTAGTGCAGTGTGTGTGTTTTAGTGCAGTGTGTGTGTGTTTATGTGCAGTGTGTGTGTTTATGTGCAGTGTGTGTGTTTATGTGCAGTGTGTGTGTGTTTATGTGCAGTGTGTGTGTTTTAGTGCAGTGTGTGTGTTTATGTGCAGTGTGTGTGTTTTAGTGCAGTGTGTGTGTGTGTTTATGTGCAGTGTGTGTCAGTGTGTTGACCTGCACTCAGGACCTGTATCATACCTGATAAAATGTTTGTGTGTGTGTGTGTGTGTGTGTGTGTGTGTGTGTGTGTGTGTGTCTAGGCCCAGCTGGGTGTCTGTGAGGCCACGAGGCAGTGTGTCCTGTGTGAAGGCTGGGAGAGAGGAGAGAAGAACAGGCACAGAGATGAGTGTCAGAGCTGTAAACAGTTCAATATCATCATGGTGGAAGAACTCAAAGAACGTGAGTGATTCTACCTGTCCCGACACTGCCTGCTGCTTCACCTTGCCTCCTGTCCGTCATAATGATGGTTATGACATCATGGGTGTCCTCACTAGTTTCAGACTGACTCCAGGGTTGGTGTTAGGAGGAGGTGTGGTCAGGAGCAGAGGAGAGCTGGTCTGAAGTCAGTGTCACCTCCTGATGTACCTGTACCAGGTGTTACACCTGAACGTCCTCTGTATTTAGCTTCAGTAAATCACCTGAGAACGACACCAGGCTTCACTATAACCACACCCACCTCCACACACATCACACAGGTCTGTTCCAGGTATTCATCAGTTTCAGCTAAAGGTGTAAATATCTCTGCACAGCTGATCGGCCTCCTCTGTCTCACTACCTGACAAATCCTCTGTTATAACATCAGAGCATCAAGGTGCAGCTCACCTGGCCTCTATGGGGAATGGGAGGAGGCGCTCTGATTGGTTTATTGTTTGTTACATGATTAATGAAGGGACTGAACCTTGATCCTGGAGCAGAGACTTTCTCAGTTTGAAAACTAGTAAAACTGATTTGGACACGTGTGTTTGTGTGTGTGTGTACGTGTGTTTGTGTGCAGGGGACAGCGTGCTGGACTCATGCAGTTTCCGTGATGAGGAGGACGACTGTACGTACCACTACACTGCTGAACACCCTAAAGACAAGTCTGGGATCCTGGAGCTTCAGGTGCTCAAGAAGAAAGGTGAGCTGCAGGTTGGACAGGTAGAGCTGAACTGACTCACTGTTTCTGAACTCAGCTGACAACATGATGGTGATGTCACAGACACACGCACCAATCAGATTGAGTCAACATGATGAGAGTGGTGGAGCTGTTCACTGACACCGTCAATGATCCAGGTCCTGGACCAGATCACTCAGGTCTAAACTGAGAAAACAGCTGAAAACATCTGGACAAAGCTGCAGGTCATCAGTGATGCAGCCATCACCGTGGTAACTGACCAGCTGGTAGTCTGATCATAGGCCCACATTATAACTGTTGACAGCCTGTGGCCCCGGGGCCCTTGAGGTTTGTGGCCCTGGACCAGTCAGCACCTCAGACATAATCCACTCAGTGGATCTGAAACCTGGACCATTAAAACCAGAACCAGGACCATTAAAGCCAGAATCTGGATCATTAAAACCAGAACTCTGAGGCTGCTCAGACTCCTCTGGAATTGGAGCCAGCTCCAGGACTTTGGACTTTATGTCTGATGGATCTGGAGTTAGTGTTGTGTGTCTGTTGTGTGTTGTTGTGTGTCTGTTGTGTGTCTGTTGTGTGTCTAACATGATGTCCTCTGTGTTGACCCCAGACTGTCCTCCTGCCAGCCTCCTTTGGCTGCTCCCTCTGCTCCTGTTCCTCCTCTTGCTGCTGGCTCTGCTGCTGCTCTGCTGCTGGAAGTACTGTGCCTGCTGTAAAAGCTGCTGGCAGGTAAACACTCACCTGTGGAGCCAGAGGTGACTGATGTGTCTGAGTCACAGGAAGTAAAGTCTTCTTCTCTTGTCTTTATTTTCCACAGAGCTTTCTGGCCCTGCTGCCCTGCTGTAGGAGAGGTGAGACGTGTCACATGACGTGTAACAGGACTGTATTAACTCCTCCCACCTGAGACCATGTGGTCCCACCTGGACCGTGTTGTCCAACCTGAACCATGTGGTCTCACCTGGGACCATGATGGTCCACCTGAGACCATATGGTCCCACCTGGACCGTGTTGACCTACCTGAACCATGTGGTCTCACCTAGGACCATGTTGGTCCACCTGAGACCATGTGGTCCCACTTGGACCATGTTGTCCTACCTGAACCATGTGGTCTCACCTGGGACCATGATGGTCCACCTGAGACCATGTTGTCCCACCTGGACCATGTAATCTCACCTGGACCATGTTGTCTCACCTGGGACCATGATGGTCCACCTGGACCATGTTGTCTCACCTTGACCATGTTGTCCTACCTGAACCATGTGGTCTCACCAGGGACTATGTTGGTCCACCTGAGACCATGTGGTCTCACCTGGACCATGTTGAGTATGGGTCACCTGACGTTGTCTTCTCTACAGGGCGCATGGTTGGCTTCAAGGAGGATGAGTATTTGCTCCGTCAGTCTCTGCTCACCTCAGACCACCTGGACACTCCGATGGTGAGGACCGGACCCCCCAAAGGAACCGATGTGGTTCGCTGGAAGGTCACAGACAACGTCCACCGAGGACCCAGCCACCCACAGGCTCTGATGAAGCCCAACCCTAAAGAGACCAGTAAGTGAATCAGTGTCAGACCTATCGTTGTGAAGATGATGATGAAGCTTTAACCTCTTCCTGTCTCCTTGTCTCTAGTCCAGTTCCCGGTCTCGCTCCGGCTGAACCGCCTATTCTCTGAGAACCTGTCTCGACCCGAGTCCAGAGACGCTGAGCAGCTCCGCAAAGAAGTGGCTGACAATGTGAGTGTGTGTGTGTGTGTGTGTGTGTGTCTGTGTCTGTGTGTGAGAGTGAGTGTGTATGTGTGTGTGTGTGTGTGACTGTGTATGTGCGTGTGAGTGTGTGTGAGACTGTGTGATGACTGAGTGTGTTCTTTTCTCCAGCTGAGCGAGGTCTACAACCATATCACCGGGGGTCAGAAGGTGCAGAAGACAACGTTCAGGTGAGACATACCTGTGTGATCTAATTGTGAGTTGTGTCAGTTCTTATTCTGGACGTGTGCGTTCTCACTGACACCTGCTGTGGTTCTTACAGAATGCAGAGGAATGCTGGGAAAAGGTAAGTGTCACATACAACCCAGAGTTTCCTGTCTTTATGAAGACCCACAGGTGAGTGAAGGTAACGTCTCCGCCCACCTGTGCTCCTCAGGCAGGACTACACCATCGTGGACACCGTCCTGTCTGCTCCTCGCAGCAGTTATCACGACATCGTCAAACTCACAGAGAAAAATGTTCAGTCTGGAAACTTCCACGACCTCAAAGTGGTTCCTGGATACTACACTGTGGCCACAGACAGAGGTGAGAGGACTGTGAGATGATGTCATATCTTCATCTGTGATAATCATGACCTCATCATACCTGGCTCTTCTCTACAGAGGCTGCAGGAGCCATAGAATTCCAGGAAGGGGTGGAGTCAGTGGACGTCCACGTGCCGCTCTTCGTCAAGGATGAAGACGACGACAAGAAGCAGCTGCAGGTGGAAGCCATGGATGTGCCGCTGGGCATCGCTGAGATTGGAAAACGTCTGGTGAACATCACCATCATCAAAGAGCATGGTGGGAAACTTCTGAGCTCCGTAGCTTTTCAGTCCAAGAAAACGGGACAAAGATCCCATCTGTGAAATCTTTTCTGTGTAACCCCAACCCAGACGAGCTGATTCTCCTCTTCCTCTCCACAGCCACCAGTGTCTTCTCCTTCCTCCAGCCGGCCTACACCTACAGCAGACAGGATGGCGTGGCCAATATTCCAATCAGCAGAGAGATCATCGAGGACGGACGCACACAGGTCACCTACCGCACACGGGACCTTACTGCCAAGGACAAGAAGGTGAGTTGTGTCCTGAAGCACCACCCTCACCTGAGCCCTTCTCTAATGAGGATCATGTTCATGTTCATCTTTAGACGATGGTGGGATGGTCATTTCTGCCCTGACTCAGACAGCTTTGTACTTGTCCAAGTGAATGTGTCTGAATCGTGGGTGAGGTACAGGTCTGCATCCAGACTATTTTTCCTCTGTATTTTAGGACTATGTGACTGTGGAAGGAGACCTGACCTATGGTCCAGGTGAGACCCAGAAGACAGTTCCTGTCCGTCTGCTGGAGCTAGGTGAGAAAGATGGCCTCTTGGAAGACAAACAGGTGAAGCAGTTTGTCATGGACCTCAGTAACCCTCGGCAGGGCGCCAAGCTGGGACGCTACCCCAGAACTACTGTCACCATCGCAGACCAACCAGGTAAAAAGATGTTTCACATCGACGTGTCTGCCTCTTGCTCCCAGTCAAAGCATTGGTTTCTAAGGTTTATCTTATTTTATCCAGAGCCCAGTGTGATGATGTTCAAAAAGGGCACCCAGAACTTCACCACATCCGACCCGACCTATACTATCCCTGTGGTCCGCACTCGAAACCCAGACAGTCCTGCCACGGTGAAATGGCGCACCAAGAAGGCCCAGCGCTTTGAGCTCTCCGGCCCTCTGAAGTTTGGTCCTGGAGAGACTGAGAAGAACATTGTGATTGACCCCAAAGCCCATCCAGGCCCGATCCAGCCAGAGACCTTCCAACTGGAGCTGTTTGACCCGAGCAGTAATGCTTCTGTTGGGGAGAGGAAGACCACCCTGGTCAATGTCACAGATGGAGGTGAGATGCACTGAGGATACTGAGAACATGAGGTTCTTGTAGAGTTCCTCAGATATTCTATGAGAGACAGATCATTGTGAAACGGAGGTTCTGTATCTGCTGAATGTTTGTTTTGTCCTCCTCCTCTTCCACCAGCTCCTAAATCTCCTGAAGCTGCGAAAATGCAGCAGAAGGGCTTCATCACCCAGAAGGCCACCTCCCCTGGTGGTCGCCTTTTTGCCCCAGCAAACCCTAAAGCCAAGGCAACTGGACCCAAGAGCATTCACCTTAACTGGGACCCACCACCTGGTAACCCAGCGGGGTACAAGGTACATCAAGTCAACATGAGCAGAAGCTTCAGCTCGGATCAGTAAAGATCATTAACAGTAGACACTTAAAATACTGTGTCCTTTCTTATTTAGGTGAAGTACTGGATCTACGGTGACCCAGAAAAAGACGCCCAGGTCCATGATGTGAAGACTCCTCAGGCTGAGCTGACCAACCTGTACCCGTACTGTGACTACGAGATGAGAGTGTGCGCCTACAACAGCATGGGAGATGGCTACAACACTGACACTGTTACCTGTCAAACCCTGGAGGACGGTAACTACATCAGACATGACTCAAACTGTCAGAGCTGTAGAGAGGGTTCAGGCCTTTGTTTGTTTGTTTGTTGTTTCTTTGTTTGTTTTTCCTGTTGGTTTTTGTTTGATGTTTCTTGTTTGCACCAGTTGTTTGTAAATCCACTCTGTGTGTTTGTAGTCACCCTGTAATCAATGAACTGTCAATAGTCTGATTTATGGGTTTACATGTGCTCACAGAGAAAATGTGTTTCAGGGTCATTATTCACACAGGTTTAAAGGGAAACACCTGGAGATCCTCAGCAAGCTGATTTTATTAGGTCAACATTGTGTAACCAGAGGGACGTTGTGTTATTTTTGAAGTGAAACTCAAACAACAGCTACTGAAAACATTTAGTAATAGCTACTAACCCTTTGGTTTGGTTTAACCCAGTTTAACGCAGTGATGTGTAAATCTCCACTTAGTAAACACTTGCATTATAAATACACTGAGTCTGACCTGTTCTCCTGCAGTGCCTGGTGAACCTGGGCGTCTGGCCTTCAACGTCATCAGTCCAACGGTCACTCAAGTCAGCTGGGCGGAGCCTGCAGAGACAAATGGAAACATTACGGCTTATGAGGTTATCTACACACCCATCGATGACGAACTGAGTAAGAGTCCCACCTACAACAGGAAACACTCTCCTCATGACTGCATGACATCATTATCCTCTAACACTGCCTTCTCTTTCCAGAGCCAGTGGGCGCCGCCAAGAAAGTAAAGATTGACAATCCCAAGAAACGAATGCTGTTGATCGAGAACCTGCAGAGTGCCCAAACCTACCAGTACAAGGTCCGTGCCAAGAACAGTGTGGGCTGGGGCCCCTTCAGAGACGCTACCATCAACCTGGCATCACAGCCTGCCAGACCTCTGTCCAGTAAGTCAGGGACCAACACATCTCTATAACAACTACAGTGAGACTTTGTTTCTCTAAGAAGACATTTATCTCTCTTTCTTTTTGTCCCTAGTTCCCATCATTCCTGACGTCCCTATTGTGGATGCAGAAGCAGGAGACGAGTATGACAGCTACCTGATGTACAGCAACGAGGTGCTCAAGTCTCCTGGAGGCTCCAAGACACCCAGCGTCTCTGGTGATGGTGGGTACCAGAGTGTTGTTAGGACTGTGAGACCTCAGAGTGTGAGGTCTGACAGTCTGTGTAATGTGGTTCTGATTATTTCAGTCCAGTCCTCAGTCTCTCAGGCTTTGTTCCTGTCGCCAGATGTTTCTATACACTGACTGGTCAGAGCTGAGGAGCTCTGTGAACTGTTGGTCAGATCATGTTAATATCTTCCTCATTGTACAAGAAGAGCAGAGGAGGAGCTGTGAAGCTGTGGCATCATTCTCATGGCTCTGCCTGTTTTTCACTTCCACCAGGGAACTTCCCTCACTGCTGTCTATCTGTGTATATGTAAATCAATGTGTTAAAGCTTTTCTGAAAAGTAATGTGCAGTTAAAAAACAAACCATGGTACTTGTTTTCTACACCTCTATCCTTCGCTTCTTTCGCTCCAACCTTTGACCCCAAACACAAGGCTGGAAATATGTGAAGTTGGTGGGGTCTCACCTCGACCTGCGTAAGGTGTCGTGGAAAAAGCAGGTGGACATCATCCCCAGTCGGCTCAGCACAGACACAGAGACGAGCTCAGATGAGGCCCCCCGCCCCAGCTACGCACAAACACCTCTGCCAGGTGAAGACCTCTCCATCAGACCCACAGATAGACAGACAGGCAGCATGTCAGCTGTTGTGCACGGCCAGTCATGTGCCCGCCAAGGCGACCAACATTTCTCTCTGCCTCTGTGATTGATCTGCTCAGAAACATTATCATTTATCCAATCATTCAGTTTGCCCCGTGTTGGCACCTCTTCCCCCTCTTCCCCCCCTCAGAGAGGAACACTGGCATCAACTGCCCCACCTCCAGTTGATGATCGGGGGCAGGCTTTTCCAGCTGCCTGTCTCTGTCTGTCCTCTCTCCGTCCCACTGGGGAGGTAGTGATCTGGAGGCAGCTTGTCGGTGTGTGTCAAGGCTTGGTCACTGTGCAGCTGTCTGGAAACAATGGGCTCTTCATTAATTAAACACAGTCTCTTCTCTACAGGGCAGTTTGACTGGCGACACCTGTATGTGATGAAACTTATTCACCTTCAGCAGCTGCAGGTTCCCCTCAGGTGGAGATGCCTGCAGGAGACGAGTGGTGCAGCGGCATGTTTACAGTCAACAGATGCTAACGTCGCTTTTTTTTAACCATCTACTGATGGGTTACCAGGATACATTAGAAAGAAAGTAGTGGTTCCAGAGGATGAATCCCAGGACCTGGTGGTCCTCAGACTCTTCCTGTAGAGCCACCATGAGGCTGACATGTTTGTGTTACAGCTGTGACTGTGGGGCTGGAATTAAGTCTAATGATGGGATCACAGCAGCAACATGTCAACATGTTTCAACCCACGAGTACTCAGTGGTTATTACTACGTTATTACATCAGTACTCAGGTTAGTACTACGTTATTACATCAGTACTCAGTGGTTAGTACTATGTTATTACATCAGTACTCAGGTTAGTACTACGTTATTACATCAGTACTCAGTGGTTAGTACTACGTTATTACATCAATACTCAGTGGTTATTACTACATTATTACATCAGTACTCAGTGGTTAGTACTACGTTATTACATCAGTACTCAGTGGTTAGTACTATGTTATTACATCAGTACTCAGTTGTTAGTACTACGTTATTACATCAGTAATCAGTTGTTAGTACTATGTTATGACATCAGTACTCAGCTGTTAGTACTATGTTATTACATCAGTACTCAGCTGTTAGCACTACATTATTACATTGTTACTCAGTAGTTATTACAACGTTATTACAGGTGAAAACATTAACAGCTGTCTAACATGTTAAACTAAGAAATGAAAGTGCAGCTTTTTCAATCAATTAATAACAGAAATAACTTCACTCTTATACAAGAACAAAAGTTCAGCAGCTACAGAAAAAAAAACAATCATCTCCAGCAGTAGAGAAAATCTCTCTCCTTGCTTGTAGATGGCGCTCATTTGTCTCCTATACGTGGAACAAGTAGGTCTGGAGCTACGGGTCATAAACCGCTGCTGCTTCCTCTCTGTAGACCGGTTGAGCCTGGTTTCGGGTGCTTTACATCAGTGGCTCTGTGGTGTTCAGTACCTGAAGGCTAACTGCTAAGTGCTAACTGGCCCAGGTCCTGTGTGTTGACAGTTCTGGCTCTCATTGTGGTGTTTCACAGATTACATGATGAATGGGAAGTGGGATCAGAGCTTCCTGTTCCCAGGAGGATCAGTGACCCGCAATCTGTCAACTTCCTCTTCACCTGTGTCCACCCTGAGCTCAAACTACAGAGGGGCCGGCGGCTCCTTCACCACAGAGACCACCACCACAACCTACATGTCCGGACCAGGTAGGATGGATGTAACATCAAGAAACATTTAGGCAGGAAACCCATGAGTGAGTCTTCATTCTTTACCTCTCTCTGCTCCTGTAGGAAGCTCTCATAGACAGGACATGATTGGAGGAACAGTCCACACATCAGACGTCATCATGAGGAAGCGCTCAGAGACCAGAGGCTACACAGACGAACACATCCGGGACTCAATCGTCATGGGAGATGTGTCGTCCAAGTTTCCAGCTCTTGGTAGGTTTTAGTCCTAAGTGGTTTGAACTATTTCAGAGTAAATGTAGAAGGAATTAGCTCTGTCTCTCTGGTTAAAGACAGATTTTACTCTGGTTTAAGATGCCTCGGCACCACATGAAGCTGTTAGCTTGGACGTCTGTTAGCAGGGTTGGGGCTGTTGGCTGCACAGCAGGCTTATCCACACAGACTTTGCAGGAGCTCTGCTGACTATCGCTGTTTCTCCTCCCTCCCTCCCTCCCATGTCTCTTCTGTCCTCAATTTGTTTTATTTGACCTCTTTTAATTTCCCTCTCTACCTGCCCCTCTCCCTGCCACTCGCCTCTCCTCTTTACTTCGTCATCCTCCTCTTTTGCCCCCCGCTCAAAGCGCCATCAGGTGGGTTTGGCTACACTGGGATGCAGAGCAGCTCTCAGAACCAGTTCAGCTACAGCCTGTCTCAGGGTTCGAGGGCCAGGACCCAGTCTTCAGAGGTCAACGAAGCCTTATATAATCTGGACAGGGTGCTCCATGGTAAGTCTGCACCATACAAGCATGAGGCTCTGGATGAGTTTGCTGGGTGTGAGGTGTGATGCAGCTCGTCTTTATTCCTGCTTCTATCTGATCAAACCTGATGGTTTATGTGATGTAGCCCCTAAAATCACTTCTGTTCTACATTACTGGTCTTTGTTAAACCTCATACTAAAAAGAGAAAGACATATTTAAGTGGTTATACTCACTCCAGTCTCTCTGTCACTATCAGACGCTCGACTGTCCCCTGGAGTCCCCGACACCCCCAGCAGACTGGTGTTTTCTGCTCTGGGTCCCACTGCCCTCAAAGTCAGCTGGCAGGAGCCCCTCTGTGACAAAGACATCCTGGGCTACTGTGTCCTGTACCAGCTGCTCAACGGAGGTAACTGAACAGTGAAGGACCAGACCTGGTACATGTGGCCATAGCAGCAGCACTGGGTGTTAGACTGGAGGCAGTTTATCAAGACCTCCTTTTGTATGGGTTAGTCTACTCTAGCCTAGTTTAGTTTAATTCAGTTTAGCTTTAGTTTAGTTTAGTTTTAATTTTGATTAATTTAGTTTAGTTTAGTTTAGTTTAGTTTAATTTGGTTTAATTTAATTTAGTTCAACCTTAGTTTAGTTTACTTTAGTTTAGTTTAGTTTTAATTTTGATTAATTTAGTTTAGTTTAGTTTAGTTTAATTTGGTTTAATTTAATTTAGTTCAACCTTAGTTTAGTTTACTTTAGTTTAGTTTAGTTTTAATTTTGATTAATTTAGTTTAGTTTAGTTTAGTTTTAGTCTAGTCTAGTCTAGTCTAGTGTTATTTATTTTAGTTTAGTTTAATTTAGTTCAGGCGAAGTTTAGTTTAGTTTAGTTACAGTTTAGATTATTCTAGTTTAGTTTAGTTTAGTTTAGTTACTGTTTAGATTATTCTAGTTTAGTTTAGTTTAGTTACAGTTTAGATTATTCTAGTTTAGTTTAGTTTAGTTACAGTTTAGATTATTCTAGTTTAGTTTAGTTACTGTTTAGATTATTCTAGTTTAGTTTAGTTTAGTTACAGTTTAGATTATTCTAGTTTAGTTTAGTTACAGTTTAGATTATTCTAGATTGGTTTAGTGTAGGTACACTCTAACGAGTATTTCTCGTTGATGCTAACCAACCTTTGTCCTCTTCTGAAGGTGACGTGAAGCGCATCAATGTGACGAACCCAGCAGAGAATTCTGTAATCATCCAGGACCTGCTGCCCAACCACTCCTACCTGTTCAAGGTGAAGGCTCAGAGCCAGGAGGGCTGGGGTCCAGAGAGAGAGGGAGTCATCACCATCGAGTCTGCTGTGGACCCCAAGAGTCCCCTCAGCCCCATGCCAGGTACTGATCCTGCTGAAGCTTGTGTCAGTGCTTCTTGGATAAACCCACAGAGACGTGGTCTTTATTCAGGCTCAGCGTCCCTCACAGTCTCTGCTTTCTCCTGTCCCTGCAGGATCACCGTTCACTCTGAGCACTCCCAGTGCTCCAGGGCCCCTGGTCTTCACTGCTCTGAGTCCTGACTCCCTGCAGCTCAGCTGGGAGAAACCCCGCAAACCCAACGGAGACATTCTGGGCTATGTGGTCACCTGTGAACAGCTGCACGGTGGAGGTGAGATTTTCAGGAACCTCCAGTCTCCTGCTTTGGATTTATGTCATGTAACATAAATAAACATAAATGTATGCTGCACCTGTTTTCTGACCTCCTGTTTCTCCAGGTGATGTGCGCTCCTTCCAGGTGAACGGCGACAATGCTGAGACCAGTCTGACTGTCCCAAACCTGACTGAGAACGTCCCCTACAAGTTCAAGGTTCAGGCTCGAACCACACAGGGCTTTGGTCCAGAGAGGGAGGGCATCATCACTATTGAGTCTCAGGATGGAGGTAAGATGGATTTAAGTCTGGCCCTCTGTATACATAACTGAAGACTCCTAATGGTGACTGCTAGAGACTCAGATGTTCATTACACCCATGATATGAGAGTGAATAGAAACCTCAGAGCCTCATGATTAACAGACCTGAAACTGAAGTCTGGTACTAGAGGGAAGGTCAGGACCTTAAAACAGGAGGTTTATCCTCTGAGCAGCATGAACATGAATCTACCCTTTAAACCCTGTGTGAGTGTTTGACCTGAAGGACACAAGAACAAAGCCTGTAGTGTGTCCAACATGGAAGATGTTCATCCTCTCAGGGGCAGGAATCTGCTTTAAAGAGAGTCTGATGGTTCATCATCTGAGTGCCACATCACCCATCAACTCCCACAGTCATACCAAAGTTCTGAGACCAGTTACCTGCAGTGCTGCAGTGTGAGGTCAGGATTTCAGGATTAAAGTCTGCTTGTCCCTCCCTCCTCATCCTCTGTAGGTGCACTGTCTCAGTACAACAGCCAATCAATGACAAAGAGGGAAGTTTTCCACCTGCCAACAGAAGTCAGCACACGGACCAACGTCTCACACACCATGCTCAACGACCCCTACTTCTCAGGTACAGGTACAGTTTGGTGTGAGATCTCTTCTGCCATAAATGAGACGTATTCACTAATGAGCGGTTTGTGTCCAACAGATGGGATGATGATGACCACACAGCACACAGAGACCGGCGGCATGGTGACTCATCAAATCACCAAGGAAGTGGTTCAGAGGAGCGTCATGGGAGGAACAACTGTCACCAAGAAGATGTTCTATGAATCTTAAGATTATTTCTCCACCAAAGGTCCAACGTGATCATCTCAGAGACTCTCACACACTCAGTGTGTATTTTATCTGTGTGTGAGCAGTAAATAAAGGAGACAAGGCTGTTCCTCCATGTCTGTTACTAACTATGGCCCCTGTCCTCCACCTGAGGCTCATTTAACACTTCCATTACTTTCACTGTTGCTTCTAATGTTTTTACTTGTTTCTTCAGTTTCAGTTAAACTTCAGTTAAACTCCCTCTGTCAGTTCAGGTCTGATTACACACACCAGGGCTTTACACAGGCCAGCAGTAATCTGACTGTAGATCAGTAATCTGATTTTAGATCAGTAATCTGACTGTAATTCAATAATCTGACTAAATCAGTAATCTGTCTGTAGTTCAGTACTCTGACTGTATTTCAATAATTTGACTGTAGATCAATAATTTGACTGTAGATCATTAATCTGACTGTAGTTCAGTAATCTGACTGTAGATGAATAATCTGACTGTAGTCCAATAATCTGATTGTGGATCAGTAATTTGACTGTAGTTTATTACTCTGACTGTAGTTCAATAATCTGACTGTAGATGAATAATATGACTGTAGTTCAGTAATCTGGCTGTACATCAGTAATCTGACTGTAGATCAGTAATCTGACTGTGGCTCATTAAACCAAAGTGACCTTGTTCCCTTGTCTCCTCCCCTTGTTTTTCTGTGAAGCATGGTGTGTAACTTTATTAAGAACAGTGCTGTATAAATAAAGTTATCATTATTTCAGGTTAAACTAATTAAAAATGAGGTTTTATTAAGTCTGTTCATAGATTTGTATAGTTAAGTTTTTTCTAAACATATTTAATACTTTGATGATCTTCACTGAAGCAGACTGACAGTGGATTTCACGCCACAGACACAGGTTTTAAATGTTTTTCCCACTAAGAGTGTGATGGTGATCTGAGAGCTCTGCCTGATGTAACATGGTTTTACATTTCAGATGATGTGTAAACTCTGCTTCATGTTCATGTGTTTCATTTGAATAATGAGATGTTTTAGAGAAGTGTGTGGAAAGACAGAGGTTGTGTTTGCTTCAGTGAATCTCGGCCTCATGTTGTTGTTTTTTAAGAAACAGATTCTGATAAAATGAATCAACCAAAACAGACTCAGTTAAATCTTCATGTTCTTCTGATTGTTATGTATCACTCATCTTGTTCTGTCTGTTCTGTTTCAAAACATCTGAAATAAAAGGTTTCTCTTCTGTGTGACGTCACGTGTTAATGATGTGTCTGACGACCAGAGGCAGAGTTTACGCTTCATTTATTGATGTTTGGGAGAAGAAACATTTGTACGTTGCAGAAACAACAGAACAACACAGCTGCAAAAAGAAGCTCATGCCTGACACATGTTTTCATGAAGCTGGAGACAAAGAAGCAAACAGAGTCAACATGCGTCAGCCCCGTCTGTACGAGCTGGTAGAGCGCCGCCATCAGCCGCCATCAGCTGCTTCATGCTTTCATCACAGGACCGAAGGCAGTTTCCATTAAAACCTTGTGAAGAAAAATGTGTCTGGACCTTTGAATCTGAAAAACTAAAGACGAAGCTGCTTCATTAAGGTTCTCACCTGACAGCTTTTAAGTCAATTAATGAACATCTGATGAAGGTGGAGTAAGAGGCTGTGATGCAGAACGATGGTGGCTCTGGCTCCTGGTCTCACAGGGCCCCCCCAGAGAGACTCGTAGTTCAGAACCAGAACGCAAGATTCACTACAGAACTGAGCAGAATACAAATGGACCGAGGACCAGTTCAGTTCCAGAGGCAGGGCCCCGGGCAGAGGCACGGCTGTCTGACGTCTGCAGGCCTGATGACCAGGTCTTTGACCACCTCCACAGTCCCGAACACGGGGAACAGTTCCTCTGTGAACTTCTCGTTGAAGGTGTACAGGTGAGAGCGTTTCTCCACGTCATAGAAGGACAGCTGGCCCTGCTCATAGTCCAGGTACACCCCGACCTTCCTGGGCACCAGGCTCTGTGACAGCGGGGTGGCGGGAACAGTGAGAGCCTTCAGGTCTGACCCCCTCTCCAGACGCAGGGTCAGGTAGCCCGTGTCTGTGTTGAGCGAGCGGAAGCCCTGCCTCACAGCCGACGCCTTCGCTGCTCCCAGCCGCCAGTCCCGCTCACCCACCTCCACCTCCCAGTAGTGACGTCCGGAGGCGTAGCCCTCCTGGCCCACCGCGCACCACCATCCGTCGAAGCGTCGCCGGCACCGCGGGGCGACGTGGCGCTCCAGGCCGCACCGCATCCGCTTTTCATCAGTGGAGATGAGCAGGTCCGGGTTGGCTGAGTCTGGGTCCAGACTGACGTCCTCTGAGGAGTCAGACCAGGACAGGAGGGTTATAAACGAGTCTGCGTCTGAGTCTGAGTCCAAGTCTGAGTCCGAGGGAGAAACAAAAGAGGGTTCATACCTGCTGCTTCACAAATCCAGTTCCAGACTGTGGAGAGACAGAGGAGACGCTGTAAAGCTTCTCTCATCAATGTTTTATATCAATAACACATCACATGACTGATGTCATGTGACAGAGGTGGCTAATGCTAACCACCCTCCAGCTTCACTGAGGTTTAGCTTCAGCTCAGTCCAGTTTAACTGGACTCAGTCACCAACAGATTAAACACATGAACTTTATCAGCTGATGAACTTCCTGTCGCCTCCGTCGAGTTAATTAACATCAGGAGAAGTTTTAATTAAAGGATCTGAACTGTGGAGATGTTTCATGTCTCGTTAACTCATTAATAGACAACAATAAACTGTTACTGATCCACATCAGGTCTTCACTCACCGCTGTGGGGGATGTAACGGACGGCGTCTGACAGAAGAGAGAGAGAGATTCAATCAACAGATTCATTCATCAACAGCCTCTTGATCACTGATCAATACTGATCAGCTTTCATGGAAATAACTCATTAAGCCTCTGTCTGATTGAATTGAAAGAGCTACTGTATTCACACACACACACACACACACACACACACCTCGTTACAATAAACAACCATTCACACACCATAGAAACACTGTTTATGACTTTATCATTTATCTTCAACACTTTTCTACATTAATGATCCACTCACCGCTCCTCTGACACCTCTGCTTTCCCACCAGCCACTGCTTAGTCACATCCTCCTACACACACACACACACACACACAGGCAAACAGCAGAAACATAAAGACAAAGAAGGCCAAGGTGAGTGGAACAATGAGATAAAGGGATTAACATGACTGAGCATCCTGCAGCTCACAGACATGATGCTTTACACTCTTCACTGAACTGACATCACTGATCATGTTTTCTGAAGCTGTGATTAATTTCAGGTAACGAGGATGATGTCATGACCTCAAACCTTCAACAGTCTGATCAGAAACAGAGATCCACACCTTTACGGGGCTGTCAGCGTTCAGCACAGCCAGCATGACCAGCTCCATGGCGGGGAGCAGGTTGGGCAGACGGCCCCTCTTCCACTGGAACTCCAGGTCGTCCAGCACCATGAGCACTGGCTCCCCCGGCCACACGCTGGGCTGAGAGAGGGGAGTGGTTGGGTTAACAATGGAGCCGGGTCCCGATCACACCTCCAGGATATGACAGGTGTGATGGGATGACTGTCAGGGGTTTATCTTAATCATCTTTATCAGGTGCAGGGAGGGAACTGGGTCATAGTCCGATCACATCCACCTTCCTACTCACCTGAGGTCTGCTCTTTATCTCCCGTGTCCAGTCCATGATGACTCGTTTGTGGGGTCCCATGTCACACTCCCCTCCCGCCTCCAGCATGCAGAGGAGGTGACCCTTCCAGTCCTTCTTCTCTGGTCTCTCATACAGGTGTTCAGACGGGATGATCCTCGGCTGACCGACAAACACTCACTTTAACACCCAGGACACACAAACACGTACCTGCCTCAGTGATGCTGCGTAGAAAACTCATACCTGCACTCTCGTCTCCAAGACAGAGGCCCATTCCACGATGAAGTCCCGACACACGCTGGGGGGCCAGATGTCCTCACTGGTCCAGATGTGGCCCAGGATGTCTGACCTCTGGGGTGAAGGCAGACAGGAGTGAGTGGCTGAGATGTTGAGTGACAGCAGGAGGAGAGAGGCACAGAGCTCACCTGACAGATCTTATTGAGTTCTCGAGCCAACTCCATGATGAATAACTGACTCTCCACCAGCGGCACCTTCTTCTCCAGCCTCACCTGCCGACGAGACTCCTGGAGGTGAGAGGAGAATTGTGACAGAACCTGAACATTTGAACTCAGCACTTTGCAGCGAACCCAGAGCTGAGTGTATCTGTACCTTGAGGCGGATCTTGAGCTTCTTGGCTGGCTCTATAAGGAACTGCAGGCAGTCCTTCATCATGCTGGCAGCTGCAGAGCGCCGACACTGCCCTTTGGTACAATAATAAAAAGCTTTAGTGCACTGGCACTCAGTGTGTCAGGAGCTGCAGCTGACTCCACACACACCGATGACAGAGTGCGTACAGTGTGTTTGTGTGTTTCCTCACAGCTCTGTCCACAGAGGGCTCATCACCAGGCTCTGAGCTATCATCATCATCATCATCATCATCGTCGTCGTCGGAGGAGGAGGAGAGTGGGCCCACACACACACACACTGTGAACACACTGCCCACACACTCCACACACACACAAACCACAGAGCAACACACTGAAGCAGGGAAATATTGCACAGTAGCAGGATTTCCTGACGTGTGTGGGTCGGTGCGTCTCGATCACGGCCTTGAAATTGGAAATTTATTCCCAAGGAGACAAGAAACAGCAGCACAGAGCAGTTTAAAGGCTGCGGAGGCTGCGGGGGAAGGTTGGACCGGTTTGCTGTTGATTCAGCAGTCCGCCCCTGCAGCCGGCCCGATGCTCTGAGGGGATTTGTTGTGCTTTCTGTGATGTAGGAGGCAGTTGAGCCAAAAGATGAAGAGGACTGAGGAGGATGATGGACCACAAAAAAACTGCATCACAATAAAAGACTGAAAGTTTTCATCAACTGTAAAATCAACTGTTTAAGTGTGTGAGGGTGTTTTTCTATGGTGGTCTCTGTCTCTGTGATGATGATGATGATGATGATGGTGCTGACTGTAGGTCATGTGGTCACTCTTCACTCAAATCATAAGTCAGTGAGAACCTACAGAACAGTCCACATGTTAATTGAGGCCTCAGTCAGACGAGAGTGAACACACCTCAGAGTCAAGAAGGGGGGCTGGGCTGGACTGGACCCTGCCCGCCCCCCTCAGACTGACGCTGGTCGGGTGGAGGGTCTACTTTCAGCAGCGGAGGCAGAGGAGCTGTGTGTGAGCTGTGTGTGAGCTGTGTGTGAGCCGCAGATTACCCAGGATTAACAGCTGAACAGAGCCAGGTAACATGTTTCTATATCAGGAGACAGTTTGTCTGCACCACAACACACACACTGTAATTCACTGCACAACAACAACACAACCGGAGAGGCCTCCACTCAGTTTGTTCTTTAAGGAAGAAATGATGACAGAATGAATCTGTCACAGATGTAAACTCTGCAACATGAATGAAGATGAATGAATTAACCACCACTCTGTTTTATTTCATGAGCCTGACAGCTGCTCCGCTCTTCTCCGGTAACATCGACGCTCACTGTAGAAATTAAAGACTCACCTTGTCCCAGGAGGATCTTCCTTCCCGCCGGTAACTTTCCCGGCTCCTGTGAGGTGGTTTCTGGTGCTGGTTCAGTCCTGATCCTCTGAGCGGCTCCGCTTCCTCCTCACTACAGCTGCGGCACGACACTCAGAGCGCTTATCTACCGACCTGCAGTGGGGACGAGGCGGCGCCAGAGGGCCCCAGAGCTCCGGGGAGCCGGGGACATCCGTCTGGACCAGTGATGACTACTGAGTGACCGTCAACATCACTGGCGTCAGAAAACAGCCACCATCACTGCAGCTCAGGTTCAGTCAGCAAAGAAATGTTACCATACGTCACTACTTTACATCCAATCAGCTGTAAAGATCATGAGTGTTATTGTTTTCTTTATTTACTCCAAAATATAGAGATATTAGAATCTGTTAGAAAGTACTGTTGTCAAACATCAAACAGCAGTAATTTAGAGTTATTGAAGGCAGCAGTCTGTAGTTAACAGGGAGTCTTTGAAGGCAGCAGTCTGTAGTTTACACAGAGTCTTTGAAGGCAGCAGTCTGTAGTTTACACAGAGTCTTTGAAGGCAGCAGCCTGTAGTTAACAGGGAGTCTTTGAAGGCAGCAGTCTGTAGTTTACACAGAGTCTTTGAAGGCAGCAGTCTGTAGTTTACACAGAGTCTTTGAAGGCAGCAGCCTGTAGTTAACAGGGAGTCTTTGAAGGCAGAAGTCTGTAGTTCACAGGGAGTTATTGAAGGCAGCAGTGTGTAATTTACACAGTCTTTGAAGGCAGCAGCCTGTAGTTAACAGGGAGTCTTTGAAGGCAGCAGCCTGTAGTTAACAGGGAGTCTTTGAAGGCAGCAGTCTGTAGTTTACACAGAGTCTTTGAAGGCAGCAGCCTGTAGTTAACAGGGAGTCTTTGAAGGCAGAAGTCTGTAGTTAACAGGGAGTTATTGAAGGCAGCACTCTGTAGTTTACACAGAGTCTTTGAAGACAGCAGCCTGTAGTTAACAGGGAGTCTTTGAAGGCAGCACTCTGTAGTTTACACAGAGTCTTTGAAGGCAGCAGTCTGTAGTTTACACAGAGTCTTTGAAGGCAGCAGCCTGTAGTTTACACAGAGTCTTTGAAGGCAGCAGCCTGTAGTTAACAGGGAGTCTTTGAAGGCAGAAGTCTGTAGTTCACAGGGAGTTATTGAAGGCAGCAGTGTGTAATTTACACAGAGTCATTGAAGGCAGCAGTCTGTAATTTACACAGAGTCTTTAAAGGCAGCATTTTGTAGTTCACAGGGAGTTATTGAAGGCAGCAGTCTGTAGTTAACAGCGAGTCTTTGAAGGCAGAAGTCTGTAGTTTACAGGAAATCATTGAAGGCAGCAGTCTGTAGTTTACACAGAGTCTTTGAAGGCAGAAGTCTGTAGTTTACAGGAAATCATTGAAGGCAGCAGTCTGTAGTTTACACAGAGTCTTTGAAGGCAGCAGTCTGTAGTTCACAGGGAGTTATTGAAGGCAGCAGTCTGTAGTTTACACAGAGTCATTGAAGGCAGAAGTCTGTAGTTCACAGGGAGTCTTTGAAGGCAGCACTCTGTAGTTTACACAGAGTCTTTGAAGGCAGCAGCCTGTAGTTAACAGGGAGTCTTTGAAGGCAGCAGTCTGTAGTTTACACAGTCTTTGAAGGCAGCAGCCTGTAGTTCACAGGGAGTCTTTGAAGGCAGAAGTCTGCAGTTAACAGGGAGTTATTGAAGGCAGCAGCCTGTAGTTTACACAGAGTCATTGAAGGCAGCAGTCTGTAGTTCACAGGGAGTCTTTGAAGGCAGCAGTCTGTAGTTAACAGGGAGTCTTTGAAGGCAGAAGTCTGCAGTTAACAGGGAGTCTTTGAAGGCAGCAGTCTGTAGTTAACAGGGAGTCTTTGAAGGCAGAAGTCTGCAGTTAACAGGGAGTCTTTGAAGGCAGCAGTCTGTAGTTTACACAGTCTTTGAAGGCAGCAGTCTGTAGTTAACAGGGAGTCTTTGAAGGCAGCAGCCTGTAGTTAACAGGGAGTCTTTGAAGGCAGCAGCCTGTAGTTTACACAGAGTCATTGAAGGCAGCAGCCTGTAGTTAACAGGGAGTCTTTGAAGGCAGCAGCCTGTAGTTTACACAGAGTCATTGAAGGCAGCAGCCTGTAATTCACAGGGAGTCTTTGAAGGCAGCAGTCTGTAGTTTACACAGTCTTTGAAGGCAGCAGTCTGTAGTTAACAGGGAGTCTTTGAAGGCAGCAGCCTGTAGTTAACAGGGAGTCTTTGAAGGCAGCAGCCTGTAGTTTACACAGAGTCATTGAAGGCAGCAGCCTGTAGTTCACAGGGAGTCTTTGAAGGCAGCAGCCTGTAGTTTACACAGAGTCATTGAAGGCAGCAGCCTGTAGTTCACAGGGAGTCTTTGAAGGCAGCAGCCTGTAGTTTACACAGAGTCATTGAAGGCAGCAGCCTGTAGTTCACAGGGAGTCTTTGAAGGCAGCAGCCTGTAGTTTACACAGAGTCATTGAAGGCAGCAGCCTGTAGTTCACAGGGAGTCTTTGAAGGCAGCAGCCTGTAGTTTACACAGAGTCATTGAAGGCAGCAGCCTGTAGTTCACAGGGAGTCTTTGAAGGCAGCAGCCTGTAGTTTACACAGAGTCATTGAAGGCAGCAGCCTGTAGTTAACAGGGAGTCTTTGAAGGCAGCAGCCTGTAGTTTACACAGAGTCATTGAAGGCAGCAGCCTGTAGTTCACAGGGAGTCTTTGAAGGCAGCAGACGTCAGAACAGGTGTCACCTTGTATCTCGCCGTATCTCTGGATAAACATCGCCCCTGAGTCTTCTCGCTGGTTCCGGTTTGATCGCTTCATATTTTATCTGAAATAAATCAAGCCGCTCGCTCTCCGGCTTCCCGCCTCTCTGTCTGTAAACGCTGAGGGACGGGCAGGTGTGTCGGTATGTCAGGTGGGCTACACGGAAGTGAGGTACAGCGCTTGAGTGTGTAGAGACATCTGCCGCGGATCAGAGCTGCTCCCTCATCATGGCGCCCAGAGACCCTCTGCTCAGCTCCCTCAGAGGTAAGGATCGATAGAAGGTGATTATTGGATCATGATCGGTCTCAGCTGATTGAAACGTCACCACGACAACAACCCGTTTCCGCTTTGGTTTTATTTCTGTTGCGGATCAGCTGATTTATTTAGTGTAACCGTGATGATGACACAGGCGCAGAACAGCTGGTGTGAGTTGTTGTCATGCAGACTGTTGTGTGTCCTCGCAGTGTGTGTCCTGAACCTGCAGTCAGGTGGAGACACGGTGACGGACTCGGACCCTCACCTGACCTCCTGCTGTGAGCTGCTGGAGCTGGTCCTCAGGAAGGGGCTGCAACGTCAGTATGACGAAACACTACACCTGCGATGTTTACCTATGAACAGCTACTGTGTACTGGATATAGTGGAAATGTTTTCACAGCTACAAGCTGTTTTACAGTCGTAATGATGAAATATTTAGACTCTGTATTTCGTGTGTATTGAACGTCTTGATAGCAGATCCTGTGAGGCGTTCACAGGCCACACACCGACTGTGTTGTTGTTCTCTCACCAGAGCCAGTTCTCAGTCTGGGACACAGAGACTACTGGCACTGCTTCGAACAGCTTCCTCGCCAAGACACCTGTGACAGGTAACATCATTAACATCATCCTGCTCAGTTTCTAACGGTGTCATGACTGAACATACGTGTGTGTGTGTGTAGGCTGTCTGCTCTGTCCCTGGCAGTTGAGCAGACCAGAGTTTGCAGGAAGCTGCTCTCAGCTCAGGGCCGGGGCCGCTACCTGCTCAGACTGGCCCTTAGTCGCAGGGCCCTGCCACAGTTCATCACACACCTGCTGCACACACCCCGAGTCGTGGAGGTGAGACGCGCTCCTCCTGTACTGCAGTGTTGACACAGATGGATGTGTGTGTGTGGATGTGGGTGCTATGGCACATGTTTTTCTTGTGGTGACCTGGTCTCTAACAGAAACACTGCCTCCCCCTCCACAGTGGTACAGCCCGACTTCATCGATCCTCAGGAATGAGGAATTAGTGGGTGAGGCCTCTAACTTGATCTGATTGTTTCCACTGAACACAGTGGGAGGAAATTGTTTTCACTGCCAACATCAGCAGCAGCTCTAAGGCCCTGTTCTCCTCCTCAGAGCCCTTCATGTCGCTGCTGCTCGTCCTCTCTCACATGGACTTTAAACTGGACATGGAGGTCAGAGCTTCTCTGTTCACACCAGGAATTTCCTCCAAAATATAACCTGAACATTAACACTAACAGTCACCTCTGGTCTCCATAGAACTGTAGTTTTCTGGATGAGAACTGGCTCCTCCCGGTAAGAAGCCTTCATCATTCTTCAGTAATTCATTACAACACAGCTTCATCATCACAGCTTCAGTGACTGTGGGAAGGGAGATGACATCATCTGCTGATTGTGTGTCTGTCTGTAGGTGTGTGACGTATACGAGGTGGTGCCCTGTCGGGAAGTTGGGCTGGTGTTGAGGTTTGTATCTTCTTCTTCTTCTGTCACTGAGTAGGTCTGTCCAACTGCTGCATCACCTCTGTCTGTCCCTCAGGTATCTGAGTGGGCGCACCTTTGTCCTCGACCTGTTACCTGGCAGTCAGGCTCACGTCGACAGGTTCATCTGTCCTGGTGACATCATCGATGAAATCAACGGGACCTCACTGAGGAACTCCAGGTGTGGACAGGTAGAGAGCTGCTCAAACACTCCAGTGACATCAGCAGTCTGTCTTTGTGTCAGTGCTGGTTTGAATAACTGTCTTATAGCTGCTCTTTAAACACCTGGTTTTATTGCTGATATCCTGATTAGACTCTGAACCAGCTGGACCTCGTTAAGTAAAAGTAAACCTAATGACCGTTACTGGCAGGTCACAATCGACCTCTGCACAGAGACACAGAGGCTCAGTCACGTTATGTTCAGTCCTTGACTCTACTGGAGGATGAACTCTATTCTTCATCAACATGTGATGATGATGGTGGTGGAGAGTCTGTCTAACACGTCGCTCCAACATTTCCCATAGTTTACCTGGACTGAGATGAGGTGACTGTGAAGGTCATAACATCATCATCCTCATCATGACCCCGTGACCTGTGGATGAGACTCTGTCGTCCTGTTCCCCCAGTTTTCACTTGTCTGTTTCTGTTGGTGGTTCTGTCCAGACAACCAGCATGATCGTATGTGAACACGGCTCATATCACAGGAGCAGATTGTTTAAAGGGAGGGGCCACTCACTCTTTATTTATCTTTATTAATACATGTCGTTTGGTGACATTGCGGTTGGCTGTGGCTCAGGAGGTAGAGAAGGTTGGAGGTTCGATTCCTGGCTCCTCGCGTGTGCATGTTGAAGTGTCTTTGGGCGAGATACTGTACTCCAAACTGCCTCTGATGGCTGCTCCATCAGTGTATGAGTGTGTGTGGAACCTTATTAACATGGTAGACAGGACTCAATCTGAAGGCACCAACAGGTCCAGACGGTGAGGAAGTGGTTGTGAAAATGAACTGGACACTGTTTAGCTTCATGCTGACAAACATCAAGAGTGAAAGAAGCGCATCACCTGTTTGGATGTTTCTGCATGTCCTCTGAAAAATAAATCACGTGACAGTGTCAGAGCCACTCACAGCTCTGAGATGGAGTTTGTCTGTTAGTTCGGGAGGTTTGACACACAGAGATATACTGCATCTGTCTGCAGTCAGTCTGTGTGTTGTCTACAGTCAGTATCTCTGTTGTCTACAGCCAGTCCCTGTGTTGTCCTAGGCAGGTGTTGTTCTGTCCCGGCTGAAGGGCTGCCCCCTGACCATCCATGTTCTGCGATGGAGGGCCCGTGATGGAACAGTGTATCGGCCCCTTATCAAACTCCTGCGGGCCCTGA
This sequence comes from Trachinotus anak, assembly GCF_046630095.1. Lineage (NCBI taxonomy): Eukaryota > Metazoa > Chordata > Actinopteri > Carangiformes > Carangidae > Trachinotus > Trachinotus anak. The sequence continues at coordinate 400,472 of NW_027273899.1, forward strand.
GGATGGAGAACCCTACACTGCAGCTTGGTCCGGCCCCCTCGCTACAGTCGGCCCCCACGGACCAGAGGCCGTGTCCATCACACTGTCTGAAAGAGGGAAGGTGAGCTGGTTCCTTCAGGTTAAACAGCTGTTTACCAGGTGAAGCCTTGACGTTCACACACTGACCCTCCTCTCCTCTCACAGGATTGTGTACATCGTGCAGTTCTTGGGAAAAACAAACATTGGAATGGTAAATAATAAACCAATGTTCACAGTTAAATACCTGGTCAGTAAATGTGTCTAATGTGTTAGCTGTCTGGTCTGTCTCAGTTTGGGGGAAAGGAGGTGCTGCAGCAGGCGATTCCACAAGTGTTGGAGAAAAACCTGCCCAGCCAGGTAATGAAACACCACCCCTGCCTGAGGGCACACTTGATTCAGTCACCATGTTCTGCTAATGCTCAGAGCAAAACACTTTCTATTGATGTCATTTGTCCTGCAGGAAGTGCTTTTAGACATGAAGGAGACACACCTGACATGCACAGACAGGAACAGTAAACAGGTGAGTATGTGCAGGTGACATCTGTCAGCTAATGATGTTCAGCTCTGTCTTTGTTAAACTTCCCTGGCTCTAAATAAAGTTCTCCTGAGCTGAAAACTACCCGTCTGTCTCCTCAGGAGCTGTTTGAGCATCACTACCCAGAGATTTCATGTGTGGGGAGACATGGTAGACCAGACTACACCATATTTGCATTCTGTGTGGCGTAAGTCTCAAAATAATATAAACTGTCACTGATCTATCATCTTCTACACATCCCTGGTGTAGTTAGGTCACACCTTCCATAGAGACATGTGGTAATGCAATACTCAAGGCCCCTACAGCTCTGCCATTGGCTGGACCCATGTCATTCAAGCATATGATTGGCTGTGTTCACAGAGACTCCCCTGAAACCCCTCAGTCTACAGGCTTCTGCTGTGTGGCAATGAGAGCCAGCAGCATCAAGGAGTGTGAGGAGATCGTCTGCCGTATCGGTGAGTCACATTAAACTCACAGTAAACAGAAATCTGTTCCTACATGATCACAGACTGACAGGTTTTTTTTTTTCTTCTTCTTTCCTTACAGCTGCTGGCTTCAAACACACAGAGTGGTTTGTATGAGAAATTAACTGTCAACTGATTCATGTACTGTAAATAAATGTTATTAAAGCCCATACAGAGTCTGAAAAACTACAGTACACAGAGCTTTCTACTCATAAAGACTTTTAATAGAAAGACATGTGACAACATTTTCATAAATAGTATTAAGTGTAGCTGCCAAGATTTTATGTTGGAAAACATGTAAAAAAAATCAGTCCAGAAAAATACAGAGGGTCTGTGATGCTCCTCGTCAGAGTGCAGAGTATCAACTGGTCGTCAGCACCCCCACACTGCAGTGACACCTGCTGAGCAAGACATGCTGGCATCGTGTAAGTGGTAGATGAGTGAAGAGACCATGGACCCCATGGAAGATGTGAAGAATTCATCCTTGCTTCAATCAGATGCTTGATACTCAGACCTGTTACCCACAAACATTGAGGGGCTGTATGATGGCTGTAACGTAGTAATGACCCATGATAGAATAAGCAGATATTCCCACTGCACTACTAACATGTACTCAGGCTTGTGGAATGGTTGATGTATTGTCTCAATCTAAAATACAATACAAAATTCAAAAAGAAAAGTTATTTTTTTAAAAAACCCAAGAAATAAAAATGTCCACAAAATGGTTAAGTACGATAAATAGGATCATTTGAGGTGACAACACTGTCACTGGCCCTTAGGCCCTCTCTCCCCTTATCCTACGAGCCAGCTGGATGTCTTTGGGCATGATGGTGACACGCTTGGCGTGGATGGCGCACAGGTTGGTGTCCTCAAACAGACCCACCAGGTAAGCCTCACTGGCCTCCTGTAGAAAGGAATAATGGAAACAGGCTTATAGCATATACTGCTGCTCACGTTGTCCCACCTTACTACACACAGACGTCTCATTCCATGTTCTTTACCTGAAGAGCTCCAATGGCAGCGCTCTGGAAGCGCAGATCAGTCTTGAAGTCCTGGGCAATCTCCCTGACCAGACGCTGGAAGGGCAGCTTGCGGATCAGAAGCTCGGTGGACTTCTGGTAACGACGGATCTCCCTCAGGGCCACAGTCCCAGGCCTGATCGATAGGGCGATTTTAGCGCCAAGTATTTAAATATATTGAGCACCTGTCATAGATTATGAATACAAACACGACTAACCTGTAACGATGGGGCTTCTTCACCCCCCCTGTGGACGGTGCGCTCTTTCTGGCTGCCTTGGTAGCCAGCTGCTTCCTTGGCGCCTTTCCTCCGGTAGATTTACGGGCGGTCTGCTTGGTACGGGCCATCTCGTTCTGGCTAAAAACAAATGAGAACCTCTGTTATTTAAAACAACGGCCTACTGAGATGAACAGTTTCAGCCCTGAAGAAATCGTACAAATGCACTTTATAGCCTAGCTTGTCAAACGACGGCGTTAGCTTAGCAATAGCACATAGCACATCCCCTCCCCCAGGCTGTAGCTGCAGGGAGGCGTCTGATCAGCTCCGGCAGACTACACAGCCGACACCGTCTACCAGCGAGGCCTAAACAGGCTCAAACAGGCCCAAACAGGCTCAAACAGGCTCAAACAGGCTCAAACAGGCTAACCCTAACAACAAATAGATCGACTCAACGTGGACAAGTTTGCTGTAGTGGACCAATGGCGCCACTGTCATTTCAACTAAACAGTTTAAAGACACCATTTCTGTGACACAACCAACATCCACCTCAGCAGAAAACTGTAGCTAACCATGGGCCTGTACCTGAGGGTCAGTTTCTGTTCAGTGAGCTAACCGTGACGTCTAACCAGGAACGTCACCTGTAAGAGAGCCCATTGTTCTATTTTTAGCTAACGCTAACATTAGCAGGTCGGTATCGATGCCTGCCCTTCTACAATGGCTGTGGACAGAGACACAAGCCCCGGAATGATATCAGCGTGAAATACCGGACTCGTTGAACACACCATCGACGCAGTGCAGCGGTCAGATTTACCTTTAGGATGAATCCTGATGTGAGCTAATCACCGGTGGACGCTGGTCAGTACCTGAAGACGGTTCGTGTTGGGGGGGGCTGAGACTGAGTATTAGTATTTTTTCGTGACGTCATTCTTGTAACCCTCTACACGCTGATTGGCTCCCTTTCCAAAGTGCTATATGGAACAGCCAATAAGAGAAGCAAATAAAAACACGTGAACTCGGTCGCTGATTATATTCTTATAATTTAGTTTTCGATGGACCGTGTGTTATATTGTGGAGCCACATCAAACATCGCCGTGTTGTGTGACCGGAGGCGTTCACGAGCTGCCCAGCCGTTGGTTCAGTCACAGCTGAACTTCACGGTCCAGAGGTCTCTGCTCTCCAGTTGGCCCTTTCCTACTACTTCCTCCTGCCTTGCGCAAGCTCACATCGTTGTAGAATGCGGATTTCGAAGCTAACACGAATAGCTAGCCAGTAAGCTAAAAACAAGGTTCTTGTTGTTAGGCTTTAAACTGGAAAAATGTCAAAAACACACTCACAGCCGCCCTCATCTTCGGCAGCGACGACTACCGGGGGACCCTCTTCGTCCTCTTCGTCTTCGCCCGCAGGGGGCTCGACCTCTCCCGCTACCGTGTTGAACATACAGCCCGAGAAACCTCAACATTACACGTACGTAGCCAGTTAGCAGGATTAGCTAGCTAAGTGTACACATCCTTACGCGCAGCTGTGTTTACCAATCTGCAGATAAATTGTACTGTAAAACTGAATAAGTGATTAATGAGTTATTTGTTTACTGAACCACGTCTGTTCAGATTGTTATAATGTGCTTATTAACCGGAGCAGGTCTCCATTAACAGGCCCAACGTTACTCACTGACAGTGGTCATGTCTTAACGCTTTGGGGGGAGTTCTGTGTCTGAATCTGTTCAAACATGTTAGTCTGGGTGACTTATAGACAAGCCCTTTAGAGGAGGAGGTTCCTCCCAGCAGCAGAGAGCAGCCTGGGGTTAGACAGGAGAAATCATCACGATAGACAATGATATGGTACTATGGTACTGTAGTATGCACTGTAAATACATATGGATACACTCTGGTGCAGTGAATCTACGGCTAAAGACAGTAACATGGTCTAGTCATGTGTCCTACACTGTGTTGTTGTTCTCTCTGGCAGATATCTGAAGGAATTCAGAACTGAGCAGTGCCCCCTGTTTGTGCAGCATAAATGTACGCAGCACAGGCCTTTTACCTGTTTTCACTGGCACTTCTTGAATCAGCGCCGCCGCCGACCCATCCGCAGACGGGACGGGATGTTCAACTACAGCCCAGATGTTTACTGCACCAAATATGACGAGGGAACAGGCACCTGCCCAGATGGAGATGAGTGAGTGTTTCATCTCATATTTACATTGATTATTATGGGCCCTTCAATAGACACACACTGTTAACATGAAGACGGAAGGACCTCTGTGTTGCTGCTGCTTCTGTCCCATCACACTGGGAAGGTGATAGTGGTGACTGTGTAAAGTACACACTGCTTCACTTTTTGTACTGATCAATTTGTGTAAGTAAACAACAGTGAAAATAATCACTTTGCCTTTTTTTAGAAACCACGCAGACCCCAGTTTTTTAGCGTTTACAAAAACCACTTCAGCTTTAAATGTTGGAGTCTTGTATCTAAAGCACTGTCCTCATCTCTAACATGTGTAAGTGTTTTACATGTAGATCCTGAATTGCTTGTGTGAACCACAGAATGTGTAGGATGTTGCATGATAAAGGATTTTTTTTACCATGGTGAAAGTTGGTGAAGTAGTGATGGAGGATACACCCTGTCCACTATTGTAAGTCTAGTTGAAGACTTTGAAGAACAGCATGTGATGCATAATCTTCACAGTGAGCATTAGCACCTGAACACAGCCACTCTCCCTCTCTGGGGGTCTGTCTTCCATTGAAAGGTGCTGAGCTGTTATAACAGCCCCTCTGTGGCCCACAGACAAAGGAAAATGTAAATGTAAAGGATGAAGTTGATTCAGGGTCAAACTGAGTCTTTGATTCATGCTAATAAACTACTTTGGCCGAGTACAGACCTGTGGTATTAACACCCGTCTCAGGCAGACAGCTGTAAGTAAGGTGTGAACACATCTGAGATCCAATCACTAAGACCACATTCTTTGTGAATTATTCCTGTTTTAATCTTTGTTTCAATGTGGCTTATTGTCACAATCACAGAGGGGTGGAGGATAAATCTTCAGAGGGACACAAAACATAGAAAACACTGTCATATGTTAGTAATGTAAAAGTTTAGCAGCCAAGAAGATTCACTGTTTGTGGTTTCAGTCAGAAGGTTGTGACCTGCTCTCTACCGAACCAGTGTGTTATGATCCATATACATCACTTACATCAAACAGTCTCAGAGTCGTGTTGTGTCATGGCTCTTTTATTCTGTGTTTCATATCAACAGTGACTGCAAACTCCAGATGTTTTATACATACAACAGTCCTTATTAAAGTCATAGTTACATCTGCCTGTGTATTCCATTCATTGGAATAATTAATTCATCAGTGGATAGAAAATTAATTTTGATCACTGATTAATTGTTCTAGCTACTTGGACGTAATTGATTCTTTTCTGTTGATCTTTTGGACAAAAACAAAATAAGTTGAGATGTTCTTTTCCCACAGTTTTCATTTTATACACAAAAGATTTAATTCATAATGAAATATATAGTCTATAATATATGCAGTATTGTTGCAGTACGTAGTATATGCAGTATTGTTGTAGTATGTTATATGCAGTGTTGTTGCAGTATGTAGTATATGCAGTATTACTGCAGTAGTATATGTAGTATATACTGGACACTATCTGCCTGATGAGACTTTGTGTCATCTCTCTGCTGTGACAGTGAATTCTCTCTGTCTGTTCCAGGTGTCCGTTTCTTCATCGGACAGCAGGTGACACAGAGCGCAGGTATCACCTCCGCTACTATAAAACAGGATCATGTATTCATGAAACTGATGCAAAGGGCCACTGCAGCAAAAACGGCTCCCACTGTGCCTTTGCACACGGATCACATGACCTGCGCAGCCCTGTCTATGACATCAGGTACAAGAGAACTGAACCTGAACTAGGTTTCTATGACTGCACATGAATCTGGTGGTTGACACTATGATTTCTACAGAGAGGTGCAGGTGATGGAGTCTCAGGGAGGCTCAGGGGCCTCAGAGGGAGGTGGAGGAGATGGGCAGTCAGGACAGGCAGCAAGTACCGCCCTTATAGAGAAGATCCTGAGTGAGGAGCCACGCTGGCAAGGTAAACCAGCTGGACCATCGCACAGCTGTTATCTGCTCTAACTCAGTGATACTATGGTCAGATTCTTTGTCTTGTGGTCTTTTTTCCTGATGTATGTAAACACCTCATATATGACCCATCATACCTCTGATGATGCTTTGAACAGTGACTCTGGGATGTTTGTGTTGTACCTCTTCAGATAACAACTATGTGCTGTCCCACTACAAGACGGAGCTCTGTAAGAAGCCGCCTCGTCTGTGTCGTCAGGGTTACGCCTGTCCATACTACCACAACAGCAAAGACCGGAGGCGCAGCCCGCACAAGCACAAATACAGGTGCTCTGTCACATGACATGACAAGAGGAGATGTAGAGACGATGGTTTTGTTGTCACTCAGTTGTGTTAAAGGAAACTGTTGTGTTGTGTGCTGCTGCAGAGCGCTGCCGTGTCCAGCTGTGAAACAGAGTGAGGAGTGGGGAGATCCCAGCAAATGTGAGGGGGCAGAGGGATGTCAATACTGTCACACAAGAACAGAGCAGCAGTTCCACCCAGAGGTCAGTGTGTCTCAGCAGCTGTCACATGATCTCAGTGTTCCACACCCGGACCACAGTGTGTTTGTGGGCAGAGGTGACTTCATTATTAAATATCATCAGCACATGTTTTAACTGCCCAGAACTGAGCAGTAAACACAGCTTCAGGTCCTCTGACACAGTCTGATTAGTTCAACACAGTTTATCATGAACCAAAACAACCACAACACTGAGGAGGGTCTGAGTGAATCACAGCTCCACAGTAAAATACGATTTAACCCTTTAAAGTAGTAAAAAAAGATAAAGATAACTTGTTGTGTGGTCATAGTTGATATTGTGCGACCATCAGTGTATGTATAACAGTGCAGTCTGAATGTGAGGTGTGTGTGTTCTGTGTCACAGATCTATAAGTCCACTAAGTGTAACGACATGCAACAGTGCGGCAGCTGTCCCAGAGGACCCTTCTGTGCCTTCGCTCATGTAGAGAGTGAGTCCTCCACAAACGCCACCTCCTCTGACCTTAATCTGGTTCTCCGTCATTTAATCTTTCATTTTTAACCCCTCCCAGAGTCCTTTGTTCCAGAGGAACCATCATTCCCCATCCCGAGCTCCCCCCCGCCCCCCAGACCGCCAGACCCGCTTCCTGCCCAGGAGGCCTCTTCAAGTCCCAGTGGACACAGCATGGGGCCAGGACCTGGCTCTGTCTCAGACCCCTTCTCCCCGTCCGCGGGGTCATGTGTGGCAGAGCAGGGGCTGCTGGGTAGCGTTCTGTCCCTGTGTGAGGACGTGAGTGGAGGGTCTGGGCCTCTGTCTCCGTGGGCGGGGGAAGGAGGGTACGGCAGGGCTCCTGGATTTGAGAGGGAGGATCAGGTGAGAAGGACAGATGGGGGAGGGGAGCACAGACGTTGTCATAGTAACTACAGACAGGCCTGTCCTCCATGTTGTGATGTCATCAATCTGATGTTGTTTGTGGTTTCAGGCCAAACAGAGAAGCTTTGCTCTGGAGCAGCGCAGCAGAGAACTGGCCTCAGCACAAAGCAAACAGGTGGACTCATTGTGTTAATCCTCGTCTGGTCACATGACCTCTGTCTTCACATTACCTGTGTGACGTCACTGCTGCAACACAATTAAGTGATGTCTGTGCTGTCTCCTTCAGGACCTGTTGGTGTTTCTGCCGGTGGGAAGCCCTTTGAGTCTGTCCTCCAGCATCCCCTCCAGTCTGGCTGCCACCCCACCCAGCCCCGCCCCTCTCGGACCCCTGGGATCCAGCATCACCTCAGGCATGAACGCTAATGCGCTGCCCTTTTACCCCACCAGTGAGACTGTGGAGTCAGTTGTTGGTGAGTGTATATACACGTGTACAAGTCAGACTGCTTCAGTTTGTCCACATGTTTCATTCTGAAATAAAAACTCGTGTTGTCTGGTCTGAGTGTGTTCTCAGTTAGTTCTCAGTCTGGTCTCAGTCTGGTCTCAGTCTGGTCTCAGTCTGGCCTCAGTCTGGCCTCAGTCTGGTCTGAGTCTGGTCTTAGTCTGGTCTCAATTAGTTCTCAGTCTGGTCTCAATTAGTTCTCAGTCTGGTCTCAGTCTGGTCTCAATTAGTTCTCAGTCTGGTCTCAGTCTGGTCTCAATTAGTTCTCAGTCTGGTCTCAGTCTGGTCTCAGTCTGGCCTCAGTCTGGTCTGAGTCTGGCCTCAGTCTGGCCTCAGTCTGGCCTCAGTCTGGCCTCAGTCTGGTCTGAGTCTGGTCTGAGTCTGGTCTTAGTCTGGTCTTAGTCTGGTCTCAGTCTGGTCTCAATTAGTTCTCAGTCTGGTCTCAATTAGTTCTCTGTCTGGTCTCAATTAGTTCTCAGTCTGGTCTCAGTCTGGTCTCAATTAGTTCTCAGTCTGGTCTCAGTCTGGCCTCAGTCTGGTCTCAATCTGGTCTCCTGTTGCTCAGGTTCCTGCTGATCTGAGATGTTTCTGCAGCTTGATTCAGACAAATGAAGTAAACACTGTGTGTGTGTGTGTGTGCGCGTCTGTGTGTTGTGTCTTTGTGTGTCTGTGTGTCTGTGTGTTTGTGTGTGTATGCGTCTGTGTCATTACTACTGTGTTTGTTGTTTGTGTTGCAGAGTCAGCCCTGGATGATCTGGACCTGAATGACTTTGGTGTGTCTGCGTTGGAGAGGAGGCTGGAGAGCAGCTCTACTGTGGGAGTCATGCTGGGTACAAACACGTGAATTTACACAACTACATAGAATATTATAGAAATATAATCCACCTTTACACACACACATACACACACACACACTAACTCCTGATAATGTGTGTTTGTAGGGGGGAGCCAGCTTCAGAGTTCGGCTCCAGTCAACATCCCAGGATCCTTCAGCACCTCTGCTCCTTTCAGCTCCCCGTCACCGTCTCCTCCAATCAGGCCGCACGCATCACCGTTTTTCTCTCACCTCTCACAGGCCAGCCAATCAGAGAGCTCCTTCTTAGGGCCATCTCACGGCTCTTTAGGTTTGTGGACCTTGATTGTGAACCTCAGGTGGTGTGGTGAGGTAAAACCAGACTGATCATATTCACTCTACTCTCTGTAGGTCTCAATGGTATGAACACTAACATCTGGGAGCACTTTCCCTCCGCCCAGGGCTCCCCTGGTACACCCCCCACCCTCCTGCCCTCTGGCCCCTGTGCAGAGACAGCCAGGCTCAAACAGGAGCTGGAGGAGGCTCACAGGGCCCTGAAGCAGTGGGGCCACAGCTGGAGACACACGGCTCAGGTAGGTAGGTAGGTAGAGGAACATGTCCGTGACATGGAGTGTGTTGACACACCGATGAAGACAGACTCACGACGAGTCATCGTTTTACACAACATCCTGGTGTGAACCAGAGATCATTAACAGGTGGTCTGAGGTCCAGACCTGCAGAGAGAGAGAGAGAGAGAGAGACTCACAGGAGAGGGAGCGAGGGGGGGGGTGAGAGAAAGAGGAGGTGATACAGCTGTTCAGTCATTAAGATCTGTGGAGACTGTTGGTTAACTGCTTAACAGTTAACTTTAAACTGGTTAACTAACCATGAACTGGTACCTAGTATTAATTCTTCAGTGTCTGTCTCTCTTGCAGTCGTGGGCTGCAGTGAAGGCAGATGCAGAGGAGTCTCGTGCCCACGCAGCTCGATTAACCATGGAGGCAGAGAGAGCCAGGCAGGCTGAGGAGGAGGCTCAGAGGCAGGCCAATCTCCTGCAGGAGGCGCTGGAGAGCTTGAGGAGTGGAGACAACCCCCATCTAGCACTGCACCAACTCCAGCTCCTACACAGACTGCCCCTGGAGTCAGTCCTCAGTCTGCAGGCTCAGCTCTGCAGCTGCCTTCATGCTGTGGAACAGGTGAGTCCACACCTACGCCCTGTTACACCAAAATCAACATGTCATCAAAATAAACCTGCTACAAACAGGTGATGGACTCACACTGAGAGGACACACACACACACACACAGATTCAGACAGTGAGCTGTTAGCTTCCTCAGTCTGGTCGGCTTGGTGCTCCTCAGTGTCGGAGCCTCTGTGTGAGACGGTGACTGTGTGTTTTTAAAACTTATCTCAGGGCTGCAGCTCACTCTCTACTTTAACAGCACCGTGCTGGACAGGTGACAGGTGTGTTCGCAGTGTTGGTCTGGTGCCATGTTTACATCACTGCTGATCAGAGCTGGAGCCAATAAATACCTGGCACTACTGCAGAATCATGTGACCCAGCAGTGAATGCTGATTGGACCATTTCACACTGAAGACAACAGCCTGATGTTGGTGTTTTTCTGACCAGTGTAAAGGAGGCTTATCAGTGGGACGACAAAGACAAATGAAGAAAGAGAAAAACAATGTGCTTCAGCTGATATAACACAAACAAATATAATCTGTCTTTAGTGAACACAGCCAGAGAACAACATAATGGTTTGTGTTGTTAGTTACAATGGATTGAGTTTGTTTATAATTGTACTTTTTCCTGCCTCAGTCCTTTACATCTCCTCAGTCACGTCAAACTGATGTTTTCTTAAATAGTTTTCTGTTCAGTCCATATTTGTTCATGTCAACACTGGTTCTGTGTGTAATCACTAATCAGTAATCAGAAAGTTCATGTTATTAATGACAGTGAACTCTGGAGGTGTCATTCATGAGTCTGCAGCTGCTTGTTATCTTTAGCTTCACTTAACTTCACTCGTTTTTTTTCTCATTCCTTTCTCTGTTTCCTGTCTGTTTCCTCTCTGCTTCCTGTCTGTTTCCTGTCTGTTTCCTCTCTGCTGCCTCTCTTGTTTCCTCTCATTTCATCTCTTGTTTCCTCTCTTGTTTTCTGTCTGTTTCCTCTCTTGTTTCCTCTCTGCTTCCTCTCTTGTTTCCTGTCTGTTTCCTCTCTTGTTTCCTCTGTTTCCTCTCTTGTTTCCTCTCTTGTTTCCTCTGTTTCCTCTCTTGTTTCCTCTCTTGTTTCCTGTCTGTTTCCTCTCTTGTTTCCTCTCTTGTTTCCTGTCTGTTTCCTGTCTGTTTCCTCTATTGTTTCCTGTCTGTTTCCTCTCTTGTTTCTTGTCTGTTTCCTCTCTGTTTCCTCTCTTGTTTCCTGTCTGTTTCCTCTCTGCTTCCTCTCTTGTTTCTTGTTTTCTCCCTGTTTCCTGTTTCCTCTCTGTTTCCTGTATATTTCCTCTGAATCGTCGACTCAGTCTAACAGGTCTAAACCTCTGTGTTCAGGTGGTGTACAGGAAACAGAGACAGTGCTGTGTGACGTGTGGAGAGCCCGGCTCGGTGTCGCTGCCCTGTGGCCATGGTCTACAGTGTGAGAGCTGCTCCACCTCTACAGAGTGCCCTCTCTGCCCTGAACAGACCCTGGACCAGCAGCTCTCTTGACCTCACAGCCCAGTGGGACTACCACAGACCACAGACCAGCCAGTCCTGATTCAACAGATACCAGCCTCGGATCTGAACCGCCTTCAGAACCACATGGAGGTCGTTTTCTAATGTGTATTTTCAGATGACGTTTACTGGCAGACGACCAGCTGAGTGAAAGCTCTGGTCACCAAATGTGGGATGAATCATTTTCCAGTGTTACCATTGAGCACTAGTGGATTCTATGACATAATACTCTTGACCAGCATCACTGTTTTTCATGATTTGTGAACGTAACTTAAAGACCTGCTGTTACTTTTCAGGAACACACACAGGTCTGAATCATGTGTAAACACACACCTGAGTGTGTCTGACAGTGTGAGCACAGGTCAGTGATGTGTTTTATCAAAGCTCTGAAACAACAGTCACCTGTGATGATCAGTCAGGAGCAGGCTCTACCTGTTGACCTGTCGAGTGTTAATCTGCAGCGTATCTGCAGGTAATCTGGGTCATCATCAGAAGTTGTCATGTTGTTTCTGTGAGAGGAGGCTGATGTAGTTGTGTGTGAAGGGACAGGTGACACCAGGTTCAGCAGGTTTTTATTGAGAGCGAGTCTGAACAACAACAGTGTGACTGAAACAGGTCTTCATCCAGACAATAATCTGCTACAAGGGCCATCACTGCATCTGCTCTGCAGCTTCTATTCGATCTGTTTCATTCAGATGTTTTAATAGTTTTTTAGCTAAATAAATGAAAAACGGTGAATTCTGTTAATGATGAGAGAAGATATTTAAAGTGTAGTAAGAACAGATGGCCACTGTTAAAGCTCAGGTTTTCTCTAACAGACTGGAAACATGTTCACAATCAGTGTAATTTCAATCATCTTCATTTTCACTTTTCATTTCTGTTTGAGCTCAATGTGACAGGTTTTTACTTCAGTAGTATCTTTGACATTTCACAGTGTGTCAAATGTAGTCTAATGTATATTTTTTACATATACATATATATATATATATATATATATATATATATATATATATATATATATATGTGTGTGTAAAAAAATACCCATAGTTATGTGATGTCATACTTATCTCTTGCACTGATTAGACAAAGCATCAGGAAGCAGACTGTACAGGTGTGTAAGGTTTAAATGCAGGTGAACATGTTCATGATCTCAGCATCACCAGTGTTTCCTCTGATGGATGTCTCTGTGTTTTTGGTACAAATCATTAAAACAAATTGTATATTTTTGGAGGAAGATCTCATCTGTGTCTTCATCACTGTCGGTTTCCTTCCTGTGACTGTTTCTCTCTCTGCCGTCGCTTCTTCACAAAGGCCTGAGCTTCCCGCTCTCCTCTCCTGGACTCCAGCAGCCTCAGGATGCTGTCCTCTGGAGAACAGAGCACCAAGGAGATCAACACTCAGCTGCACTGATTCACATCACATTTACATCACAGCACAGTCACATACCTGTGATTCACTTAAACCACACAGTTAAAACTGAACCAACTAATATCAGATGACATTTTAATTTTTATGTTTTTGTACCAAAGTTGAAAATTTAAAAAGTAAACTGATCAAACAGACACGGTTCAAAGTAAAGTGACTGATGTCGTCATCAAATTCCAAGGTGATAATTAAAGACACACCACAGCTCGTTAACGTGTTTAACTGTGGTCAGCTCATAGGGAGGAGATGACTCGGTGATACTGCGCCGTGATGAACTCAAACATGATGTTAAATGTTCTGCAGAGCTAAGGAGGAGTGAAGACGCCTCATCAATCTGATCCATCAGCTTCTCTTTTATAATGTGATGTTGTGTTTTTGTGCTCACCCATCGTACCGTTAGGTTTAGGATGCATCAGAGGCAGGCGGATCTGAGCAGGGGCGCTGTCCGGCTGAGAGCTCAGTCCGTCTCTCTCCCTCCCTCCACCGACTCCTGGTATGGCCTTGAGTCCCAAGAAGGCCTCGCCCTCAAAGTCGTCTGCACTCAAGGTGTCGTGGTCCAGAACGGTCACTGCCAGGCAGGCCCCTGGAGTCTGGCACTGATCAAGGGACACCAGACTGGGGGGGGGGGGGTAAAGTAGGTCAGGTTGACTTGTGAAAACTGAGACCTGAGAAAGAAGAAGACCAGCTACTTACAACTCAAAGGCCTCGTCAAAAAGAGGATTGAGGTCACAGTTCTTGATCTGAGTGCAGCGAGGCTCCACTTCCCGGAAGATGTGGTTCGGCTCCAGACACAGCTGCACGAACGGGTCACTGAGACCTGGAGGAGCATCACAGGGTCAGGAGAGGTCACACTAATGTGCATTATCAGCCATGTGACTGGTCTGCTTGGTCTCACCGTTAGAGTCCATTGGTAGGAGGTTGACTGCATTCAGCACCTCAACTCTAAGTCTTTGGTCCGACCTCCTGTAGGAGGCGAGGAGGGTGACGGCCCCGTACTTCTCTCCACTGTACACGTTCTGCAGGAGAAACACAGCATCTAAAGCAGTGGACTAACAGTGTGAACATCTGCAGCAGGTGTTAGTCAGTCAGGTGACTCACCTGCTCCTTTATCTTCCTGTCAAAGAACTTCTGCATCAGCTCCTGGCTGCTCAGAGAGTTGTGGGTCAGATGAGCTTTGAGCGTCTGACACAGGAGACAGATTTCATTAACAGTGTTTTCATTCCACTCTTTAAAGATGGACACTTCCTTTATGTCTGTGGTTTCTCACCTTGTACTCATCAGAGTGAAGAGCGTTCAGAGGGAGTCCGTTCCCCTCTGCATGGAAGCACTGCTCCAGACACTGAAACAGAGGACCTCATGAAGCTGACTCTTTAGCCATGAAGCTGTTCACCAGGTTCACCATCTTAGTTTAGCCTGTTAGCATGCTAGCATATGTTGATCACTACCATCCAAAGCTTTTGGGATGCCCTGGTTGATTAAGGTTGGGGGGGTCAGGGCGCCATGAGTCCAGACCTTTGACACATGTTGCGTTCCTTCTCATTTCCTGTCGTCTCTCTCCTGCCAGCTCTCATCACACAGACAAACTCAGAGGTCTGAGGTTTGACCCTCAGACAGTTGAATCATGTTAAATCATTACGATCAGGTTCAGTATAAAAACCTGTTTTAAAGCTCCACACAGTGTAAAGGTAGATGTCCATGTGTTTGTGATTATAGATCAGGTCTAGGTTCTATATTAATACTGTGAAAGTATCAAAGCCTCAGTCCACAGAGAAATGCACACAGTCTGTATTCAGACACTGAGCCTTAAAACCAGCCGTCAGGACTTCTGCAACTTTGTGATGTCACAACTGAGCAGTCACCGTCCTCAGCTACACCCCAAGCCCCGCCCACCTGGACCCACCATCCAACCTTGCAGGATTTGGTTTCTCTGAGTGTTTACCTGAAATCTGCTATATTCTTAATAGTTCACTCAGAAAACAGTCAGCCAATCAGAAGAGAGGCTCAGATCCTCTCCTCTGATTGGCTGACTGACCTGTTGTTACTAGAGCTCCAGAGAGAACCTGAGAGAGGAGATGTAAAACTACACTAAGATGGTTTTTGGTTCTTAAAACTACAAATATATCTTCTGATGGAGATCAACACTTCTGCTCTGGTAGTCATGGTAACCACGTGGCTCAGGACCAACCTGCAGGGTGTACAACAGTCTCTGGCAGAACACCATCAGGCCCTCTTGTTGTGGGTGTTGTGTAGCCACCTGGTACAGGATCTTCACTGAGTTGTTCCACAGAGGAGTCAGGAGACTGGACAGAAGAGAAAAACTGGACTGAACCAACAAGAACAACACATGGAGCCATCAGAGCTCACTATGGACCACAAGATATATAGTTCCCTATTTTCCCAATAGGACACTTTGCTCTCTAAATGCAGGTCAACTTGTGGTTCCCAGAGTTTGTAAGAGTGGAATGGGGGGCAGAGCCTTCAGCTATCAGGCTCCTCTCCTGTGGAACCAGCTCCCAGTGTGGGTTCGGGAGGCAGACCCCCTCTCTACCTTTAAGATCAGGCTTAAAACTGTCTTGTTTAGTAAAGCTTATAGTTAGGACTGGCTCGGGTATGTCCTGACCCATCCCTTAGCTATGCTGCTATAGAGCTAGACTGCTGGGGGATTCCCATGATTCACTGGGCGCTCTCTCCCTATTTCTGTCTCTCTCCCCCTCTCTCTCTCGATGACTTCATGCCATTAACTTTGTATTTTTTCTCTCCCCAGTTGTTTGTGCTTCTCCTCTCTCTCTCTCTCTCTCTCTCCCTCTCTCTGTCCTCATTCTGGAGCAGCAGGATCCAGATCCACCACTACTCAGCTTTACTATTAACCACTGTTACCTGTCATTATTATTGATAACACCATTACCTACACAGCTGTTCCTGGTCTCTCTCTCTCTCTCTTCTCTCCTCTCTCCTCCCCCTCCCCCTCTTTCTATCTTCTCCTAAACCCAACCGGTCGAGGCAGACGGCCCCCCACCCTGAGCCCGGTTCTGTTGGAGGTTTCTTCCTGTTAAAGGGAGTTTTTCCTCCCCCCTGTTGCCAAGCGCTTGCTCGTTGTGGGAACTGTTGGGTTTTTCTCTGTAACAAAGTAAGGTCTGGACCTGACCCTGTAAAGAGCCTTGAGATAATGTATATTATGATTTGGTGCTATACAAATAAAATTGAATTGAATTGAATTGAATTGAAGAAGGACGGTGACGATGATGATGATGATGAACCTGTTGAAGTTCTCCTGAACCAGGTTCTCATTCATGTACTGCAGCTCCTGCTCCAGGTAGCGCATCAGAGGGGCAGCAGCCTGAAACAGAGGGGAGGCTGGAGTGAAGGGAGCGACACAGGATCAGGATCTGAGCTGAACTCTGACTGTCACCTACGTCCTCTGTGGACTTGGAGGGAATCCGCCGCCTGGTCGACATGCTCCGCACATGAGTCTCGATGTCTGTGTTCAGCTGGAGACACACACACACAGAGGTGATGAAGGTCATGAATCAGATCTTTACGCCCCTCATCCCTTACACCTGTACACACCTTTTTCCCGAGCGTGTCCAAAGCGGAGCGGATCTCTCGGCTCAGGATGCTCTGGGCTTGTTGAAGCTGTGAGGGCAGCGTGTTGTGGAACTGGTTTTCCCCGATGACGGTCTGGGTCCGATCTCGAAGCCCCGCCCAGTTCAGCTGTGTAGGAAGTCTGGTGAGGACAGACCTCAGGTGCTCCAGGTCGTTCACCACCACACACAGCTGCTCAGAGGAGGTGTGTGTGTTATGCAAAGTATTGCAAATGTTTCTGTGTGTGTGTGTGTGTGTGTGTGTGTGTGTGTGTACCATGTTGATGGCACTGCCGTGGTCGGAGTCCTCAGACAGCACCCTGACCCTCTCCTTCAGGATGTGGCAGTAGTTCACTACGATCTTACACACATCCTGAAACACAGACACTGAGCTGTCACCATCATCTTCCTCAGATCAGACCGTGTGAAACTGTCATTTTTACCTCCGTCAGTTTGACCATAAGCATGAACGCCTCCTCCGGGTCCGGCCAGGACAGCTGCTCCCACAGCTGGCAGATGGGCTGGATGCAGGCCACCAGGTCCACTGCTGAGGAGCTGTGTTTAATGGGCACTGAGCCGGACTGCAGCGGCTGGAGCTGAGAGGAGGTCAAACATGTGGTGATCTGACAGCTGCTGCATCAGTGTCCACTGTAGTGACAGTACAGTTACCTGGTCCACCTGCACCGCCCGCTCCACCCTGTCCTGAGTTTTGCTGAAAGCCTGGTTGAGCCAGTACGGCAGAGCCTCTCTGAAGCCCTCGTGGAAGTTGGTCAGCTCGAGCAGTCCCCTGTAACAACACACACTCACTGACACATACTACCCATCATGCTCTGGGGCAGGTATAAAAACCCTGATCAGACCCAGCTGATTCTGATTCTGTTCCAAGAGAAAAGATCTGAGTGACTTTGACAGACAGAGACACTTTAAAGAATAATCTGAGGGTTAATAAACTTGAAGCTAAAAGGAAAAGTGAAAATTTAAAAAAAGTTCTGTTGTAGCGCAAATTATTCGAAGAACATTTTAATATTTTATTACTTTTGTTACTAAATATTGTTGAAATGAACACAACTGGAGGCTGCTGAGTGAGTCACTGTTGTGAGTGTGTTGTGTCTGTTGTCTGACCTCCTCTGTAAGAAGGCCTTGTCTTTGTGGATGGCCTGCAGGCTCAGGTAAACAGGGAACAGGCTGTTGGCCAGGGGTTGCTCCATGTGACCCTCCATCAAGGACAAGGTCTCCTTCACCTCCTGAGCCAGCTGTGGAGGAGACAGGAGATGTGAGACGAGACGACAGAGTCACGTCTGTGAAGAAAGCTGACACAGTTCCTCTGAGACTCACCAAGGAGTCGAGCCTCTGATAGATGACAGTGAACACGTCCACCTGCACAGCACTACACAACGAGGGCACAACACTGATCATCACTACAGCACAAATATTTCAACTCAGTTCACAGATGATTGAAACACACACTGATGCACTGTTTGATTCCAGTGTAATGAAACACCATATATCTACATTTACAATAACCTGTCGTCTTTAAATATATTTGTACTGAAAGGTTTTGGAGGAAACAGAAACATTTAACACAGGGCTGTTGTAGTCAGTTTACCTGGAGTTACACCTGTGTTTGTTAGGTCAAAAGGTCATGAGAAGTGGACACCCCCTGTCCCACCTGTCCCACCTTACCTAACAAATACCTTGTTCCAGTTGTCCTTATTGTGTTTAATGTCCTCCTGCACCTCCCCAATCAACCTGGAGAGGGCGCTCACAATCTCTGACAGGTCCTGTGTGTCAGCACAAACCAACATGACGTTAGTGAGGAGACATCATCATCATCATCATCATCAGTGTGAAGTCATGAGGTCTTCACCTTCGTCATTGGCTGATGTAAACCCTTCTTGATGCTGAACCACTCCTGTGTACCTGTCTGAAGGTGCAGGTAAATGCGATGTCATTAAGGACTGATATATTCCTGCAGTAATGATGTCATCAGTGTGATGATGACTCACCTGTACAGCCATGCTGACCTCGTCATGCAACTCAAACTGAGCTGGGTTCAGTTTCTGAAATGCCTGGGTCTTACAGATCTGGACCAGGATTCTGAGGATAAACACAGTCATGTATTTCTTCTTCTGCACATTTAATGACAGCAGCCTCATCCAGGCGTCACATGGACCTCTGTAGCAGGTTGTACCTGAGCAGTGTGTGTAGCTTCGGGTTGGCAGAGGGAGTTGGGGGGAAGATGTCTCTGTATTTGGCCACCAGACAGAGTCCATACTGCAGGAACCCATGAAGAGAGTCTCCAAGTTCCTGTTTCTGTTGACAGAGAGCGACACTGTTTAGACACGAAGGAAGAAGCTACAACAACACAACGACCGTCAGCTGATGGAAAACAGTCTCTCAGTAGTATAAATGTGATGATGAGCTCATGATTAAGTTGTCGTTAGCGGTGAGCAGCAGGAGAGGAGGATTTAAGATGATTAATTTCCTGATTTCAAAATAAAAATACTTTTATTTGACTTTTATGACTGAAACCATCACATGTGAGCATCAGTTTAAAGCTGCAGTTGATTTTAACAATGATAATAATCTGTAATGATGATATGATCTATGACTATGAATCTTTATCTCTATGGTAACAAGCAGCTGTAGACATCAAAGAGAAACAGAGCAGATAAAAGGTGTAAAAACTGTATCAGAGTAGATGGAAATCATGTTCATCTACCTGTCGGTTCCCTGAGTCAGAGTGTGTCACCTGTTTCCTGAGCTGAACCTTCGTACCTGCTGGTGCGGCAGCTGCTGCTGGTGCCAGTGGTACTCTATACTGGTGAGCTGCTGCAACAGCACGGATGCGTCCACCTCCAGGCTCTGGTACAGTTTACTGTAAGCTACCCACTTCCTGTGAGGGACACACACATCCGCAGACTTACAACACAAACACACACACACAGACTGTGGAGGTAACACAGCAGCTGACAGGGTTTAAATCACCAATCACTGGATGTTGTGTTTATATACGTCACAGTGATTTAATAATGACTGATCTCTGTGGCTGTTGTTCATCTATTACAGGTGTTGTTCGTCTACTGCAGGTGTTGTTCATCTACGACAGGTGTTGTACGTCTGTTTCAGGTGTTGTTAATCTATTACAGGTGTTGTTCGTCTGTTGCAAGAGTTGTTCGTCCACTGCAGGTGTTGTTCCTCTGTGACGGGTGTTGTGCATCTACTCTAGGTGTTGTTCATCTGTTACAGGTGTTGTTCATCTACTACAGGTGTTGTACGTCTGTTACAGGTGTTGTTCGTCTGTTACAGGTGTTGTACATCTGTTACAGGTGCCAGATGTTGACATGGTGCTTACGCCAGGTCCTGAAGGAAAGGTGAGAGGTCGTTCTGCGTAGCGTACAGCTCCAGCAGCGTCTGGGCCTCCCCACACAGCTCTCCTTTCCAGGGGGCGGAGCTCTGAGAGAAACCAGATGCAGGATTAAGAGGAGACAGAGTCCAGGTGTTGATGAGGACAGAGAGCGGGCTGGTTCTCTACCTGCTGCTTGGAGATGTACGCTTGAACAAACTGCTGCAGAATCCCACAGTAGTTGATGTAAGCGCTGCGACCAGCACTCAGAGTCCCGTCTCTCTGTCAGTAACACAACACAAGGTGTCAGACACCAACACAACAGTTGAACACACTGATGTCATGTTTTCCTACCACACACCATGGAGCCCAGCACCTGACACCTGATGACTGACAGATGTTTTCATGCTAATGTTTCTGTGTCTAACTCCACAGTGTGACAGGTGAGAACAGAATATTTTACTGATTTGTGGATGAACTTGAGGTTGAGGTGACATTGGCCGCGGTCAGGATATGTCTCTGTTCTGGGCTGCAGGTTGTACCAGTTATCCTCAGTGCAGTGGAGATCCTGTAGTCACATGGTACAGGTGTGTGTCAGACAGTCAAACAGTAAAAACTACGGCAGCAGGTGGAAAACATTTACTACCTGTAGCTTTAGGACAACGTTTCCCAAAAAGTCATCGGTGCCTTTTTCCTTCTTGGCCTCCTTGATCATCCTGAACAGGAGGAATCACAGACGTTCACAGCTGTTTGGTTCACTGTGTGTGTGTGTGTGTCACAGACAGAGTGTGTTACCTTCTCAAACTATTAAAGTTGGTTTTGATCTCCTCCAGTTTCTGAGTGAGGGACACCTCCTCATCCTTGTCCCTGGAACAGAGGAGGCACAGTGAAGGAGGATGTGATGAAGATGGTTTTACAGCAGAGGAAGTGAAGCTGTGTTTTTCTCACCACATCTCCAGGTGGAAGTTTGCAGCGGCAACGTCTTCAAACTCTCTGAAACAGTAAAACATGATGAGTAATATCAAGTTTGACCTGATGCATGTGACATGAGTGTGGCTGAGACTCACAGGATGAAGGTCTGGTTCCAGATGGGGTTCAGGGTCTGCTTCTTTATGTCTGTCTGGTAAATCTTGTCACCTGATGCAGCGTCTTTCACAACTGATTTACAGGGTTTGGCTCTGGACAAGCGCGTCCGCTTCTCCTCTTCGTCCTCCAGTATGGTCAGCAGACAGTACGGGTCACTGAAACCTGGTCAG
Organism: Trachinotus anak; assembly: GCF_046630095.1. Lineage (NCBI taxonomy): Eukaryota > Metazoa > Chordata > Actinopteri > Carangiformes > Carangidae > Trachinotus > Trachinotus anak. The sequence continues at coordinate 421,809 of NW_027273899.1, forward strand.
ACACATCTGAGGTCATGTGACGGCAGCAGACGACGCCACAGATCGACACAACAAAAATCAAAGACCACACATGGTTGACGAGAAGTGAAAGTGAGGACGAGACGCAGAGAACAGAAAGTAACATAAAACCCATTTGTACGATCCTGGAAGTGAAACAAGTAGAGTGACCGTAAAACATCTGGGCAACCTGTTCACTGTAAAACATCTGGACAAGCTGTTCACTTTAAAACAACTGGAGAACCAGTTCACTATAAAACATCTGGAGAACCAGTTCACTGCTTTTTCCTGTCAGAAGTAATTCATATGAGATATTAATTCATTTAAATTATTCTATTAATTGAAACAGACTGAGAGTCCACAGTCGTGTTAGCAGTCCTGTGAGGCTCTAATGTACTAGCTATATGCTAATTTCAGCGTACTGAAATGCTCACAGTGGTCATGCTAACGTGCTAATGTTAAGCATGCTAAACTAAAGTGTAAACATATTAGCATTTGCTGATGGTGGCTGTTGGTAATGTGTCGCCAAAATAAACCATAAACCAAAGTAGTGGACTTGAAAAGTCATGTGATCGGTTACTCAGGTTACTCAGGTTACTCAGGTTCATCCTGTAGGGACCATGACTGTCTAATGATGTTGGTCAACCTACTTTGACCCTGAAGAGAAGTCAGGGGGTCACCAAGGTCACCAGGACACGTCATCTGGAAACCAGTCCGCCATGTTGACCATGAATACATGTACCTGATCTCATGGGACTCCACTGGTTGTTAACGTTTCAGTCTGGATGAACCAACCAATCAACAGACTGACGCTGCCACGCTGCTAGTGAGGCTAAAACTGGTGATGGGACGTATGAAGCTGAGTCTGAGGGACCAGGAAACCATGTGACCTATGACAAGCAAGGTCTCACCTGGCAAAGGACACGTCACCGGTCAGTTTAGACTGTGTTGTTAACCCTTTGTGGGATGTTGTTGTTGGTAGTTTGGTTCATCAGTTCAGTTTGTAGAAGCTGGCTGAGTTTGAGTATTCGTTATTAGTATTAGTATCAATAGCATTAATCGTAGTAGTTACTATACTGTACTGTGACACTGACATGATACTGTGTTCCCAAAACACTGAATCTTGACACACAAATGTTATGATGTAATAATGACTATATATAATATTCTATAGTATATGAACTGAGTCACTGACAGTGAGAAGTTCAGTGGTACAGACGACAGCAGCTCTGTCATTCTGTAGAAAAACTTCACAGATGAATCGGTAGCTACACATGAACTCGAACACCAGGTGTCAGCAGTGAGAGCTGTCGACTGAAGCTTAGGTAATGAACCAATGGGCTGACATGCCTCCCTGCTTCAGGAAGCTTCACTGGCCGTCGATATCTAAACAGGATGTGTCTACACGAGTCCCCTCGTCACTGAAGAGTCAGGGCTGCTGAGGAAACACAAGAACTCACCGCTGATGTCTTTTCCCAGGATTTCCTTTGCTTCCTTTACAGTGACCATCAGGCAGTAGACCGGGGGCTGTAAGAGTCAGACAGGTATCTAATGCTCTGTTTCCAGCTGCCTCACACAGGTGTAATGACGGAGGTGAACGTGCAGATGTGAGGACTATAAATTAGAGATGTGGTCTCTGAAGGAGCGTTCACTGACCTCTGTGCTCTGCACTCTCTCCATCAGACTGCTGTGCTCTGACTCTGTCATAGTGAAAGCCTGAGGACAGGACAGTGTGTGTGATCAGGTTGGTGAACACCTACAACCTAATGGATTCATGTGCAGTGTGTGAAGCTGAGGGGTTACCTCCCTGATGTACTGGTGAAGCTGTCTTTCTGTGAACACCTCCGCTGACGACGGCCGACCCATCTTATGGGCGATGGTGTACAGCAGCTCCTTATACAGAGGCTTCAGCTGGAAACAGAACAGAGTGAGAGTTCGCTGGAAGAAAACATCTCATGTGAAGAGCAGCAGGTGATGATGGTGATGATGAAGATGATACCTCCAGCTCCTTGTGTCTTCGTGCTTTCTCCTCTGGGTTCTCATCTTCTTTGAAATCCTAGAGGACACAGACAGTTTATTGATGACAGGTGTGTGTCAGCGAAGAGCCTGAGGTCACCGGAGCTGTGTGAAGGTCGTCAGGTGGTTCTTACCCTCCTGTCTCGCAGTTTCCTCGTCAGCCCCAGTTTACGAACGTGCCCCGGTGAAAACTGATGAAAACAAGAGTTATGCCAAAACAACAAACACTTAGAGGAACATAGTGACCTCACAAGTTGTCTCCATGATTACTTCACAATACTGTTGACTGTCATAATGCTGTAGTGTGAGCCACTGGTTTCCATTCATTTCCATAGAGTATTAATTTTATTGTTTAAGTTGTATAATCCACCACATTAAAGGTCTATAACAACAGAACAGAACTGTAATACGAACTGTTGAGATAAAAAGAGGAGTCGACATCAGTGGCTTTTACTCTGACATTTTCCTGTAATAACACTCAGCGTGTCTCTGTAGACGTATCTGCCTCCTCATGTATTTCAATCTCTAAACTCACATGTAGAACAAGTTCTCTGTTTAACGTGTCAGTCTGTTGGTGATAGATCCTCCACTTTGATCCAAATAGTTCAACAACTACTGGAATGATTGTCAGGAGATGGTAGGTGGAGTAGGTGGAGTTGGTGGAGTAGGTGAAGCTGAACATCTACCAGAAGTTGTTCACAGATGATCCTATTACCAGATGTTGGATCCTAATGACTGTCTCCTCCTGGGCCACTGCTGCTGTGGTTCTGTGGCTGAAATGTCTCAGTATTTATTTGATCAGTTTCCATGACATTTGGTCCAGATGTTCACATCCTCAGGATGAATTTTACGTCACATACAGCGTCACCATCATCATCACATCACAATTTTAATTTAATCACTAATTCCTATCAGTTCCAGGTTTTTCATTGTGGTAAGTGCTAATTAGCAAAGGTTAGTATGCTAACAGACAAAGTTAAGATGCTGCACAGCTGCAGACTCTCAGACTGTTACACTGAACCAACATGAATGAAAACCAGTGGCTCAGTATTAACTATTAAAAACAAGGAGCTAAAACAAATCTACAGAAACAAATACACTGTGGAATGAACAGCTGCTGGTTTACCTGTCTGAGTCTTGTTAAACCATGTTCCTGTAAACAGAGGATAAAATACAGCGACTGTCATTGCGTCAAAGTCAAGAATTCAATCAAATCCAACTGGAACAAACTGCTGTTAACAGATGATCAGTTTCATAAACGTAGAAAGAGCCTTCACTTGAGTGAATATCAGGCTGTGATAAGAGACTTCCTCTGTCACTGATCATGAGACACTGAAGCAACAACTGTGTTCACAGCAAGAGGAGGAATCACTCAGTCACCCACCCTACAAATACCTACACACACACACACACACACACACAGCTGTTTTCATGTGGAGGGACATGACCAACCTCTGAGAAGATGTGTGTGTTCACACCATGTCTCAATAACCTCACACACACACACACACACACACACACACACACAGTGTCCTCCATGTTGTGAGAGCCAACAGTTTCAACAGACACAGAACCAGAAGCTTCCCTCTGCTTCGTCTCCTGTAAAACCGTCATGAATCATCGTCACAGACATCAGGACAACATGACTCAGTGTTGGAGCTGTTTTTAAACACACTTCAACTCATCTGACTCTTTTAGGTTCAGGGGTTTCTTCAGGTTTCACAAAGGAAATAATGAAAAATAATAATTAAAACCAAACCTAAAGAAACAGAAAGCAGACATGTTCAGCGTATCATCAGTTTGGTTATCACTCCATGACCAAGTTCGCTGCGTGGTTCGAGACAAATATTAAACCAACACTGGTTATAGACATGTGAATGTGCTGAAGTGCATTGTGGTCCATACCTGTTCAGGTGTGTGCAGTAGTTTGTCTCCCATGCTGCTGGCTTCACCTTCACTTGACATAATGATGCTAATATCTGACTCTGTATGTGTGTGTGTGTGTGTGTGTGTGTCAGATAGGGAAGCTGCGTGTGGTGTGTTTCACTCAAGTTCTGCACAGCAGCCGGAAGTCATCATTTCCTGTAGAAGGTGTAACGTCAGTTACTGTGACTGTGAGTTTCTCTCCTACTGCTCTGGACTCTGACAACAGGACGACAGACCTCACTGCACACACACAAACACATGATGAAGGTTTTCAGTGTTATCACCATGGATACATTGAGCTACATTATATACGTATATTTAAAACATCTCTCGTTTCACTTTGTGCCTAAAGTTGATTTAAAGGATTTATACATTATAAACAGTAACTATAAACTATAAACAGTTTAAACAGTATAAACATTTTTCATCATATAGAGGCTGAAAGAGGCTGAAAATTACAAAATTAAGAAAACAACACAATGATAATAACACAGTGATAGACACACACTGGTGATAACACAATGATAAACACACAGTATTAATAACACACTGATAATAACACAATGATAGATGCACACTGGTAATAATACAATGATAATAACACAATGATAGACACACAGTGGTAATAACACAATGTCTGTAGAAGTTCATACATAATACGCACAGATGTGTGTCGAGCTGAAGTCACGAGCTGTATTTTTCAATTCAACTTATCCTCCTGTTATTTTTTATGATGTGACAAATAAACTGTGATGTAAGGTCCAGGTATGATGTCATCACCTGACATCACTGATTTTGGTCTGAAGTTAGTCATCACTTTCCTGAGTCTGAGCGCGTGGGAGAGAAAACTACCAACATCTGACCAGTTAAACAACTTAGTATAAGCTACTGTGCCCTCTTCATAGTAGAGAGAGAGTTTTAGAGGGTGACAAAGAGAGGCCCAGACAGACAAAGGCCTCCACTATTGTTGCCAGCCACCACCATGACTCTGCATCTTGTTGCAGTTTTCACAATAAAGTGGCTACAATGAGAAATTATACATGAAAACACAACTGTCATCAGTCCTGACCATACACACTTGGCACATAAATGTGCTGTGTGTGCATATAATACAATTTACCTTTGTATTTTCCTATTTAATTAACAGATAATAGAGCATATACATACATGAATCAAATGAGACATGTAACATAACAAAAATAATGTTTAACAAACCTGTTTATAAAACAGGTTTTTATTTTTCTTAGGAAAAATGTCAAAAGTCGTGCTATTATTATTATTATCATTATTATATTATTATTATTAGTAGTAGTAGTAGTATTGGGTAACAATTATTATTACCTTAAAATCATGTTTTCCTTAAAATAAATGAGGCTATTTTTCAGCATCACGTCTTATATTTTGAAGGTGCTGACGTCACTTTGTGGGCGTTCCTCCCGGAAGAGCAGGTGCAGCACCGAGCCTCGCAGTAACGAGAGACCAGCGCAGCGGGAAAGGCCCGCAGAACCACCGCCTTTATCCTCCTGTCTGAGAGCCCGGAGGCCCGTGGACATGGCCCTGAACCAGAACCACTCGGAGTCCGGCGGAGTCATCATCAACAACAGTGAAAGGTAACGATGGCGTAACTTGCTAGCTAGCAGCTCCCGTTAACGGACCCACAGTTTCTACTCTGTCTCTCCGGGGACAACGTCACAGCCACGTCACTCAGAAATAAACACAACTCATATGTGTCGTATGTGTGAACTGGTGGGGACGCTCTCCCAATCAGGAACACGACTCTGGTCCGCACAGCGCAGCTCACTGTTAGCCAACTCCATTTAACTGAGATGGTAACTTTAGCATCTGTTAGCTTGTTTATCGTATAGCCTCAGTCTGTGAAGAGTCCGGTGCTGGTTCCTGACAGCAGCTTTATGACACGTCACATGTGAGCCGAACCGAAGACTGACCCCTGATCAGTGTCAGACAACATCAGGTTTACACCGGAACACCAGCTGACCAGCGAGGCCACGGCGACTGTCACAGCGCCATGTTTCTTAATGGGACATTCGCTTGAACATGGCCTTCAACCTGTTACATCATCACTGCAGTCAACCACGGAGACGTTATCACGCCAGTGTTTACTTGTTCACGTTGTCACTCAAACATCTGGAAGGTGTAACGTTATTTCATCATATGAACAATTTTACTGCAGGACAGCTGCTCCATCACTGACTCCACCACTGTCTCCATCACTGACTCCATCACTGACTCCATCACTGCTCACTGACTCCATCACTGACTCCATCACTGACTCCATCACTGTCTCCATCACTGCTCACTGACTCCATCACTGACTCCATCACTGACTCCACCACTGTCTCCATCACTGACTCCATCACTGACTCCATCACTGACTCCACCACTGTCTCCATCACTGACTCCATCACTGCTCACTGACTCCATCACTGACTCCATCACTGACTCCACCACTGTCTCCATCACTGACTCCATCACTGTCTCCATCACTGACTCCATCACTGCTCACTGTCTCCATCACTGACTCCATCACTGCTCACTGACTCCATCACTGACTCCATCACTGACTCCATTACTGCTCACTGTCTCCATCACTGCTCACTGACTCCATCACTGACTCCATCACCGCTCACTGACTCCATCACTGCTCACTGACTCCATCACTGTCTCCATCACTGACTCCATCACTGACTCCATCACTGCTCACTGACTCCATCACTGACTCCATCACTGTCTCCATCACTGCTCACTGACTCCATCACTGACTCCATCACTGTCTCCATTACTGCTCACTGACTCCATCACTGCTCACTGACTCCATCACTGACTCCATCACTGCTCACTGACTCCATCACTGACTCCATCACTGTCTCCATCACTGACTCCATCACTGCTCACTGACTCCATCACTGCTCACTGACTCCATCACTGTTCACTGTCTCCATCACTGTCTCCATCACTGTCTCCATCACTGCTCACTGACTCCATCACTGACTCCATCACTATCTCCATTACTGCTCACTGACTCCATCACTGCTCACTGACTCCATCACTGACTCCATCACTGTCTCCATTACTGCTCACTGTCTCCATCACTGACTCCATCACTGCTCACTGACTCCATCACTGTTCACTGTCTCCATCACTGACTCCATTACTGCTCACTGACTCCATCACTGACTCCATCACTGTCTCCATTACTGCTCACTGTCTCCATCACTGACTCCATCACTGTTCACTGTCTCCATCACTGTCTCCATCACTGCTCACTGACTCCATCACTGACTCCATTACTGCTCACTGACTCCATCACTGACTCCATCACTGTTCACTGTCTCCATCACTGACTCCATTACTGCTCACTGACTCCATCACTGACTCCATCACTGTCTCCATTACTGCTCACTGTCTCCATCACTGACTCCATCACTGTTCACTGTCTCCATCACTGTCTCCATCACTGCTCACTGTCTCCATCACTGACTCCATTACTGCTCACTGACTCCATCACTGACTCCATCACTGCTCACTGACTCCATCACTGTCTCCATCACTGCTCACTGACTCCATCACTGTCTCCATTACTGCTCACTGTCTCCATCACTGCTCACTGACTCCATCACTGTCTCCATCACTGACTCCATCACTGACTCCATCACTGTCTCCATCACTGCTCACTGACTCCATCACTGACTCCATCACTGACTCCACCACTGTCTCCATCACTGACTCCATCACTGACTCCATCACTGACTCCACCACTGTCTCCATCACTGACTCCATCACTGCTCACTGACTCCATCACTGACTCCATCACTGACTCCACCACTGACTCCATCACTGTCTCCATCACTGACTCCATCACTGCTCACTGTCTCCATCACTGACTCCATCACTGCTCACTGACTCCATCACTGACTCCATCACTGACTCCATTACTGCTCACTGTCTCCATCACTGCTCACTGACTCCATCACTGACTCCATCACCGCTCACTGACTCCATCACTGCTCACTGACTCCATCACTGTCTCCATCACTGACTCCATCACTGACTCCATCACTGCTCACTGACTCCATCACTGACTCCATCACTGTCTCCATCACTGCTCACTGACTCCATCACTGACTCCATCACTGTCTCCATTACTGCTCACTGACTCCATCACTGCTCACTGACTCCATCACTGTCTCCATCACTGACTCCATCACTGACTCCATCACTGACTCCATCACTGCTCACTGACTCCATCACTGACTCCATCACTGACTCCATCACTGCTCACTGACTCCATCACTGCTCACTGACTCCATCACTGTTCACTGTCTCCATCACTGTCTCCATCACTGTCTCCATCACTGCTCACTGACTCCATCACTGACTCCATCACTGTCTCCATTACTGCTCACTGACTCCATCACTGCTCACTGACTCCATCACTGACTCCATCACTGTCTCCATTACTGCTCACTGTCTCCATCACTGACTCCATCACTGCTCACTGACTCCATCACTGTTCACTGTCTCCATCACTGACTCCATTACTGCTCACTGACTCCATCACTGACTCCATCACTGTCTCCATTACTGCTCACTGTCTCCATCACTGACTCCATCACTGTTCACTGTCTCCATCACTGTCTCCATCACTGCTCACTGACTCCATCACTGACTCCATTACTGCTCACTGACTCCATCACTGACTCCATCACTGTTCACTGTCTCCATCACTGACTCCATTACTGCTCACTGACTCCATCACTGACTCCATCACTGTCTCCATTACTGCTCACTGTCTCCATCACTGACTCCATCACTGTTCACTGTCTCCATCACTGTCTCCATCACTGCTCACTGTCTCCATCACTGACTCCATTACTGCTCACTGACTCCATCACTGACTCCATCACTGCTCACTGACTCCATCACTGTCTCCATCACTGCTCACTGACTCCATCACTGTCTCCATTACTGCTCACTGTCTCCATCACTGCTCACTGACTCCATCACTGTCTCCATCACTGTCTCCATCACTGCTCACTGACTCCATCACTGACTCCATCACTGTCTCCATTACTGCTCACTGTCTCCATCACTGCTCACTGACTCCATCACTGACTCCATCACTGCTCACTGTCTCCATCACTGCTCACTGACTCCATCACTGACTCCATCACTGCTCACTGACTCCATCACTGTCTCCATCACTGTCTCCATTACTGCTCACTGACTCCATCACTGCTCACTGACTCCATCACTGTCTCCATCACTGTCTCCATCACTGCTCACTGTCTCCATCACTGCTCACTGTCTCCATCACTGACTCCATCACTGTCTCCATCACTGCTCACTGACTCCATCACTGACTCCATCACTGTCTCCATTACTGCTCACTGTCTCCATCACTGCTCACTGACTCCATCACTGCTCACTGACTCCATCACTGTCTCCATCACTGCTCACTGACTCCATCACTGACTCCATCACTGCTCACTGTCTCCATCACTGCTCACTGACTCCATCACTGACTCCATCACTGCTCACTGACTCCATCACTGTCTCCATCACTGACTCCATCACTGCTCACTGACTCCACCACTGCTCACTGACTCCATCACTGACTCCATCACTGCTCACTGACTCCATCACTGTCTCCATCACTGACTCCATCACTGACTCCATCACTGCTCACTGACTCCACCACTGCTCACTGACTCCATCACTGACTCCATCACTGCTCACTGACTCCATCACTGTCTCCATCACTGACTCCATCACTGCTCACTGACTCCACCACTGCTCACTGACTCCATCACTGACTCCATCACTGCTCACTGACTCCATCACTGACTCCATCACTGTCTCCATCACTGACTCCATCACTGTTCACTGTCTCCATCACTGTCTCCATCACTGCTCACTGTCTCCATCACTGACTCCATTACTGCTCACTGACTCCATCACTGACTCCATCACTGCTCACTGACTCCATCACTGTCTCCATCACTGCTCACTGACTCCATCACTGACTCCATTACTGCTCACTGTCTTCATCACTGACTCCATCACTGACTCCATTACTGCTCACTGTCTCCATCACTGACTCCATCACTGTCTCCATTACTGCTCACTGACTCCATCACTGACTCCATTACTGCTCACTGTCTCCATCACTGCTCACTGACTCCATCACTGACTCCATCACTGACTCCATCACTGCTCACTGACTCCATCACTGACTCCATCACTGTCGCCATCACTGACTCCATCACTGCTCACTGACTCCATCACTGACTCCATCACTGTCTCCATCACTGCTCACTGTCTCCATCACTGACTCCATCACTGCTCACTGACTCCATCACTGACTCCATCACTGTCTCCATCACTGACTCCATCACTGTCTCCATCACTGCTCACTGACTCCATCACTGACTCCATCACTGACTCCATCACTGCTCACTGACTCCATCACTGTCTCCATCACTGTCGCCATAACTGACTCCATCACTGCTCACTGTCTCCATCACTGACTCCATCACTGTCTCCATCACTGCTCACTGTCTCCATCACTGACTCCATCACTGACTCCATCACTGCTCACTGACTCCATCACTGTCGCCATCACTGACTCCATCACTGCTCACTGACTCCATCACTGTCTCCATCACTGTCTCCATCACTGACTCCATCACTGCTCACTGACTCCATCACTGACTCCATCACTGCTCACTGACTCCATCACTGTCTCCATCACTGTCTCCATCACTGTCTCCATCACTGACTCCATCACTGCTCACTGACTCCATCACTGACTCCATCACTGACTCCATCACTGTTCACTGTCTCCATCACTGTCTCCATCACTGCTCACTGACTCCATCACTGTCTCCATCACTGCTCACTGACTCCATCACTGACTCCATCACTGTCTCCATTACTGCTCACTGACTCCATCACTGCTCACTGACTCCATCACTGACTCCATCACTGTCTCCATTACTGCTCACTGTCTCCATCACTGACTCCATCACTGCTCACTGACTCCATCACTGTTCACTGTCTCCATCACTGACTCCATCACTGACTCCATCACTGCTCACTGACTCCATCACTGTCTCCATCACTGTCTCCATCACTGACTCCATCACTGCTCACTGACTCCATCACTGACTCCATCACTGACTCCATCACTGTTCACTGTCTCCATCACTGTCTCCATCACTGCTCACTGACTCCATCACTGTCTCCATCACTGCTCACTGACTCCATCACTGACTCCATCACTGTCTCCATTACTGCTCACTGACTCCATCACTGCTCACTGACTCCATCACTGACTCCATCACTGACTCCATCACTGTCTCCATTACTGCTCACTGTCTCCATCACTGACTCCATCACTGTTCACTGTCTCCATCACTGTCTCCATCACTGACTCCATTACTGCTCACTGACTCCATCACTGACTCCATCACTGTTCACTGTCTCCATCACTGACTCCATTACTGCTCACTGACTCCATCACTGACTCCATCACTGTCTCCATTACTGCTCACTGTCTCCATCACTGACTCCATCACTGTTCACTGTCTCCATCACTGTCTCCATCACTGCTCACTGTCTCCATCACTGACTCCATTACTGCTCACTGACTCCATCACTGACTCCATCACTGCTCACTGACTCCATCACTGTCTCCATCACTGCTCACTGACTCCATCACTGTCTCCATTACTGCTCACTGTCTCCATCACTGCTCACTGACTCCATCACTGTCTCCATCACTGTCTCCATCACTGCTCACTGACTCCATCACTGACTCCATCACTGTCTCCATTACTGCTCACTGTCTCCATCACTGCTCACTGACTCCATCACTGATCACTGTCTCCATCACTGCTCACTGACTCCATCACTGACTCCATCACTGTCTCCATTACTGCTCACTGACTCCATCACTGCTCACTGACTCCATCACTGTCTCCATCACTGTCTCCATCACTGCTCACTGTCTCCATCACTGCTCACTGTCTCCATCACTGACTCCATCACTGTCTCCATCACTGCTCACTGACTCCATCACTGACTCCATCACTGTCTCCATTACTGCTCACTGTCTCCATCACTGCTCACTGACTCCATCACTGCTCACTGACTCCATCACTGTCTCCATCACTGCTCACTGACTCCATCACTGACTCCATCACTGCTCACTGTCTCCATCACTGCTCACTGACTCCATCACTGTCTCCATCACTGCTCACTGTCTTCATCACTGACTCCATCACTGACTCCATTACTGCTCACTGACTCCATCACTGACTCCATTACTGCTCACTGTCTCCATCACTGCTCACTGACTCCATCACTGACTCCATCACTGACTCCATCACTGTCTCCATCACTGCTCACTGTCTCCATCACTGACTCCATCACTGTCTCCATCACTGCTCACTGACTCCATCACTGACTCCATCACTGTCTCCATTACTGCTCACTGTCTCCATCACTGCTCACTGACTCCATCACTGCTCACTGACTCCATCACTGTCTCCATCACTGCTCACTGACTCCATCACTGACTCCATCACTGCTCACTGTCTCCATCACTGCTCACTGACTCCATCACTGACTCCATCACTGACTCCATTACTGCTCACTGTCTCCATCACTGCTCACTGACTCCATCACTGACTCCATCACTGTCGCCATCACTGACTCCATTACTGCTCACTGACTCCATCACTGTCTCCATCACTGTCTCCATCACTGACTCCATCACTGTCTCCATCACTGCTCACTGTCTCCATCACTGACTCCATCACTGCTCACTGACTCCATCACTGACTCCATCACTGTCGCCATCACTGACTCCATCACTGCTCACTGACTCCATCACTGTCTCCATCACTGTCTCCATCACTGTCTCCATCACTGACTCCATCACTGCTCACTGACTTGCTCTGTAGTGAAATGTTTGTATGTCTCAGAGTCAGATTCTTCTAGAAGACACTGTGGTGCCATAATAAACCATCACAGCTCACTCAGAACAGCAGTAAGCCTAATCCTGTTACTGTAGTCCTGTTTACTGACAGGAAGCCATGTTTAGTGACTGGACAGTTGCACAATAACAGGTGATCTCATCTTTAAGCTGTTCAGTCAAAGTTTATAAAAGTGGGTCTTGACTCTTTAGTAATCAAACAAAAATAATGTGATCTTTTAAAATGTTTACACTGAAAATGTGATGTAATAGAAATGTTCCTGTTCTCTGATCAGGTTGTTGTGTCCTGTGTTGTTGTCTCTCTGTCGTCAGTGTGTTGATGAACTATGACAATGTGGAGCTGGTGTTCTGTGATGTGGACAGTCTGCCTGAAGCCTTCAGAAAGAGCAAGAAGGGAAGCATCTACCTGACTCCATACAGGGTGAGAGACGACCAGACCTCTGATCTGTGTTCAGCCACAGCAAGTACACAACAACCTGACAGCTACTGATGAGCAGCGCTGTGTGTAGTTGTGTGTGAGAGGTTTTGGGGGGGGGGGGTGGGGGGGGTTGATGCTGAGGTGATGTTATTGGCCTGTTTCCTCTCAGGTGATCTTCCTGGCTAAAGGCCACGATGCACTGCAGTCATTCATGATGCCCTTCTACCTGATGAAGGGCTGTGAGGTCAAACAGCCGGTGCTGGGAGCCAACTACATCAAGGGCACCATCACTGCCGAGCCCGGAGGTAGGTGTGAGTCTGTGTGGTTCAGGGTGTTAGTGTTCAGTGCACAGTAACCACAGTGGATTCATGGTGTATTACACCTACAGGTGGCTGGGAGGGCGGGGCTACCTTTAAGCTTGTCTTTGCTGCTGGAGGAGCCATAGAGTTTGGACAGTACATGCTGCAGGTCGCCGCTCAGGGTATGATGACAAACCACTACCATGGTAACTTGCTGTTGTAGCCGTGACTTCCTGACCTCTTTGTCCTGTGTCTCAGCGTCCAGGGGCCAGCCGGTGACCTCTGGGTTTGGTGGATGCCCCTATATGGCCAACGGAGCCTACGCCCACCCTCCTCCCCCCGCCAATGGGATGTATCTGTCTGGAGCTCCACCTGGCTACTCCTACCCCAACCCCCCTCCTCCAGGTAGAAGCTGTGACACCTGCAGCCGTCATCAGTGATGTCACAGAGATGTGAGATAACAGCAGCATGTGTATGTTCTGCCGTCCAGGTGGAGTCTACCCCAGCTTGCCAGCGTTTGATGCCTCTGCAGCCTACATCCCCCCACCTCCATACTCTGCTCCCCTGGGCCAGCAGCCACCACATGACCCAGACCTCCCCTCCTCCGCAGCAGGTGAGTGAGGCCGAGAGGCAGCAGGTGTGAGTGCAGTGATACTTCAGGAGTGTTGTGTTATTTTAACGCCTTCACTGTTGATGTCAGTGTCAGTTCTCAAACAGGCTGCAGTGCTTCAGCCAGGTCCATAATCCATGTTGTGTACTGGTTTGTGGTGATGTTGTGATGATTGTGTTACTCTGCTGTTTGAATTAATGAATCCAGTCAGTGTGTAACTGTGTGTTTCTTCTTAACAAAAACGTAAAACCCCCCCCGTACCAGCGGAGGCCAAAGCAGCCGAGGCAGCAGCGAGTGCCAGCTGTGCCACGCTGCCTCCTACACATGTGTACCTGCCACAGGTGAGTTCCCTCCCTCCCTGTTTACACAGGTGAGGAGTGTGAACTGCTCCTCGTTGACTCAGGAGCTTTAAACATTTTCATGACATTTAAAAACATATTTTATTTGTTTTTGTGTCTGTAAGTTCTGCAGAAGCTAATTAATGAATTAGTCAATTCAATAAGAAGTTAATTAACATGAGGAAACAAACAGCTGATTAAACCAGGTGAACGGGGACAGGTGGCTCTCCAGCCTTTGCAGAGTTGATCTGGTCTGATCTGGTCCTGTTTTCTTGATGCTTTCACTGCCCTCTGTTCTCTTATACTGATGTAATAGTGATGTTTATGATCAGTCTGTCCTGTCTCTGCAGGACAAACCCCCTCCGTACTCTCCTCCAGAGGACAAGAAGAACCAGTAGACCTGCATCACCCTCAGTCCTCCGTCCTCCTGGATCACCTGTTTCTCATCAAGAGGCTTTTTAACGTCCTCTCCTCTTCCTCCTCTGGTCTCACCCTCCATCTCTCTCCCAAACCTTCCTCATTCCTGTTAATAATAAATATCATCATCATCATCTGCAGCTCCTGTCCCTGATGAAGATGAGAAATGGTCTCAGAAGCCTGTTGGGGGGTTGTGGGGGGTGGGGGTGGGGTGGGGTGGGGTGGGGGGGGGGGGCAGGTAGGTTTTAGCAGCGTCAGGCCCCGACAGTGACTCCTGATCCTGGATTACTGGAGGGGGGGTACTGCCAGGAGGGATTACAGCAGAGCCGTGATGTCACTTCCTGTATGTCATAGCTCCCCACCAGCCTGCTTTAGTGTCTAACATAGATTCAGACATTAGACCTGGACCATCAGGGTTTAGACTCTGAGGTCCTTATCTGAGTCTGATCTGGACTCTTCCTGTCTCTAATCTGTATCTGTGGCTGATCTCTGCACTTTCACTGCTGTGCGTCGGCTCCTGTTTGCTCTGTGTATAATATTAATGATAATAATGATAATTACACTCTGTATTTATTTCAACTAATTTATTAATTAAAATGTACACGTTAAACTGAGAAAATGAAGCACGATCAGCTGATGCACGACTGGATTTTATTAAATGATTCATGTGTTAACGTCTCTGTCTTTATTTCTACACGGGGGGGGGGTCTGTCACAGTCAGTAGTTCTCGTCTGCAGAGTCCCAAAAACTGAAGCTTATGTCCTGAGCCTCAGGGGCCTCAGTGTTCACAGCTCTGCTCATGATTTTAAAAAAGTGATTTAAAACATCAGCAGGTTGATCACAGGTTGTGTTTTCATCCCAACATCAGTGGTGATTTATATATAATAATAATTACTTCATGATCAGGCCGCAGCAGTTTGTTTCCTTCACTGATGAACCATCAGAGGAGATTGTACTTTAACAGCTCATTGTCCTGTTCACATGATCGACTGTCTCACACCTGTTTCACACCTGGATACTGTCCTGAGATGAAACATCAAGAGAAAACATTTCATCAGCATCAGTTTTAGTTTTTTTTCTGGAACTAAAGAAAGTTCAGTTTGTAGATGAACTCTGAGACACAGCTCAGGTGAGCCCATGGAGTCATGTGACTCCTCAGCAGAACAAACATGCTCCTCCCTCTTAATGACACCTGTGCACACCTGTGTGTCTCCAGCTCAGAAGAACAGGCTGATGAACTGTGTTTGAATGAGTCGATGATGTGAACCAGACCCTTAGAGTCTGTGACCTCTGACCTCAGATCAGGTGTGATGATGTGAACAGGTAAAGGAGTCAGAGACCATCAGTCTGTTCGGCTGAATCTAAGAGGGAAGCCAGTCACAGTAGAAACAATAAAATGTTGGGGGAGGGGGGCTCCTCTTCTCCTGGCTCAGCTCATGTGGAGCAGAGGGTGATGCTGACCCCCTCCCCTATCCAGCAGGCGGGGAACAGCTCCTGGGTGAAGGCACAGTGGAAGGCGTGGAGCCTGGTCTGCCCGTCTCCGTAGTAGGTGAGCGTTCCCGCCTCGTAGTCCAGCAGCATCCCGATGCGACTGTGCTGGGAGTGGCCCACCAGGGTCTCCCTCCGGCCGTTGTGCCAGGCGCTGAGCTGATGCTCGTCCAGCTGCAGGCTCCAGGACAGCTCGTTCATTCCCACCATGCACCTCTTCCCCTTCTCCTTCCTGGGAATCGCCTCGTAGGTTACCTGAGGAGAGGAGGGGACAGGATGAAGGTGAGCGTGTCAGCACCAATTAAACAAAGTGCACAGACACGTGATCCGGTCAAGTCCACTAAGAGTGAGGGGGTCCCTGAGTCCTCAGTCTGTTTCCTCTGGAACCATGAAGGTCTGAACAAACCTGCATCAGAGTCTGGACTGAGACCAGCAGGCCGGTACAGTAGTACACCAGTACACCAGTAACGTAGTACACTAGTACAGTAGTACACCGGTACACCAGTACAGTAGTACAGCGGTACAGTAGTACACTGGTACACCAGTTTGACTCCACCAGTACCTGTAACACCGAGCTCTTGATTGGACAGTATCCAGACTGAGAGCAGTCATGTTGCTAATGCTAACGCTAGCAGACAGAGACAAACATGGTAACTGTGCTGGATTTATGTGATGATGACGACATCTATGATTCACCATTTGTTGATCATGTTTCCTGGTGGTGACGTTAAACACACCTGGAAACACCTGGAGGGGACATTAAATCCTGGACCACTGGTCTGTTCTCTGCTGATCTGGAGCACATCACTGTCAGTGAGGCTCTCAGTTATTTCAGACTGTGTGAAGAGGCTGACCTGTCCCTCAGTATCACACCTGTATGGACCCCTCACGTCACTGTGCTAACAGCAAACACAGGTGTTTACCCCGAGGTAGGCCCAGGGCTTGGACACCTCCAGCTCCCAGTAGTGCTGTCCGTGGGTGAAGCCCTGGAAGCAGAGCACCTGCCAGGTGTGATCGAAGCGGGCTTCGTGAGCTGGGACGGGCCGGGGCCCAGAGGTCAGGTGCTCCGCTCTCCGGTTCTCCTGGGACAGAAACAGGTGCCCGTTGGCCGTGCGGGGGTCAAAGGTCAGAGAGCATCGGTCTGTAAGGATAAAGAAGCAGGAAGTGATTCTACCAAATTAAAAAACACCAGGAGTAAAGGAGAAACAGGACAACACAGGTCACAGGGGTCAGCGATGTCTGATGAGGATGAAGATGATGTGACCTTCACAGTGTCAGGCCGCGCTCTTCACCATCATCATTATTATTATCATCATTGTCACAACACGAGGTGAGGGAATATGTTGATGAAGACCGGAGGAACACCTGTTCCTGACTGCAGGTCAGGTGATGACACTGTGTGACCTCATTTCTCATCACTTTTAATTGATGTCGTCCAATCAGAAGCTCAGTAAACAGGTATCTAACAACAGGAATCTGACATGTCAGAGACGTACAGGCGCTGAGGCCCTCCCTCCCACCAGGGTGGCACGGAGCAGCTGGACTGGGAACCACGGCGAGGATCGGCCTCTTATCCTGAGGAGAACCTGGAGACCAGACAGGAATCAGAACCCAGAACCCAGACTGAGGACACAGCTGACTGTCAGAGGGAGCAGCTTACCGTCTTTGTCCTGACCCACGGCCACGCTCACAGCTTTGTCCAGGTCCTCAGAAACCAGCTTGGAGACCCGCGACAACACATCTGTGACGCCGTTCAGTCGCTCCAGAAGGTTCGGAGTCACGTCTGTGGGAACGACCTTGAAACGTGGAACTTCTATGAGCAGCGACTCCTGTGGAGACGAGAGAACTGTCAGCATGAAGAGACACACAGATGGGGCAGATGTGTCTGTGTCCAGATGTTATGTTGTTGCATCACAGTAAAACAACACAATCTTCTTCACGTGTGTGTTTCCTGTCACCGGGTCAGACAAACATCATCACACTGTCACAGACTCACAACAAAAACACAATGATCCACTTCAACGGCTACACAACAACAGGAAACTGAATAAGGTCAAAGATGGATGAAGATGTGAGAGGAAGTCATCATCACTGAGGAGGGCGTGGTCAGGTCAGGGGACCTGTGCCCTGTTGTCAGTTACCAGTGTGAACCAGTGTGAACAGCTGAGGTTTGACTGGTTCACACTGGTTCTGAAATGAGACGCTGAGCTGGTCCCTGCGTCATGTGACAGAACAGAAGCCTCTCACCTTGATGAGCTCTGTGTCAGGCAGGTGGTGCAGAGCTGCCATCTGGCCCTGGCTCTCCCGGAGTCTCTGGCAGTTCTCCTGCAGCTCAGCGAGCCGGGCCTGCGCCTCGGTGATGGCGGCCTCCCTCTGCTCCTGGACGAACAGCTCTGTGGCCTGCTGCTTCTCAGCCAGGACCTTCATCAGGGTGGAGAACTTGACACTGACCCAGGTTGAGGTCTGCTGCAGAGTCACCTGTCGACAGAAAACACAGACTCACACATCTTCTTCTAGATCTTAGTGTCAGGTGTTTTGATTCAGCTACACAACACGGACCAGTTCACACCTGGACGTGTGTCTCCTGTGTGAAAGGCGGAGAATAATCAGGTTCCTGATGTTCATTAAACTGGGTTTTAAAGTGACAGTTGTGGTCATGTGACGTGTGGTTGTGAGGTGGTCAGGTACACTCAGTGTGTTACTGCAGCAGATTCAGATCATTTTAGAGAAGCAGCAGGAACAGAGTGAATAATTTCAGAGCTTCATCTTTTCGTCAAAACAAAGTGAAGTTCAGCTCTTTCGGATTCTCTCA
This sequence comes from Trachinotus anak, assembly GCF_046630095.1. NCBI lineage: Eukaryota > Metazoa > Chordata > Actinopteri > Carangiformes > Carangidae > Trachinotus > Trachinotus anak. The sequence goes on from NW_027273899.1 coordinate 441,149, forward strand.
GCTGACCTGCGGCTGCGGCGTGATACAGTGAGGTGCACTTGTGTGTAGGAATACGGCAGTTCAGCTATTGAGAAAAATGTAGTACCAAGTACCAGTACCAACACATTTTTCCTGCTGACCCTGAACACAGCAGCTCATCAGGAGAACTCTGCAGGAGGAGATGATCTGAGACCGACGGCTGAAATGAAGGTTTCTGTGAAGTCACTGTTGAAACATTAAAACCGAACCTTTCACATGTTTCTGACATGTTGGTCACACTGAGGTGCAGTGAGGCTCTTCACCTGAGGACAGGTGTATCAGGAGTTTACCTCAGCCTGATTAATGTTCTCAGCCAGCTCACTGATACTCTTCTCCGTCTCCTCGATCAGTTTCGTCACCTCTTTCCTCTTCCTCTCCAGCAGCAGCTGCAGACAGGATACATCAGGTTTTACATGTGCACAGTGTGTGACTGACTCCATGTTACAGCTGTGGTGTTACTGTACCTCCTGATTCTCCCTCTCGGCCTCCAGCAGGACCTTCTCATGGGCCACACACTCTGAAATACCACACTCGCAGCACACAGACATCTTATCCTGCCTGCAGTAATAGACCAGAGGCTTCTTGTGGCGATCACACAGCAGCATGGCTTTAGCCCCTTCACCCCCCCTCATGAGCGACTCTCTGCAGGGGGGGCCACTGCTGTTAACAGCCTCAGTCAGGACCGACAGAGACACGTTACGTTTGAGGACAGGCCTTTTGTCAAACTGCTCGCTGCAGATGGGGCACTGAGGTCCGATGTCGGCCTTACTCTTGGTGTCCCAGTGAATGGTGATGCACTTCTGACAGAAGGTGTGTCCACAGGGGATGGTCACAGGGACCCGGAAACGCTCCAGGCAGATGACACAGATCAGGTTTGGATTCTGAGACTCCATCTCTGAAGACAGACCAGATACCTCTGAGGAGAGAGAGGAAACATAAGAGGATGGTGAAAATCTGACGGTCCCTGAACACATCAGTGTATGAACAGTGTCACAGTTAAACCTCTTTAATGTCTCATTTTAAAGCTTTCATACAGAAACACTTTGTGACAAAGTACAAATTACATTAACTATATTGTAGTTATGAGACTGGTGACCAGCAGAGACACAGTGAAGCTCCAGCTCTGACCTGATCTGACGTTAGCTCCCACATTAACTTAGCCCGGGAGGAGCTAACGTTAGCCCACATCCAGGTCAGTCACAGCTGCCCGGGACAAACAACCGTCTCAACACTAACACGGTCTGAGGGGTCGTTTCCACACACACACACCAGAGACAACACAAACACAACACAACACTGTTCTTACCACTTCTACAGACACAGCATCTACCTGAACACCAAATATCGCCAGATGAAGCTTCCCTGATGACGTCAGACGCAAAAATGACGCGTTCGTGTTCTGTCCGGAAAATTACAAACGCACAGGAACGGATCAGTAAAATAAAATAAAATAAAATAAAATAAAATAAAATAAAATAAAATAAAATAAAATAAAATGTGTAACGCTGCCTTTGCTGTGTGTTTTCTGTCACAAATTCACTAAATTTTACCCTAAAACTTTTTAGATTCAACATTGTCTGATGAAAATATTTTTATTACTTTACCACAGATAAAAAATATAATGTTAATCTCATAGTTTGCTGGGAAACTCAGGTCAGTGACCTCAACAGAAAACAACCGAGTCACAGTACGCGGACTCGTTTTTCTCCTCTCGGCCACCGTACATTAAAAAAAAACAACAAAAAAAACACACTTCATTCCAAGATGGCGCTGCGCACAGTCTGCACCACTGCGCTGCGGACCGGGACAGATTTAGGGGTCAACAATGTGAGGACGTTTGTCACAACAGGTATTATAACGATGTTGTTGAATTAAAGAGGGTTTACACCGAGGAAGGAGCCCGGAGCTCAGTGTGTCTGTCCGGGTACTTTGAAGCAGACCTCTGGTACATGCGGTCCTCTCCTGTGGAGAAGGGCTTTTCACCAAACTCCATAGAAAAATGATTAAACAATTAAATGTGAGTTGAAGGATCCAGTGGCCAAGCTGAAATATTAAGATAATAAAATACGAAATATATATATTGAAATTTCATTTTATCTTGGTCACTGGTTCTCATTATAGGATAAAGGAGAAAAAACACTGCTTCATGTTCGCGCTGCACCTCTTTAAACTGAGCTTCTACCACGCTCCTGAAAACTGTCTGATATTCAAACGGACTTCTGTATGTACAGAGAGCCTGTTCTCCTTACATTAGGTCACTGACCACAAGCGATAACATTTAAGTAGCAGTAACATGACACAACAAACAGGAAGATGAATAACTCTAACACTTGTAAGATATTAACATAAGTAAACAAGTCAGACTGTGAACATGTAAATGTTCCAGTGCAGATCATCGGTGTGGTCCACTGTCACCGTGGGGACAGATAACAACTGGAACAAATTTGATATCTTCTACAGTCTGTGTAATTCTGTATAATGGCGGGAACAAACAGATGTGACTGATTATTTCTTGTCATGTGACTAACTCTCCTCATGACAGTGGCCCTCTGCAGACGGACTCCTCCACTGGGTCCAATGCCTAATGATCAGATCAACATCAAGAGCCTGGAGTCGTTAGAGAAGTACCGCAGCTACACTCGGTACCTGAGACGAGCTGAGGAGGCCAAGAAGCAGCCGGTCTGGTGGAAGACCTACAGGGGCTACGTGGAACAAGCTGATCCTGATCATGGTGAGAAATGGAGGCGGAAGCTGTTGGCAGTGATTCCCCTGAACGTCTCATGGTAAAGTGGAGTTTTGTTTGGTTGCAGGTGCAGAGCACGTGGACATCGGGCTGCCGTACTACCGAGCCCGCAGGACCACAGAGGTGAGGGAGAGACGGCAGGCGATGAGGGACAATAAGAAGAACACTGAGCTGGAGAGGACAACACGTCTGCGCACATGTGAGCTCATCACAGTGTCACTGAGTAAGGTTGTTATTGGTCAGAGGATCAAGTGGTCACCTTCTCCCCCCCCCCCCCCCCCAGATAAGATTGATCTGGACCGGGTGCAGGAGACCTGGGAGGAGAGCTGTGCCCCGTTTCACATAAAGAGACTGGCAGAGCACTACGGAGTCTTCAGAGACCTCTTCCCCATGGCTTACTTCCTCCCTCAGGTGTTTCTCCACATCCGCTACGGCCAGAACAGCAGTGGCCAAGTGCATTATGGGAATCGGCTGACACCAGCTCAAGTAGGTTAAAGGACTGTGAGTTTAACAGTGTTAATGTGGCTCCTAACACCCCCCCTCACCTCCCTCCTCTGACTGTTTTTGTTGTCCAGGCAGTTTCTGCCCCTCAGATCAGCTTCGATGCAGAGGAGGGCTCCCTGTGGACCCTCCTGCTCACCTGTCCAGGTGAGTGTCGTCCAGGCCACAGCAGCTGTTCCTCTGTGAGCCACAGTCTCAGTCTCTTCAGTTTATTTACTGACTGTGTTCAATCATCTGTTTCAGACGAGCATCTTCAGGACAGTGAGGCCGAGTACGTCCACTGGCTGGTGTAAGTGACACATACAGGCCGGTCTATGACGGCGTTGGTCATGTGACCCTCCTTCTGTGTGTCTGTTGACAGCGGAGGTATTTGTGCTGCATTCAGGTCTCATCAGAGTAGAAGTAACTGTGAGATTTAAACTTGTGAATACTGTTCACATCAGTATCCAGGCTGGGGTCACCTGATGTCAGAGTGTTGTCACAGCTGATTGGTTCGTCATCTCTCCATCCATCACATGACACGAACACAGCGTCAGGCTCAGAACATGTTCAACATGCTTCATTGAACGGGGAAACAGTTCCAGCTGCTTTGTCGAAACGTCTGATGTCACTGAGCTTTAAGCAGCTACGTAGCTAATGTTAGCATGAACAGCTGTTTACTTATATCGTTAAACAAGAGGTTATATTACAACCTCCGCCTCAGTATCAGAGGGTGATGAGACGGGCTAGCTGGGTAGAGCTAGCAGGTTAGCATGTTTGATGCTGAACTCACAATGTTTCTTCTAGGCTGGTGAGTAAACAGCTGCTAATGCTAACGTTAGCTATGTAGCAGTAGCAACACTTACAGTGGCATGCAAAAGTTTGGGCACTGTTGCTGAAAATGTCTGTTACTGTGAATAGTTGAGTGAGCAGAAGATGAACTGATCACCAAAAGGCATAAAGGTAAAGCTGACACATTTCTTTTCAGCATTTTGTGCAAGAACAGCTGTGTAGGTAATGGTGTTATCAATAATAAAGACAGGTAACAGTGGTTAATAGTAATGATGAGTAGTGGTGGATCTGGGTCCTGCTGCTCCAGAGGCAGAGAGACCTGCAGAATGAGGAGAGAGAGAGAGAGAGAGAGAGAGAGAGACCTGCAGAATGAGGACAGAGAGAGAGAGAGAGAGAGACCTGCAGAATGAGCCCAGTGAATCATGGGAATCCCCCAGCAGTCTAGCTCTATAGCAGCATAGCTAAGGGATGGGTCAGGACATACCCGAGCCAGCCCTAACTATAAGCTTTACTAAACAGGACAGTTTTAAGCCTGATCTTAAAGGTAGAGAGGGGGTCTGCCTCCCGAACCCACACTGGGAGCTGGTTCCACAGGAGAGGAGCCTGATAGCTGAAGGCTCTGCCCCCCATTCTACTCTTACTAACTCTGGGAACCACAAGTAGACCTGCATTTAGAGAGCGAAGTGTCCTATTGGGAAAATAGGGAACTATAAGCTCTCCAAGGTACGATGGTGCCTGACCATGAATGGCTTTGTAGGTGAGGAGGAGGATTTTAAATTCTATCCTGGATTTTACAGGGAGCCAATGCAGAGAAGCTAACACAGGAGAGATGTGATCTGGTTTCCTAGTTCCTGTCAGCTGCAGCATGCAAAAGTGTGGGCACCCCAATACATTTGAGTTCTCACTGAACTTTTACCGAGGTTCTAGACCTTAATTAGTTTATTGAGCTATGGCTTGTTCACATTCATTGTTAGGAAAGGCCAGGTGATGCAGATTTCACAGCTGTATAAATTCTCTTACTCCTCAAGCTTCCGAGCATGGGGGTGGTGGATCATGCTTTAGGCTTGTGTTGCTGCCAGTGGCACAGGGACCATTTCATTGGTTGAGGAAAGAATGGACTCGAATAAATACCAGCAAATTCTGGAAGCAAACATCACACCATCTGAAAAAAAGTTAATAAGAGAACGCGTCCTACAACAAGATAATGATCCAAAACACACCTCAAAATCTACAATGGAATACCTCAAGAGGAGCAAGCTGAAGGTTTTGCCATGGCCCTCACAGTCCCCCGACCTAAACGTCACGGAAACTCTGTGGATAGATCTCAAAAGAGCAGTGCATGCAGGACGGCAAAGAGTCTTGCAGAATTAGAAGTGTTTTGTGAAGACAAATGGGTGAAAATCCCCCAAGTAAGACCTGAAAGACTCTTAGCTGGCTACAAAAACCATTTACAAGCTGTGATACTTGCCAAAGGGGGTGTACTGACTAAGTACCTGTAAATGATGGAGATAAAAATGTAAACTTGCTGAAAATATTAAAGAAATGTGTCATCTTTACCTTTATGCCTTTTGGTGATGAGTTCATCTTCTGCTCACTTTTCACTATTCACAGTTACAGACATTTTCAGCAATGGTGCCCAAACCTTTGCATGCCACTGTACATAAAGCTTCTTCAAGTTTTCACTGGGTGAAAGACAAACAGCTGCATTCATTAGCTTCATGTCAGTTTTCATTTCCTGTCAGTCATTCTGAATAAAGTCACTTTTAATTGATGCCAAACTGGATTTGTTGGATCAGACGTGATCATGTGACCCTGTCGCCTCCAATGTGTCTGTGCAGGGGGAACATCCCAGGTGGAGCGGTGCAGGCGGGTGACGAGCTGTGTCACTACCTGCCCCCCTTCCCTGCCAGAGGAACGGGCTTCCATCGCTACATCTATGTCCTTTTCAAGCAGCAGGGGCCAATCGGCTTCCAGGAAGACGTCAGGCCATCGCCATGGTGAGCAATACACTCAGCATTCAGACAGGAAGCTGTGGTTTTATAGTATATGTATAATGAACTAATTTATGAACGAGGTCAGGGTTAGATGATCAGGTGGTAGATTTAATGACTGTAGGACACAGCAGCTCCAACAGGATCAGACAGATGAGGAGTGAGACGTCTTCACTGTGGTTCCTCTCCTCTCAGCCTCTCTCTGGAGGACCGTACCTTCAAGACCACAGAGTTCTACAGGAAGTACCAGGACCACCTGACGCCTGCAGGCCTCGCCTTCTTTCAGAGCCAGTGGGATGAGTCCGTCACTGACACCTTCCACAACACACTCAGTGAGTCACACTAACTCTCTCACACACACAACGTGCAGGTCATGTGACAGACACAAAGATGTGTTGTTTGTGTGACGGCTTGAAGAACATGTACGTGTGGGTGTGTGTGTCTGTGTCTGTGTCTGTCTCTGTCCTGCAGACATGAGGGAACCGGTCTTTGAGTTCATCCGGCCCCCGGTGTACCACCCTCCTCAGGTCAAATACCCCCATCGACAGCCGCTGCGCTACCTGGACAGATACAGGGATGGGAAGGAGCACACCTATGGAATATACTGATCATGTGATACACACTCACAACATCTGTTAACACCTGTAGAATTATGTTTGACATATTTATGTTATAAAAATGATGAAGCCTTTTCCAGCTGTGGTCATGTGATTCTCCAGTTTAATAAAGTTTGGATCAAACTGTTGATCTGAAGGAAAAATGAAATATGAAACAGCTGTAACTGATTATTATTAACAAATGACTGTAACACTGTCAGGTCATATAAGACGAGTCTCTGTTGAGAAACGGGATCAGTCTGAAACATGGAGGGAAACAAACATCAGGTTCACTGTGAAACAGGAAGAAGCTGATTCTCCTGATGATGTTGTGTTTGCATCATTATTTCTGATAATTTTTCTTTTTTTAAAACCTATTAGAAAGAAATCAGTGGTGTTATGGACGAAATTTGACCTGGTCGAGTTTATGAGCTGTTTGTGCAGAGAAAACATTTCCAAACCACCGAAAACAAAATAATAAAATCCTGTAATAACAGTTTGAAAATATTGTGTAATAATTTATGGTCTGTTATGATGGTCCTCTGAGCTCTCAGTCAGAGAGGAGACCCAGACCCTGATGGTCCCTCTGAGCTCCAGAGATCTTGTGTGGAAATGGAGAAACTTCCAGAAGACCCAGTTCTAAGAGTCAGGTCTGGTTTCCTCCAGACCTGACACCTGAGCCTCTCAACAGTCTCGTTACATGTCTGATATGAAAATACTCACATGATATAAACTCATTTGAAACGGTGTAAATTTAGAATAAAAAAAATAACGTGGACATCATTTACTCCCATTTGTGTTTAGGTCGTTTATTAGAAACCTTTCCGCTAATTTCTCTTCTACTGACTCGACATAAACCTGTTTGACCTCAGTCCACTCCCGCTTCTGATGCTTGTTGTAATTAAACCTGCTGCAGATTTTCTGGCCACTAGGGAGCAGCAGAGACGACCTGAACACAGCGATGTCACCTGGACCACCACCTTGTAAACAGACCCAGTCATTCAGCTGCTCCTCTCATGATGACGGGGGTCACTAATGTCAGGCCCAGTTAAACCAGCTAACCCAGAAGAGACAGACTAAGCTGAGTTTGCTTCTTGATAAAGGCCCCCGGGGCCCCCAGCCAACACTTCTTCCAGCTGTCACAGTATGAAGGAACATACCAGTCGTTTTAAAGACGGAGTCATCCCCTGTCAGTTGTCTTTAGGTACAGGGGTGAGTATGCTAAGCTAGTCTGCTCCAGTGTTTAACTACTTCCTGTCCTTCCTGACTCCCACTGTTCCCACTGAAGCTTTATGATCAGCCCGCTCAGGTAAAGTCGTTTTCTGAAACACCTGGACACTCAAACAGGAGGGAAGCTATTAGGGACTATTTTCATCTGCGGATTGATACATTTGTTGCCCTAATACATATTAATAGCCACACAGTTTTAAGATGTTTCTCCCAAGACAATGGAGTTTCCCCTCCATTGTCTGTCCATGTCTTTAGCATGTAGCATATCTGAGCTAACAGCACAGATCCAGGTGCAGCAACAGGAAGTGAAGTCATATTTTATTTGATGTTAATATGATGAAGTGTATTTAATATAAAAACATCCACATTGTCACTGGTCCCCATTTACAACAGCAGCTGTTATTTCTCTTAGAGTCCAGTTCACTTGAGACCAGGTCCTTGTCCCCTGTCATGTTCGAGCCACCTGCAGCATCTCCTCCACACTCAGGAGTTTCTCTCTGGGTTTTCCTGATGTTTCACCTCTCTTCATCTCAGCACCGTCGATCTTCTCCCAGTCTGAGAAACTCACTGGTTTCACTCCTGCAAACACAGACCACAGAGACATCAGAGACCAGAGACAAGACACCAGAGACAAAGTCAGAGAGAGTCAGAGACAAGAGACAGAGTCAGACAGAGACAGAGTCAAAGAGACACAGAGACAAGAGACAGAGTCAGAGAGAGTCAGAGACAAGAGACAGAGTCAGACAGAGACAGAGTCAAAGAGACACAGAGACAAGAGACAGAGTCAGAGAGAGTCAGAGACAAGAGACAGAGTCAGACAGAGACAAGACACCAGAAACAAAGTCAGAGAGAGTCTGAGACAAGAGACAGAGTCTGAGATAAGAGACAAAGTCTGAGATAAGAGACAAAGTCTGAGATAAGAGACAGAGAGAAGAGACAAGAGTCAGAGTCTTAAGAGACAGGTGATGAGACAATGTCTGTGTCCACATAGTGACGACATGTGATCAGGTGACCTGTGCCTTGTGGGACAGTTCAGTTTGTTAGGAACACCTAGATAACACTGAATCAGTGCCTGCTGCTTCATGAGCAGCTGATTCAGGTCATTGTGGAGATGAATGGATGAACTGTAAGATGAATGAATGAATTGTAAGATGAACAGATGAACTGTAGAACATGTGTCTGGTATCTAACCCTCACTAATATGAATATGATGGACAGAATAATAGAAACAGAATGATGTCATACAGACACAGATATGAATTCATTAAAAGGTGGGGCTCAGGTAAGTGACAGCTGTGACCGACAGGACAGTACCTCTCTCTTCCAGCAGAGCACTGATGACCTGTGAACCAGACTTGGCGGCTGATACATCCAGCGCTCCTGACTCCATGTCGTCCAATAACGAGCGAGCAGTGTCAAAGCTGTTGTTCATGGTGGTGGCGATCACCCCGATGGGGCCGGTCTTCAGCCAGCCGCTGCAGTACAGACCTGCAGGGAAACACGGGCCTCAGCTGTGATCTGTACTCCACACACACACACTTGTACTTCTATCTTTGTGAGGACCACTCATTGACATAATGCATTCCCTAGCCCCTTACCCTAACCTTAACCATCACACCTGAGAGCCTAACCCTAACCCTGACCCTGACCTTAACCTAAACCTAATTCTAACCATAACTCTAAAACCAAGTCTTAACCCTCAACATGTGATTTGAAGGTGTCTCAAAAAGTGAGGACCGGCCAAAATGTCCTCACTTTCCCCAAATGTCCTCACTCTATTAGTAAAATACTTTTTTTGGTCCTTACTATGTAGCAAGTACAAGTACACACATACACACACACAGTGGACAGCACCTGGGGCTCGTTGAACGCGGCCCATGGTGTTTGGGATGATGGCTTTGTGGGTGTCAAAGGGCACCGATGGGTCGATGGGGAGGCTCCTGTAGCCGATGCTGCTGATGACCAGGCCACAGGTCACATCCTCCACCTCTCCAGTGAGCACCGCCTGGGCCCCCTCACCTGAACCCTGGACACACACAGGTAACCAGCTTCAACCAACACATAATGAGCAGCTGTACAGGGCTCCACGAAATCCTGTTTACCTCCAGCCTGGTGACTGCCACTCGGATGCCAGCCGCTCTGTGGCGCTCTGCGTCGGCCAGGACTTCGACAGGGCTCCTGAAGAATCGAAAGCCCCATGTGCGGGACGCCTCGCGTCTCCTCTCCTGCTCCTTCTGTCCTGGGCTCTCTAGGGCCGTCTTCAACATCAGCTCTGTCAGACGCCTCCGGGGCCTTGGCAAATCTGACACAGCAGAGATGTTAACGCTGTCTGAATATCTGTCTCACTGAACAACTGTCTGTCTGAACATCTGTCTGACTGAACAACCGTCTGTCTGAACATCTGTCTGACTGAACAACCGTCTGACTGAACATCTGTCTGACTGAACAACCGTCTGTCTGAACATCTGTCTGACTGAACAACCGTCTGTCTGAACATGTCTGTCTGAACATCTGTCTGACTGAACAACTGTCTGACTGAACATCTGTCTGACTGAACAACTGTCTGCTCTGAGGTCATTTCAAATGTGTTGTCTTGCATTTACAGTAGTTTATTTATGTGTGTGTGTGTAATGTACGTACACACACGTGTGTGTAATGTACGTACACACACACGTGTGTGTAATGTACGTACACACACGTGTGTGTAATGTATGTACACACACATGTGTGTATGTGTATATATAGATGTATATGTCACTGACACTAATAATTGAAATGATGTGTTCATATTTTTCATGGTCCCCGGAGAGAAATGTTTCCTGATCAGATGATGTTTCATGTCCGAATGAATTAATGAAAATATTAAAGATGAATTAGATTAAAAACTGAACAGACGTCCTCATTATTATATTATAGGAGGATGCTCCTCAGCGTTGTTGAATATAAACTAAATAAAATTTAAATCTTTGTCGACTGAAGTGTTTTGGGTTGAATCTGTTGATCTGATGAGACTACGTCTAAAAACAGTTAGCAGTGGTGTGTGTGTGTGTGTGTGTGTGTGTGTGTGTGTGTGTCTGACAGTTTGTGTTTTCATCTTCTGATCATCAGCATGTGGTTGCTGCTGTTTCAGTAAATATGGAAAGTGTAGGTGTGTGTATCTGACTGTGCAGAGTTCATCAACACAAACCTCAACACTCTGTCTGTTTTGGAACATAAGACTTTTCATCAACTTCCTGTAGCTTCTCTTCAGTTCTGTGTCATTAAATCTAAACCAATCATCCTTCACTTAACGCCTCTGACGTCTGACACAGATCAAGGTTGCCACAGTGACCCTGAACAGGATGAGGCTGTTATCACTAGAACAGGCTCAGCTCCATCAGTCAGCTCAATGTCGTCTCCCTCTAGGACAAGGACGAGCTGCTTGTGTCAAAGCTGAACCAGCAGAACATGTATCACCAGCTGTCTGTTCTGGTTTGAGCTACAGGACCTGGTCCAACTCTGAACCAGAGTCACCTCATGTTCTCACAGCCGTTAGACCCTTTGACTCATCTCATCCTGTTGTGTTGTTTCTACAGTGAGCTGAGACAGCAGACTGATGAGGCAGGAAACAGGAGGCGTCACCTCGTACCTTTCAGAGCCTCTGCGACTCCATCAAAATCAGCCTCCACCATCTCAGGCCTGGCGCCCGGCAGATTCACCATTTCTCTGAGCTCCTGCAGACAAGCAGAACAGAGCAGTGTCTCATCAGGGACTCAGTCTGATTTCTATCAGCTGACCTCAGAGCACGTTCACCTCAACCGGTGGAGCTCTGCCAACAAGGTGTACGGATACATGTTTTTGCCGCCCCCCCATAGGTCAAATTAAAAACCTTTATCCAATCACAATGAGGACATGTACCAAGATTTATGATGATTGGACAAAAGGTTCATGAGTGACAGCCAATGTCCTCTAAGCCCCGCCCTTTGTTAAGCTGCCGTGGTCGATGGCAGCCATGTTTCTGACTGATCTCAGTTATAATAAAAATGTCTCACGTCTCACAAGGCTGTATACTACATTTACTGTTTTCACCTGATGCAAACGAACAAAATCCAATATGGTGGACTTTAAATTCTTTTTCATTTAGAACCCTGAATATTAATCAATACATGTTAATGAACATGGCGGGATGATGAGGTCGACTTCATCTGATTGGCTGTGTTTCTGATAAACATGGTTGGTAATAAATCCTCATGCACAGATACATTTTGGACCCACAGCTACAGCAAGTACAGGAGGTCAAAGATCAAATGTTTACAATGGCCGGTTTGGAAGGTACCACTTGACCTTTAACCTTTAGATGATGATTTTGTGTCCAATGGGAAGTTCTAATACAACTTGATTCTGTAAACAGACCTGAACTGTGAGTCTGATCAGCAGCCTGTGCTGGATTTCTACAGCTCGATGACAGTAAAACTTCCTCTCTTTGACAGTTCAGTGACACAGGTAACAGTTTCTATTCTTCTCAAAATAACTCCTGTCATACACACCTTGATTGTGCAAGCCACCTGTATTGGTCCTCTCCTGCCAACGATCAACACCCTGCGGACCTGGCTCCGGGCCAGAGCCTCCAGTGCAGGCTGGGTGATGTCAGTCTTCTGCAATACAACACATTTTCCATCACAGTCTCTTCAATAATGACAGTGGAAGAACTGGTTTTCTGAGGAGACGTTTATGATTAGAAACAGGATGGGGTATTTTTCTATCTGGTGATTTTTCTGGTAATGTATCTGCAGAGTAAGAACATTTTAGAGACTGTCTACAGAAGTCTAGTGGGAAGCAGAAACACCTGGAGTTTACACACAGTCTGGGGGTGAAACAGAAATCTGATCCTGTTCATCCTGTTTCATTGTTGTTTGTTCTGTGCATGTTGTGCTAATTTTATTACTGTATTTATTGTTTGTGAGTCACAATGATGAGTTTTAACTAACCCATGAAGCCAAAGGTACATTTCCACATCTGTGGACAATAAAGATTATTATTATTGTTATTATTATTATTATTGCCAGAGACCAGATCTTCTTCATTGCTCTAAAAACAGCTGCTGTCAGTGGTGGTGTTAGTTACCGTTTTAGAGCAGAGAAGAAGAACTGGTTTCTGGGAAAGCTGCAGTTTTATCTGAGTGTGAAACTATTACATTTATAAATAAATCATGTGGTATCACACTGCACAGACTGACTCACTGATACTAATGCAGTATTTTAGACATCGGGGAAATTCAGTATCGAAACATCTCAAACACTGATCTGATCCGTTTCCTCTCATCATCAACCAGAGCTGAAAACAGCTCTGCAGATGAGTTCAGCAGATACAGAGTCTGAATGAAGTCTGAAGGTGCAGCTGTGTGTGTGCTTTGCTCTTTTGTGATACACGTTTCACTACATCTTGTGTCTCACCTTTAAAATGTCAGGGGGGGACAGCAGGACTCTTGCTACATCCAGGGCCACGTTACCTTGTCCCAGAATCACTGCTGTTTCACAACCGAGGTCTGGATTTAGCTGAACAGAAAACGAACAGAGAAACTGAGATCTGCTGATAAGGAGCAGAACAGGAAGGAGAAATACCAACAACTGATCTGATAACTCTCTGACAACGTCCACCTGATTTCTGAGAAACAGTCACACTGACCGTCTGAATACCTCTCTACAGCTGGGCAGCCCGTTGTACCAGCCCACAAAGTCTTTGGCAGAGTAAACACCAGCCAGACCTTCTCCTGGTATGCCCATACTCCTGTTTCCCTCGGCCCCGTAACTCTGAGCGGAGACACAGACACAGTGTATGAACACGTCTTCACCTGAAGGAGATTGCTTCTTTCTCTCGTGCTCTCACCAGTACAACTGCGTGGTAGGCTCCCTGCAGCTCTCCCACACTCACATCCTTCCCCACATTCACGTTTCCATAAAAACGGCAGCGTGAGTGTTTGGCCGTCTGTGTGAATGTGTTGATGACGTTCTGAAGAGATGAAGAGACCAGAAGTTTGAAACAGGAAAACTTAAAACAGTCAGAATGAATGAGCCATCAGCTTCACTGTCAGTTTCATCAGATGCTGTTCAGACAGATATTTTATCAGCTGATAAACAGCTGTTTTATCAGCCATCACATTCATACTGAAATGTATTTTCTAGTTGCTGTGAGAACAGTCTCACTATATTTTCTTCTTCTGTGGTTGTTTATTATTTTTCCTCATTTTAGATTCTTGGTCATCTGAAGATGACATTTTGGAAAATTAAAATGTTTTCACTGTTTCGTAGAAAAAATATTTAATCAACTAATTGAGAAAATAATCAGCTGATTAATCAACAGCAGGGATAACTGTTAGCTGCTGCCCTAGAAAGACAGATTAGAGAATCTTCTCATCTCAGGAAATAAGTAAATAAGACGTTGAACTAAGAAACAATCCCATTAAAGGTTTAGAAGATGTCGTTCGTTAGGTAACGAGTGTGGACACTGACACAAACACTCCACCTCCACCTACAGGTTCTCAGGTACTAATCACAGTGAGTGGATCCTCTGCACAGGAAGCAGGTCACATGACATCAGTGTCCCTGACTGATGTCAAAAAACCAGGAGGAGGAATTTCTGTGGAGTTACCCGTCCACAGGTGTGGTTTGTTTTTCATTGCCTGAGGGGAAATGTGAACATTTTCCATTCTGAGCTTTTCAAAACAGTCATTGCATCACAGACAGAACATCACCTCATGTGATGCCACGCTCTACTTTTATTATCATCATTATTATTATTATTATTATTATTATTATTATTAATTATTATTATTAGGGCTGAGCATCTCTGGTTTTACTCACTTCAGTCCATGTTGTCTGTTTTATTATTTTATCTTTGTTTTCTTTATTCTTCTGTTTCCTCAAAGAAAAACATGTTTCTTCACTTCCTGTTGTTATTGTCTTATTTTTATTGTTTTTATTTTGAACCGCTGTGTGGGGGTAACACTGTTACATTGTTTGTATGAAATGTGTGATATAAATAAAGTTTGATTGATTGATTGATTACGTATTGCTTTTCATTAATTCTGGAGGAAGTTGTTGAGTGTCTACAGAGACCTGACACACAGACTGATCTGAGACCAGGATCAGGACTGAGGGTAGTACGCTGTACCACTTGTGTTGCCACTTTGCACATGTCACATGTCAAACAGCAGCCCTGACATGCACAAGAATGCAGTTTCACTTCCTGTCCCAGCAGGTCTGTTTTTATTTTCCATCAGTCGAGCCAGGAAAGTTTCAGACAGGCTGGAGCAGTGTCAGCGTGTTTCATGACCAACTGCTACAACAGCTTGAGTCAACAGTTTGAAGGAAGAATGGAAATAATCACAGCTCACAAACTCATTATGTTGGTTTTATCAGAGCATTCCTGCTTTTCTTTGTATCACTGCCAAACAAAACTGCAGCTGAGAACCAGCTGATGACAGACTGCTGTTAAACACACTTCTACCACTCATCAGGAGGAGAGACCTTGACTTCAGGGTGATCAGGGGCCACTCCGAACCGGACCAGGCCGAAGGGGACGGGCAGCCGCTCGTAGATGTCCACGTGAACATGTTGATGAGCCTCAGAGGATAAAAAAAACAAAAAAAAAAAACAACACACAACTAAATGATCGTGAGCAGAGACTGGAGAGAGTTAGCATGTTAGCTCAAATCAGCAGCTTCACAGAGCTGCAGACTCATTATCCAATAAATTCACAGTTAAAAAGAAAGAAACTAATCAAACAAAGATCTGGAGAGTTTCAGGAGGCCGTGAGGAGAATCATGGAGGCTAATCTGGTTGCTAAGCTAACATTTTACTGTGTCCAGAGGTTTTATTATAAACCAGTTAGAATGGGACTGAAGGATAATTACTGCTGCTTTTCATTCTTTTACTTGTCTTTAATGATGTAAATGTTGTTCAAGACAAGAAGAAGTGAAGCTGCTGGGGTGGGAGTGGGAGTGGTAGTGTGTGTGTGGGGGGGGGGGGGGGGGGGGGGGGGGGGGGGGGGGGGGGGCGTCAGAGGCGGGGGTCTTTCAGCCTGAGGTCTGTCAGCCTGAGGCTGCTTTCAACAGAGCTGCTTTCATCCTTGCCACAGATGGTGTGATTAAAAACGCTGATATTTGGTCCTGACTCTGTCCAGAGTTCCAACAATCGTTCAAAGGAGCCGTTACCTGTCTGCCCCCCTAGGCACTGGAGCCGTTACCTGTCTGCCCCCCTAGGTACTGGAGCCGTTACCTGTCTGCCCCCCTAGGTACTGGAGCCGTTACCTGTCTGCCCCCCTAGGTACTGGAGCCGTTACCTGTCTGCCCCCCTAGGTACTGGAGCCGTTACCTGTCTGCCCCCCTAGGTACTGGAGCCGTTACCTGTCTGCCCCCCAAGGCACTGGAGCCGTTACCTGTCTGCCCCCCAAGGCACTGGAGCCGTTACCTGTCTGCCCCCCTAGGTACTGGAGCTGCCACCTGTCTGCCCCCCAAGGCACTGGAGCCGTTACCTGTCTGCCCCCCTAGGTACTGGAGCTGCCACCTGTCTGCCCCCCAAGGCACTGGAGCCGTTACCTGTCTGCCCCCCTAGGTACTGGAGCTGCCACCTGTCTGCCCCCCAAGGCACTGGAGCCGTTACCTGTCTGCCCCCCTAGGCACTGGAGCCGTTGCCTGTCTGCCCCCCAATGCACTGGAGCCGTTACCTGTCTGCCCCCCAATGCACTGCAGCCGTTACCTGTCTGCCCCCCAATGCACTGCAGCCGTTACCTGTCTGCCCCCCTAGGTACTGGAGCTGCCACCTGTCTGCCCCCCAAGGCACTGGAGCCGTTGCCTGTCTGCCCCCCAATGCACTGGAGCCGTTACCTGTCTGCCCCCCAATGCACTGCAGCCGTTACCTGTCTGCCCCCCAATGCACTGCAGCCGTTACCTGTCTGCCCCCCTAGGTACTGGAGCTGCCACCTGTCTGCCCCCCAAGGCACTGGAGCCGTTACCTGTCTGCCCCCCAAGGCACTGGAGCCGTTACCTGTCTGCCCCCCAAGGCACTGGAGCCGTTACCTGTCTGCCCCCCAAGGCACTGGAGCTGCCACCTGTCTGCCCCCCTAGGTACTGGAGCTGCCACCTGTCTGCCCCCCTAGGTACTGGAGCTGCCACCTGTCTGCCCCCCTAGGTACTGGAGCTGCCACCTGTCTGCCCCCCTAGGTACTGGAGCTGCCACCTGTCTGCCCCCCTAGGTACTGGAGCTGCCACCTGTCTGCCCCCCGAGGGGAAACACTGGTTTACTGTGTGTATATGGGATAACTCTGACCAGTGTCATGTGGAGAATGCAGGTAGAAGACCATTATCACAGTGGACTGGGCCAGGTGTACCCTAACAACCTGTCCACTGTCCCTTTATCTCTGGGGGCACTGGAGCGCCGTAGGTGATGTTTCACATCAGTGAGCACTTCAAGGCCACAGTCCTACAGTCACTAAGAACCTGGATTTGTCAGGTGTTTAATCTCTGAGAAGAAGGATGTATCACCCGGTCCTGGATCTAGACTGTCCAACATCACCAGAACAGGATTTACCTTGATCACATGCTGTGCTGTGTAGAAACCTGCTGGACCACTTCCAACAATGCACACCTTCGGACCGCAGGAGGAAAACCTTACACCTGCAGAACCAGGACAAAGCAGAGAGGCTCATGTAATCCTGTTTGGAGCTGCAGTCAGCTCTAAAACACACAGGCCTGAGCTCAGTCAGACTTATTTAAGCACCGATTTAACTCTTCAGGAAACCACCTTTCATGTCCTGTGAGCTGCGACTGGTTTTCACCAGAGCCAGGAATAAAGCTCTATGACATATTTTATTGATATAAACATGAGGCGTTTGCCGAATTACTGAGTGAAGTCTGCTTTTTAAAGTTGAGGCATATCTCCGACCAAGTGTGTAGTTCTGACAATAAACAACTTAGACAACTAATAATTGACTAAGTTTCGCACACACATACAGGACCCAGCGCTGGGCTAGCTACATGTTAGCTTTACACAGAGCAGGGAGCTCACCGTCATGGAGCCGACTCCTCCACCCTCTCCTCCCTGAGCTCCGCAGCCTCAGCCCGGGGAGCAGCAGTCTGTGGCCGCTCATCTTCTCCTGGACACAGAGGCCGTCGGGCTTTAAACCATTAAACAGTCCGGTCCTGATGTTTGGGGACCAGCTTCACATAGCTGCCTCTGAGCTCTGGCAGGCAGCGGGACTCAGCGCAGGAGCAAAGGTGAAACACGTTAATGTTTCCCGGGAAGTTTTCCCGGAACTAGCTCGCTAATGCTAATGCTAACGCTAATCCTTCTCCTCAAGCCGCGTCGTTAATTAAACAGCGTTAACTTTATAGCTACAGTGTGGTCACAGTTTTCAAGGCTGGACCTTGTGGTACCCCCCCTGTGGTCCCTGGAAACCGGAAGTTCAGAACGAAGGTTCCGCAGCAGCAGAGTAGATATTTATGTTCACAGTCAGTGACATTAAAAAAACTGTGCTGACTGTTTCCTGAACAGTAAATGTCTCCGTGTTTGAAATCAGAGCATCATATTAAACCTGAATCGTTCATTGCTAAGAATAAACTGACTGAATAATAATGACTGTTTTCTTTTTTGCTCATGTTATTCATGACACAGGTGCTGAACATGACCATGACCAGAGAAGTAAAATAGCTCCAGTTCATGATTTAATTCAAAATATCTCTACAAAAAGTAGTCAATGTTTATGACAACTAGTCACACACAGATGTACATGAGGAAACAGTCTGGTGACTCAGTCAGACCTGATCTTCACAAACAGGTGTGTCTCACATCAGCAGGCCTGAGGTCATTAATATGAACCTCTGTTTAAAGAGCTGAGCTGCAGATCACACAGTTCAGTGATCCTGGAGGGACAAGGAAAAACCTGTTCACTCACATTATTTGTTCGGAGTAGATGAGCAGGATAAAACACTGACACTGATGTTCAGCTTCTTGTGTCTGGATGTTAAAATAAAATCAGAGATGGATTTTGTTTCCTTCAGAAGGATTGAGAGGTGATGTTTGATGGAACTACACAGCTGTAAAAGTTTAGATTTAATGTTCAAATCAAGTCAGACAGAAAGATTTATTTGAAAAGTCAAAATCTATTCATGAGGCAGAAGAGAAACAAACACATTAAGCATGATGCAGAAGTATAAAGGTCAAGCAAACGTGTTGTACAACATGAAATAAGAAGATGCTTGCTTTGCAGTGTCTTCAACAACACCGCTCACACGCAGCACGTCCCTACGCCCCCATCACCCAGGATGTGGTGGCTCAGTCACTTTTCTGCAAACAAACATAAATTTGTGTAAAAGGAAATGAAAAGCAGAGTGAGGTGAGAAATATTCCACAGGTCGAGCTGCAGACTCAGACCTCAGTCATTACAACCCCTGCCTGTAATCAACTGACGGAGGAGTCCACACAGTTATCCAAAGAAGCGGGCTTCACCGAGGGCCCCTGAAGTCCAGAGTGTTAGCAGATGTGACCATGTAGGGACAGTGGTGAGGTCTGAGCGGAGGTCTGTGTTGAGGTCTGTGCTGAAGACAGAAGTGCTGAGGACTGGTAGGTCTGGGTGGTTTTGCAGCTCTGTCAGGTCTGAAGTTCCTTCTGAACTGTGGGAACAAAGAAACATCGTTTGAACACTGCTGTTGTCTTCAATGAGAAACAGGTCTGATTCATACTTACTTGTCTGCACCTCAGAGTCAGGGCTCCAATGAAGAGCATCAGGACGATGGAGAATGCTGTCACACTCAATATAATCAAGACCAGATCCAGAATCTGGTCCTTGCACTGTCCCTGCGGACCCTCCTCTGTGAGGTCACAAGAATAAAGCTTTTAACATGTTAGAGCTTTTTATTATGAGTGGAGAGTGTGTGTGTGTGTGTGTTTTTGCCACCTGTGACGATGATGATGGTGCCGTTGCTGGACTGCGTTTCCGGCCTGGCTGTCTCTGATCTGAAGTAGCTCCAGGTGCAGTAGTACAGGTCTGTGTCGTCCTGCTCCAGCAGAGACAGGTGCAGCGTGAACCCGGATCCCTCCCTGATATGCCGGTCTGGAGTTATGTGAATTCGGCCTCTAAACGTTGGAGCTGTATTATTCTTGGTGACTAGCCCGTTTTTCAGGGATAGGTACATAACGTCCCTGTCACCATGGAAACGCCTGTGCAGGTAAAGTCCCATGGGGTCAGACAGTGATGTGGAGCATGTGATCTCAACAGATGATTTGACCATCATGTGAGAGATGGACATAGGGTCCTGAGACACTGTGAGAGAGATGGTTTAACATCAGAAAACTGAAGCTGAAGCTGAAGATGAAGATGACGATTTCTCACTGCTTCTGCTCTGTGTTTTAAACTCTACAGCTCAGAGGGACACGTTGTACTTTTTATTATCTGACAGCTACAGTCAAAGTCAGAGAGAACCCAGAGGGAACCCACGCAGACACGGGGAGAACATGCAAACTCCACACAGAAAGGGTCCAGGCCTGGGAATCGAACCCAGAACCTTCTTGCTGTGACGTGACAGTGCACTACTGCACTGCAAAATTAATTTGATGAAAAGTTATTAAACAGTTTGTCTCCACTGTTTGACTTGTGAGTCCCTGAAAGACACTTGTGTGTAGTTTATCACATTTCACAGATTTATCTTGAGACCTGGTGCAGGGGCCCAGCCCCGTACCAGACTGTGTGGAAACAGTAAGGTGCTAATGAATCACAGGAGGTTTTCCTGCACGACGCTGTTTTTAATCTCTGAAACAGTTGGCTGATAAAATTATTTTTAACCCTGTCACAGTCACAGTAACCCTGTCACAGTAAAATTATTTATGATTAAGTTTAAGTTTCATTAAAATTGTGAATGAAGAACTTTTCAGTGTTGTACCTTTTCTGAAGTAAACACTCAGTCGGTAGTTTCACTGTTCAGACATCAATTCTTTCTCTTTGTCTCTTTCACACACTCACCTGTCCAGGTGTGAAGTATGACCTCAGCAGGCATGCAGAGTAATCCCAACACACAGCTCCACCAGTGGGCTTTCATCCTGTGAGCCGGGCTGCAGGCCCAGGACAGACTGAAGGAGGACTGTCACTCAGAGAGAGCAGTGAGCTACACAGGAAACTGTGTGTGTGTGTGTTTCAGCGCTTTGCTGCATCAGTAACAAGCACTTCCTCATCAAAGATGAGGAAGTGCTTGTTACTATTTTCCATCACACCTGCAGTCAGTAACACCATCACATTAACATTGTCAGATTAACTCTCTCACATTAACCCTGTCACAGTATATTAATGTAATATATAAAGGTGATTTCCAAGTGACACATTAAAAAAAGGAGGAAATTATTTCCTTGTTTTTAATCCCTCATACTGATCAACCTCCAAATCCTACATTTTCCATAATGCAACTCATTTGTGTTCTTGTGTTCTTACTGTCTAGACCTCAGCTTAGAGGTCTAGACAGTAAGCAATAATCAGTAACCATTAATCTGTAATTAGTAATCAGTGTGTGTTTCAGGGAGGACAGACTCTTCACATTCAGGGTTCATCAGTTTAATCACATTAAATCATCACACAGTATTTACATGGATCAAACACTAATCATTCACATTGATCAGTCTGTAAAAACACTAATCATCATATTTCTATTGATCAGTCTGTAAAAACACTAATCATCATATTTATATTGATCAGTCTGTATAAAGACATCAAAGATTACTGAAATTGTAAGAAATGATAAATGACAGGATGATGTTTCAGATGGAGGAAGCTGGGGGGATACCCCCACACAGAAGTTTAAACAAAGATTACAGATGTGGTCAGGGGTCAGGGGTCAGGGATCAGGAGGGCTTTAGCCACCAGCTCAGTGTCGGTGTCCATCGTCACGAGTCTGATGACTTTTTTTCCTCTCTTGGTTCCAAAAAGAAAATACAGAACGAAGCAGATGACAGTGAACGTCACACAGAGAGCCCAGACAGCGGGGATGACTTCACCTGGCAACACCAAACACACCTGTCATCACCTGTGGGTTAAATACAATCAAGACTTTCACCACACACACACACCACTCACCTGGTCCAACAACAGGGGATTGAGCTGTGACAGTGACAGAGACAGAGACACTGCACTCATCACTGCCACAGTCTGTCTGAACTTTCATGGTGTAGTTTTCACTTCTCTTGACATTTGAGATGTTCAGTGACATTGCAGTGGGATTGTCCACTTTCCAGTTGTGATACGATATGTTGGTGTTTGTGTTACTGCAGGTTACATTCTCAACTTTACAGTTTGGATTATCCAGGTTGTAACGAACAGTACAGGTGATAGTCACAGTTCCTCCAGCCTTCACCTCCTCTGGTTCCTGACACTCTAGTATCACTGCTGCAGGAAGACAGAAAGTCCTGGTTCGTTAAGTGTCTACAGTTCATTAATGTTACGAACAGATTCAGTGACTAAATACCTTCATCTGAAGAGGCTCTGCTGTGGAGAACAGCAGCAGCACAGAGCAGAGACCAACACGTCCTCAGTCTGGACATCCTGGATCCTTCAGAGAGAGAGAGAGACAGGAGGTTAGAACTGAGGCCCCTGTGCTCCTCTAGTTAATGGTCTGTGGCTCTATGAGCTGATCACAGTTCTCGTCCCAGCTGTTTTCTCTGATGAAGATGAAGATGAAGGTCTGATACAATGAGACCACGTTGATATGGTGCAGACAGTTCAGAGTTCAGACAGAGACCGACTGTTGACCCTGAAGCCAGAGCTTCACAGACCATGGAAGTGACACAGAAACACTGGACTACTTCACCTGGTGCTCACTTGTCAGTCTCTGAACAGCCAAGAGAAAAACATGTAGGTCATGTATGACCATCATGTTAAACAGCTGTATCATGTGACTGCAGGTAAACTGTCCGTGATCATTGTTGTCATGATTAACTGCAGGTGAGTCTGATGGAGCTCATCAGGTGTCATGTGACCTCTCTTATTGTAAAGGGCTATTTTTTTTTTTAATTGTGAACTTTAGATGACAAAGTATCTGTTTTCTCTTCCATCAGCATCTTATAAACTCACTGTCTCAGTAAAAGCAGATGTGTTGTGAGTCCTTCTTTTACCCCATCAGAGGCAGATATTGTTCTTTACCCCAGAGTTAGTAATAATTCTACAACTGACTATTTGGATTAACTGGTAAATCTCCTCTATTCAGATTAAGATTTTACATACATCATACATACACATGAAGAACATTGCTAAGGTTAAACCAGTCGTTGCTCCTGTACAATGTCTGTGTTCTACTGGGTTCTACAGGTTCTGTGCAAAGATACTGGAGTAGTTCTTAAAAATCATTCTGAGCAAATAAACAAACACGTGTACTTAGCTGTGATGCTGATTTTCAGTCACTATCAGCAGTAAGTTTGGAGCTACAACAGACACAGACACACACACACTCACACACCTGCACCTGAAAGAGACCTGTTGAGATCACTGCAATAGAAGTGTTTGTTTGAATCAATGTTTCCTGCTGAAACAGAAGCAGAACAGATGAGTGAACAGGACCTACCTCACGCTGCTTCCTCCTGAGGACAGAGATGAAGGAGAGTGACAGAGGATCCTGGTCTAACTTACCTTGTTTCTTTGGGGATTCCCAAAGAGGTGTGGTGAACACCTGCACAGGTGAAGCGACTGAATGGATTGAGGAAAAGTGAAAGAAAGAAAGGCGGGACAAGGCGGAGAGATATGCTCCAGACAGAGTGAAAGATCAAAGTTCAGTGTTTATATAAGCATACACAGTCAGTCAGTAGTTTATTAGCACCTCGTTAACGCTAACACAGTCTGAAATGAAAATGAAAAATGATCATGAAGTTGAATCAACATCTCCAAAGTAATTTCAATAACAACAATATATTAGTGACTGATTGATTGACTGCTCTGTATCAGTTTTAGTGTCAGGTGTTCCTAATAAACCGCAGATACCTGTGATCACGTGACAGCAACAGACAGTCAGACAGAAGAGGACAGGTGAGAGGTCAGCCAGGTGACGACCAATGACAACTCTTTCCATTATTGTGAAATGTTATTTGAGTGAAGTGTTTTATTGTGGTAGGTTTCCTGCAGGAAGTCACAGTTTTCACATGAATGTTTCCTTATGAACACATGAAGAACAGGAGGCTGTTCAGTGAGCGACATGAACATGTTTGATAAAACAAAGTGATAATAAACAAAATCATCTTGTACCATTAAAATAACGACTCTGCACTGGGACGGATTAACCCGCCACTCTCTGACCTTTGACCTCCAGGGTCATACAGAACTTTCCACTGACTGACTGTTGCATAGCTGAACACAGAGGAAGAGTGGAGACGACAACACAGTAAAACCTGTCCACAGTTCAACCATCATCATCCTCACACTCTTCATTGGTCTTCACACTTGCTCCAGATTTCCTGATTTCTGGCCAATCAGACGACTCTGTACCTAATTTATTTGATCAGTCATTTTCAGAGCAGCGTAGTGACATCGCTGCTGCAGTCTGTTATTCTGGACTCTGGACCCGAGTTCTCTGCATACAGACGTCGCCCCCCTGTGGTCAGATGAAGCACTGCACCAGTCCCTCCCCTCAACGTGTCCCTCGAGGAGGCAGCAGGATCCAGGAGATGGTCCGAGCAGAATCAGGACCGAGCAGAGGCGGTCCTCATCCAACCCCTGTGTCTCAGCAGTAATCACCACTGCATGTGGGGGGGCTGACCGTGGCCCTGACCCTGGTTTCTGTACTGGGTGTGCAGCAGCATGCTGGCCTGTGGGGAGTCCTGGCCCTGCAGCCAGTCCTGATACAGGGTCTGCAGGGCAGGGTTGACCTCAGGGAGGCGGACCGGCAGGCTGCTGTAGGTGTCCTCCATCTGCTGGACCAGGGCTTTATCCACCCGTCCTCCCACCTCGCTCTCCGCCTGACCACGGCCACTCAAGCACCCTGATTAGACGGATGGGGGGGGGGGGGGGGGGGGTTACATCAGCTGAGCAGAACTACATGTTTCAGGACTGACACAGTGAAGTTAAAACAGTGCGTTACCTCCTGGGCAGGACAGGACCTCCACCAGCTGGTATGGCACACGACCCTTCCTCATCCGGTGGACCAGGGTCTGGATGTTCCTGAAACCATAGACGGCAGCAAACTGCAGCAGAGTCTCTCCGTCCCGCTCCAGGGTCACTTCCTGGAAGTCTCGGTTCCTGTGAAACAGCAACAGGAAGACAGCATTCACACACTGAGGCTCAGAGACGACCATCAGAGACGAACTGTCCTTCACAGGACCAGAACCAGGTGCGTCTCACCTGAGGGTCTTGTATGTGATCTCATGGACCTCCAGACCAAACAGCTCTTTGGCAGCGTGTTTGAACACGTGTTCCAGGAAACCTTCAGATCCTCGGCCCTCATGCCTCGCCAGTGCCGTGTCTCCCGCCTCTCCAAGCCTGCAGTCACCATGACAACTACTCTGACAACAACGCAGCCAGTTTTTCTAATCAATATTCAATATTGAATCAACTGGATCGACTGTGAACAGATCAGCTCAGGAGGAGGAGTTATCAGTTACACTGTCCTGAAGACAGTCAAAGCAGACAGACCCGGTCTGGATCAGTCTGGATCAGTCTGATCCTGATCCAGACTGATCCAGACTGATCCAGACCGGGTCAGTCTATGTGAGGTGACAAACAGAAGAAACCTGGTTCCTCTACTCACACTTGATCCAGTGGAACAGAGTCCAGGTCCTGCAGTGAGACCTTCTTCTGCTCCATCAGGTGATAGATCTCCCCTGAAACATCCAATGTCAGTGTTACATTTACTACCAGAAGAATGGGGGGGGCAGGAGGGGGATCAGGAGGAGGAAGAGGAGGAGAGGAAGGAGGAGGAGGGGGATGAGCAGCAGTGTATGAGACAGACAGGTCCTAACCTGAGGTGAGGACACAGTCCACGTCTCTGGTGTCCAGCAGGCTGTTGCAGAACTCCTCTCTGACAGCCTCCAGCTTCTTATCGAAGCAGGGAGCCACCACCACATGGTAGACCTGGTCTGGATTCAGCTTCTGTGGGAGACGGAGGCGGAGGAGGAGGAGGAGATGAAGAAACGACTTAATGAGGCAGGACGTGTAGAACGACTGTGAAGACTCGTGCAGTAGCTTCTACAGTCAGACCAGCTGTGACAGACAAACCTCCGCCTCTTTATCTAGACCACATCCGACCTCTGACCTCCGACTGGTTTCTGTGGAGGATCTGTGTGACTCTGCTTCGTCTCAGTGATGAACTACAACTGAAACTGGTTCAGAGCGAGTTCAGATAAAACTGGACCAGGCTGAACGACACACTGACCTTTGACCTTTAATAACCTCAGAGTGTGTTGAATCACCTTCACTGTCTGATAAACAGATTAAACTATTACCAAACTGCCGATCACTGATCAATGTGTTCATTAATGAATTAATATCTGACTCAAATTCTGATCAACCACAGACCAGAGACCACACAGACCCTCCACCAAAACCTAAACCAGGTCTGAGTAAACCAGGTTTTAGTTCAACCATTACTGCATTATTAGCAGGGGCAGTTACACCTCGGCAGGAACAGTTACACCTTGGCAGGGGCAGGTACACCTCAGTAGGGGAAGTTACATCTCAGTAGAGGTAGTTACACCTCAGCAGGGGAAGTTACACAGCTTTGACCTTTGACCTCTCCACTCAGTCACAGAACAGCCATAATACTTTGTGATGTCATCACTTTGTGTCTGATACACACAACTTACAGTGTTTGTTGTTTTTATTGGCTCCACCTACTTCATCAGAAACATCACTGACAGGTTAACTGGTAAGTAGTTAACTTACCTGTTAACTAGTCCCACTCACCTGCTGCGTACAGAAGAAGTCTTTGACCAGACAGCCCATGATCTGCTGAGGAGACCTGGCTGTGCAGATATGAGGGGTCACCAGACTGCCCAGGACCCGCTCTGAGTACCGGATCCACCCTGTCCACACACACACACACACACACACACAGGTGTTAGTAAAGTAATCTTACTGCTGCAGCAGAGACAGACCCTGTTGATGACTCTCATGTGCAGACACCGGTGCCCCTCCCTGACCCACTGACCCCTCCCACCTTATCTCTGATGAGGGTGTGGTTACAGCAGAGTCTATCTGTCTTCTCCAGCTCCTCTCTGATATCACCAGACCGGGCTCTGTCTCCCTGATGATGAACTAACTGTTCAGTTGGGTGTGGGGGGTCATGGTGGAGGAGGGGAGGTTTACCTGGGCAGGAGGAGGTGAACATGGGCAGGGCGTGGGGGTCGTGGTGCCTCCTGCGGTACCTCTGAACAAACTCCTTCTGGCTCTCGATGATACTGAATCCTGCTGCCAGACTGGTGTCAAACACAAACTGGACTCCTGCAGAACAACATCCAGAGAGCAGAGGCTGAGTGAGGCTGACCAGACACACACAGCGCGGAGGTCACGATCCCTCAGGACACGATGTGAACGAAATGAGAATCAATGAACACTGAGCTCAGCCTGTCTCTAGTGACTGCTGAGGAGCACACAGGGAGACCAGAACCAGAACCTCCTCTGTGGCCCTCACACTGATCCAGATCAGACTCGGACGTGACCGTGAATGCAGCAGCTCACCCAAACTCTTCAGGAAGCCACACAGCCTGAGGGCGGCGGCGCTCACGTCCATACCCAACTTCACAGCGAAGAAAGGCAGCGACTGTGGACAAACTGAGGCAACCAGCACCTTGTGCTTCGACACGTCACACCTCTGAGAGGACAGACACACAATGTACACAACACAGAGTGAGCTCCTGTGTCATACAGCGCACAACAAGACCAGAGGGCGGCTGGTTGTGTAGTGAACCTTATTGTTGTCCAGGACCCGCTCCACTTCCTCCAGGCTCTGCTGAGATATCTTCAGGCTCTCCTCCTCTGACAGACAGCCGTCACAGGACAGACAGGCACTCAGCAACACCTGGGGCCCTTCACTCACCTGAGGGGACAAGAGGACAGGTGAGTCACACGGCTCCTCACATCACAACTGAGATATCCTGACGTTCAGTCCCAGAGTGTGTAGGATGTTTTCTTAAACCCTCCACACCTGGTTAAAGCTCACATCTTTTCAACTCCACAGGTACAGTATAGGTTTTCTGTCATAAAATGTGTGTGTGATGACATCATCAGGGTTTATTTTTATTTTATTTATTTTATTTATATTTTATTTTGCCCATCCAGAGCCATAAACTTCATACACCTGCTCACAGGTGAAGTACTCTTCCTCATGACTCACAGGTGAAACACTTTCCTTGATCTCCAGTTCTGAAGTGAACAGTTACCTGTCCATTGACTTCCTGTCTCTCCGGCTGTGAGGCGGCTCCTTCATCGCTCTGTTTCTTGTTGCACTGTGAGCAGATTGATAATCAATTAAAAAGTTTTTCTGATCCAGGATCAATAAGAGAAAAGACAGATGTCAGATCCATAGTTTCACCTGTTTGGTGCAGTTCTCACACTTCTCCTTCCGCTTTCCTACGTTGACCTCTGACATCTTCCTCTGTGGTTCTCTGTAAGGTAGTGATGAGATGTCTGTTATGTACATGTGCAGACAGCAGCAGCCTCCAGGTGCAGATCACCAGCCTCTGCAGCAGTGACGTGATGAGCCTGCTCCACCCATCAGAAACACAACAGCCTGATGATGATGATGATGATGATGGGAAACTTACACTGCACACAAACCAGTATCCTGTCATTAACACTGGCTCAGGTTAATTACAGACACAGAGCTAACACAAACAGATCCCCCAGATCCTGGTTCAGGTCTGGACTGAGGCTGTGATCACATGAAAACCACATTTATACTGAATCAACAACATTCCAGCCTGTGATGATAAACTGAGCTGAATTATTTACTGTGGAGTCACAGTGTCAGAAACTGTGGGATAAACACAGCAACATGATTATTAACCGGTTCAAAATATGCTCCAGTTTAAAGGCCTGGTGCTGAATAATGACTGTCATGACTGTAGTGTAATGTAATGTAATGTGATGTGATGCAATGGCCTTGCCTGTGTGTCTGTGTGTTGTTGTACAAGGTAAATCCGGGGTAACTCACCGGACGGTTTCTGATCCTCTGCTCTCAGACAAAGACGAAGAGGAGCTGCAGAGGACACAGCCGCTGCGGAGGACCGGAGGACCGGAGGACCGGAGGACCGCAGGACCGACACCAGCAGGTGAACTCAGCCGACTCTCCGCTTCGCTCAGGTCCAGTCGTCTGTGGACGGCGCCACCACCGACATCCAGCTGTGGGGTTATTTCACCAGAGACCACAGCCGCTAACGTTCATGCCACTGTTGCCTAAATACGTCCGACTCCATTGTACACCCCGGCGCGTCCTGAGCGCATGCGCTGACGGAGCGGTCAAAATAATGGACAAGCTGATCCTGTTCTGTACAAAACGGAAGAATCTTTGTGATGTTTTAAACGTTTCTCTCTGTTTTAGAGGAGAGGTTTGTGTAGTAAACTGAACACACCGACAGATACACCCCCTCTTTTAGATGCACATGTTTAGGCTTTTATTTTGAAGGCAGCGTGAAAAGAAACCCGTCCAATCGGCGCTGACTGATCCAGGAAGGAAGCGCCGCCCGCTCGGGCAGCGGCGGCGTGAGGAGCACTTCCCCATAGTTCACGGGCTGCGTGCACACGGATGCTGCTTTGTTTTATCTCGTTGGCGGGAATCTTCAGAAACGTTTCAGAGTGAAAGGTGAGTGTGAAGGTGAGATGAAGCTTCATGAACAGCTTCATCGAAATGCTCCAAGAACAGGTTCGTTTCTGACCGTTCGTGTTAACACAGCGACACCTGCCGGCCAGAAACAGGCAGAACACGGTCCCACCTCACGAGTTCAATGTCAGAGAAACCAGGGCTGTATTTTACTAATTATTTCAAAGGTAATCAACATGTTTCTACTCATCATTAACGTCCGACAGGTTCGGCTCAGGGGGTTTATCTGTAGTAGAGGAGCCACAGAACAATGATGGAAAACACGTTAAGTTTGCATTAAAAAGGACTTCAGGTGATTGTCGCTGATCTCAGAGAACAGACCGGACTCTAAAACCTCTCGATCGGCTGTGAAGGAGAAACTAACCCCCGTCTTTCCCAGTGTTACAGTGGATCCTCAAACTGGACAGTCACTGCGAGAAATGAGATCAAATGTGTTGTCTGTCGTTTCCTTGATGGATCCATCGTAACAGCCAGTCACTGTCTGTTTCTCTGGATGATCAAAGAGCTTTTTAATGTCCAGGTTTTAGCTGTGGGACTATTTCTTCATGTAGAAGACAGCTTTGATGGAAATGGAAGGATTGTGCTGAGTAACTGAGACATGGTTGAGGACAGACCGGCTGGATTAACCTGTTTGGGGGCCCTGGTTCTGGGTCCCTGTTCACTCCTGTTACTCCTGCTCTCTGCTGGGGCCCAGATTTGCTGTGTGGTAATTAAACACATTAATTTAGAAATATGCAACAGACAAACTGAAAATAATGAGGGTCTTACAACTACATGTACACACAGCTGAGCTGTGTCAAGACAGGACCTCACTGGAAATAACCTGTGCTCTTACTTCTAATGAAGGATCAATCAATCAATCAGTCAGTACAAAATGGATGAAAATGATCTTAGAAATGTCACAGTGTAGAAAACAGAAAACATTTCGACCTTTTATTGTGAAATGAACCAATCCAAGGTCTTGAGGTGTTTCTTCAGAACAAGTGATGTTAAACCTGTTATTGGCCATGAAGTTCTGGGGCCCAGGGACAGTTGCTCCAGCTGTTGGTTGGTAATCCAGATGTGTTACTGTTGATTGTTTAAACATCATTTCCTGTATTAGATTCAGGTGTCGTCAAGTATCTGGGCACCATGTGTCTACTTTAGTGAACTGGCCCTTTAAGGCAGGTGCATTGCGCTCAGGTAAAAGGAGCTTTTCGTACATGAAGTATATGACTGATATCCTTGCGTCTGCTCAGATGGGATACATGACAGTGGAGGAGCACAGCTCCACCCTGCTCCACCTGAGGAGATGCCCGGGCCTCCGCTCATGGTCTCTCCTGGTTGGTGAGTGTGTTTCTGTCATCGTGAACCAGCTCCTCTGCTCTGTCCTTGTGTCTCCTCCTAAGAAGCCTCTCGTTATTGCAGGTATCGTGTCTGTGGGGTTGGCGGCTGCATACTACAGCTCAGGTACACCGACTGAATCCAACGAGTCTGGTCTTTCTGGTCGTTCATCAACATCAACCTTCACATGTGCTCTTTGTTCTCTGTGGTGTGAACCCTGCAGACAGCCTCCTGTGGAAGCTCTTCTACGTGACTGGCTGTCTGTTCGTGGCCATGCAGAACATGGAGGAATGGGAGGACGCCGTGTTTGACAAAACTAAAAACCTGATTGAGCTCAAGACCATCAGCTTGTATGCTTCTGTGCTGACGCTGTGGAGGAAGGGGCAGGAGAAAAGTGAGTACTGCACAGTCAGAGTGTCTGATCCGAGATGTTAGAGTTCCATCTTCTGCTCCTCTCTCTCTCAGTCGTGTTGGACCTGACACAGCTGTGTGATATCTGCGTCCAAGAGGAGAGGGTGCGGTATTTGGGGAAGGGTTACCTGCTGATGCTGCGTTTGGCCGCAGGCTTCTCCTACCCCCTCACTCAGAGTGCCACACTGGGAGGACGCAGGTAGGTATCAGCACGATCACATCATGTATAGAGATGAGTCAGAGTGGACAGTAGACAAGTGGTATTGGTAGAACTAACGCGATAAGTTCAAGCTCCACACAGTCTAAAGGTGTGTGTGTGTGTGCATACTGTAAACTTCCTCCTCAGATCAGCTGCTGATGTAAAACTACACTGAGATGATTTTTGGTTCATTTCAGTTAAAACAGAAGAAAAGTGTTTGAGTCTTAAGTTTTTCAGATTCAGTGAAACAAACATCATCTGATCAAACATAATCTGATCTGTCAGGAGTCATGAGATGAACCTGTTTATCTTCCATACGTTCAGATTCACACCATCAGCCTGGATAACCGACTGTTATTCACATCACCATCAGTGAGGTGTCTCTGGTCACATGACTGAGAGGAGTCAGTGTGTCATGTTCTGTGGTCTCAGCTGTATCTCTCTTCCTGTCAGTGACGTGGAGGCCGTGGCGGCACTGCTGAAGCGTTTCTTGGAGCTGGAGGAGAAGCAGCGCAGGCAGCAGGAGGAAGAGTACGGAGGGGAGGAAGACTCTCTGGACAACAGCAGTGATTCAAATGATGAAGCTGATGAACTCTGAGTCTAACTCTGTGGCTGTGGGTGGATTGAGTTGGGGGCATTATGGCATCACTAAGGGGCTGTTGTTTAGTGGGGCCTTCATTCCATGTTAGACTGTAAGCATGTGCATGTAACACTGAGGGTGTCGGCTTTTTAAATGGCTCCTTACACAGTTTATTTCTGTTTGTGTCTGAGTTAAGGTTAAAGCAGCTGACAGCAAAAAGTTTTTTATTTTCATGTAAACCAGGGTGAGAAATGTTCCTCATGCAGACTTGAAGAAGACGTCTCCTGTCACTCATCACGTCTAATGACTGTTTGAGGATTCACTCCACACACATTCACTGTGCCTCCTACTGAGCTAATAACTGTTTATGTGGAAGTCAGAGCTGTTCCCACAGCTCTCTGGACCCCCCAGCTCACAGGCTCCTGCTGGAACCTGACGACAGTAAACTGTGAGGACGAGCTCAGCTCCGACGATGATGTGTGAAATATTCAGCTGCTCTGTCTTTAACATGTTTGTGAACCAAAGACTGAATCTCAGGAAAACAACAGTTTCTTCTCTGGACTGAATCAGGCTGATGACGAAAAAAATGTTTCTTTAACTGTTGATTTTATTTTCTCTGTTGATTTTCATACATGTAAAAGAATTATATAAAAGTGACGTGTACATGAACCAAGTCTGTTAATCACGCTCCTTCTGTTCTGAGCAACAATCAGCTGTTAGTTCAACAATCACTGAATCAACATGGATTCAAATGAGAGAGATGAATGAATGAATGAGTGAGTTTGAGTCTACGGCACCATCTCCTGCACACAGGCCATGACGTCCTCTGTGATCCTCTGCAGAGGAGTCAGCACCGGGCTGACGTGCTCCTCTATCCACTCCTGAGCCGAGGACTCTGGGTAAAGACGAACCATCTCCTCCTTCACCGCCTCCACCTTCTGCTGCAGCGTGGTCACGTACCTGAGGACAGGTGAGCAGCAGGAGGGTCAGACACAGGGTGAGAGGGTGACAGAGAGAGAGGGTGACAAAGTGAGTGAGAAGGTGAGTGGGTAAGAGAGTGACAGGGTGAGGAAGCGACTGATGTTTCTCAAATAATGTTTGCCCTGTTAGCTTAGCATTTTAGGATGCTTACATTTGCTAATTAGCATGAACCAAAAAGGGCAGCTGAGGCTGATGAACAATATCTAAACCAGGTTAAAACATCTGTATTAATTGATCAGATTTTTATTGACAGATAAAAACTGATCAGCTGCTGAGACAATACTCAGATCCTGAAATATCAGACACATTTCAGCTGTATTCTCTGAATAATGTCTCCACACAGACTTTACCCAAACACTCATTGATCACAACAGTGTCTTACGCTGAGGCTTGGCTGTGAATCGTCATGGTGATGAGGGGGGTCACCATCCTCCTCTGTCGCTGGTAGGGACTGAACCAACCTCTCACGACCCTGCAGTAGAAACACACCGATCAGCTGTTCTGCTACACCACTGCACAGATCAGTGACATCATCAGTGATGTCAGCCTACAGGAACATTTGACACTTTGTTGCTGAGCAGGTCCTGGTCTACAGGAAGTCCCTGTGCTTGTATGACACAGCCCACAGACTTGCTGTTTACCCTATTGCCTGTCTCTATGCTAAGCTAAGCTAACTTCCGACTGGTGTCAGGTGAACTAGCAGAATGTTCCTCTGAGGTAGAGGAGACATTTGAGATGAAGATTTAACTCACATGCTGTTTTCAAAAAAGCGGATGTGCTCAGAGTTGAGCAGAGCGTTCAGCTCCACGATGAGCTCAGCCAGCCTCCGTCCTGGAAACAGCGACTCCTCTGCAGAGCTCCTGCAGGAGGAAAACCAACAGGTACTCGAATGCCGCACAGTGACGGAGCCGTGGATCAGACAGTACCAGACCTCACCTCTCCATGGCCTCCACCTCCACCGACGACACCCCCAGCCTCTCAGAGACTCTGCTCTGAGCCTCAGCACTCAGCCCACCGTGGAGCAGCGTCTGCAGACAGGCTGCGAGGGACGGGAGCGCCACCGGCATCAGCTCACACAGCACCGACAGGTGGTCGTACCTGATGGGGACAGGACCGGAGCTCAGACCTGGACTGGACCTGATCAATTGAGGTGTGACATCACCCAGAGGAGGCAGGTACAGTCCTGTCTGTGGACAGGTGCTAAATAGCTCTCACCTGTTCATCTATGTGAATGGATTGAGGGTGAGAGGGGAGGCTGTTCTTTCCCCCCTGTGTTCTTACCTGTGTGTTCTTACCTGAGTGTTCTTACCTCTGTGGTCAGCTCTGTCCAACACATCCACAGTTTATACACAACAGAAATATTTACACACATACATAGTCAACACAATAATGTGTTAAAACCTGTCAGTGTAGACGACACCTGTTGAGTTCTCACCTCTGCCAGCCTGTGAGGGCGATGCCCTTCAGGTTCACACCAGCAGGTAGAGAAGCCGCCACCTTCAGCCACTGCACATGGTTGTCCAGGTGTCTCTGTGTACTGGGCACACAGGTGTGAACATTGGTGGAGCCTTTAAAGGAGCTGGCAGCCCACAGCTGCAACAGCCCGGCTCTGTGGTACTTCTCCAGCAGAGACACTGTTGGACACAGACTCATCAGACATCACGAAGCCCAGTGTTCAACACCAGAGAACACGGTTCCTACCTGTTCTGTCCACATCCAGATCAGGGGTGTAGTCCCACAACATGGGCTGGACGAGTCCCACGAGACCACTGTCTGTTTAACAGAAGTAATTCAAATTCATTAAAACAAGGTGATATTATCTTTGTCCGCACAAATGAACAATAATAATCCTGTTGTTGCGTCTATGCTGTTATTATCCACTTATCTGCTACTGCAAAACCCTGTACCACAGTCACACTGAAGCACTGAAATTTCAGGGAAAGAACCAATGCTCCAGTGCAGCGAGTGACTCACTGTTGTTTTACATACTGATGAATAAGTTTTACTTTTGTTTAACTGAAGCTAATGTTAACTGGATTTACATAGTGTTTGTAGCTTCTCATTAAATCATTTTCGTTTTGTGTGTAAAACCCTAATTGTGTTGTAACTACAGTTGTCAGTTAAATGTAGAGGAGTAATTTATAATAATATAATCAGTAGTATAATAAGTATGAAGCAGCATAAAGTGAAAATCCTCAGGTAAAGTACAAACACTTTAAAAAGTTCCTTCATCAGGACATTCATGTCACATGATCAGAATTAATGTCTTCTGAGGAGCTGAAGCTGTTTCCTTGATGCTGAGAGCGAAGACTCTGACATCATCAGCTGACTCTCCAGGTACGTCTTTGTTACCTGGGTTTAAAGCTGCAGTAACACCTGTGTTAGTGTGACCTACCTGCATTTGTTCCTCACCTTTCAGAGTGTCCTGGCTCATGCCTCTCATCATGTCATCCCACATGATGATGGTCATTTGAGGCCATGCCTCCTTGATGGCCTTAGTGACCTTGGTCACATGACTCAGGAAAAGCTGCTCCACTGTGCGTCCAGGTGTAGCCAACCATAGCTTTGACTCCTCGCCCTCGCCAAGCATGTACACCTGAGGACGAGCACATGAGAGACCTGCTGATACCTGAGTGATGAAGTGATGAACACACCTGGTCAACAGGAGACTCATCCTCACCTCATCGGCTCCGATGTGCAGAGTGTTCACACCTGGATGCAGCTCCACCACCTGCCTCAGCATCTCCATAACCAGCCTCAGCCCCTCCTCTCTGTGAGGATTCAGGGTGCCCACACAGTGTGCCACCTCCCTGAGGCCCCACAGGGCCCGGTGCTTCAACACAAACTGACAGAGAAGACACAGATGGCAGGTCACAGACTGATGGTCCATCCCACACTGAACAGGGAGCAGGATGTCTGTCTCACCTCCATGTGACCAAATGTCTGCACCAGTGGGATGACCTCCATGGACTTAGACCTGGCAAACTCCTGCATAGATAATATTTCCTGTCGGCTGAAAACACACAGCACAGTAATGAGACTTCATGACACACCAGATGTGACCACAGCGTGAGCCGTCTGTCCCTCAGTGAGGATCATAATTTTATAATAATGATCAGGCAGATGAACAGTCAACCTGTACGCAGGCTGTGCTGTGGCCTGCAGCAGCTGCAGCTCCCCCTCATAAGGAAACATGTCCTCGTACTCCACCAGCAGACCCTCTGCTCCCAGCTCAGAGAACAGCTCGATCAGCTGAGGACATCAACACGTGGGTGGACAGCAAACAGGAAGTTCAGCAGTAACTCAGGTGTAAATGTGTCTCAGCAGGTCTTACCTTGTGCAGGTAGTCTGCTCTGGGAGGGGCACCTTTCAGGTCCAGGTGCACCAGCTTCTGTCCTTCAGGCCATGGGGGATACTGCATCTTGTCTCACTGTGGACACGAGCAGAGCCTCATGTTGACAGCAGCAGGTACAGGTGTGTGTCCATGTCTGACACTGAACAGATCAGTTTGTCTTACCAGGAGCGAGAGACCAGGTGGGACCCGGAAACAGGTGTCGAAGGCGGAACACGGGACTGAGGATGAGGCTGATGTACCGTGGTCACCTTTTTTCTTCTTCCTCGTTTTAATGGCGAAATGCAACCAGACGGAGCTTCACCTATCGCGGACTGATATCATCCTGATATCAGTCCAGTGTCTTGTAGATTAGTGGAGTTAAATTATGTTTTGTTTAGATTGTTTCTCATTTACATGTTCAGGCCAGATGAAACTTACGTGCTCCAGGGGTTACACGCGTCACAATTTCCTTGTTGATGTTTTCTAATGGTGGTTTTTGCACAGGAGACGATTCTCTCTGTCGATCCCAGTCGTTTCAATGCAAATAAAGAGTAGGCGATCGATTAGTTTAGTCTGAGCGGGAAGGGCAATGGATGGAAGAGAGCATGATACCCGCCGTAAGAGTTTAAAAGCACACACAGGATCTGAATATAGCTGTAGTCGAATTCAACGGGCCCAATAAAAACGTTGTTTTCTTTTCCGGAGAGCCAATGGGTGGGCCGTTAGTCATCCACCAGGAAGTGGAGAGCCAATGGGTGGGCCGTTAGTCATCCACCAGGAAGTGGAGAGCCAATGGGTGGGCCGTTAGTCATCCACCAGGAAGTGGAGAGCCAATGGGTGGGCCGTTAGTCATCCACCAGGAAGTGGAGAGCCTCGGGTGACGGTGGGAGCTGGTGAACGGTGAGACAACAACAGTTAGTGAATCATGTGGAAATGAGACGGAGCTGGAGCTCGGAGTCAAGATGGCGCAGATACGAACGAGGAACACGAAGGGCGGGAACGTCACGGAGATAGAGAAGAAGATTAAAAGGTGAGTAAATGAAACGAAGCCGTGTCTGAGAGAGAGAGAGAGAGGGAGAGGGAGAGGGGTGTGTGTGAGAGTGTGTCCATCAGGTCAGTGAAACACACACACTCCTGTGGACACAGATTATAAATGAGAAACAAACTGAAAATGAGTTCACAGCTTCATCATCTCTGCTGCTTCAGCTTCACTGTGTCCTGTCAGTGGAGGACACATAATGACTTTAACGGTTACATATATATATATATAACGGTTATATATATAATTAATGAATAAATAAGTAAATGAGGACTCTTTTAACACTTCTACTTATATCTGATATTATTGTTTATCCATAACTTTTAGCACTTTTTACTTTTGGCTAACAATAGAATCCATTTATCTTTTTATTTTTATTTGACCAGGAGATAAAGAATCCGTTTTACTCACTGTGTTTTGATGAAGTCTTAATGTGACACAGGGTTTAAAGTGTCACAGTTGACTCAGGTGGGGCTTTGTGTTTATTGTTGTGATGTTGTATAAACGTCACACCAGTGTGTGTAATTCTGTTTGAATGTGTCATTTTCCTCCTGCACACAAGAATTTTGATGTGTTTTCATTGATTGATTTCATTGATTTTTATTTAGTTGAATGAGTTGGTCTGTTCAGTGTCTGTCCACAGGCAGGAGGAAGATGAAGGGGACCTGTACCTGTGGTCGGGATCACTGATTGGAAAATGGTCTTGATGACATCATGAGTCAGACTGAGTTGATCATCTGGACCTTCTTTCTGTCTTGGTCAGAGGTCACGCTCTGAGGCAGGGGTCTACATTGAGGGGGTACCGAGGACTGGTGGCCTTGCTGCTGGTTGCTCTGTGTGTGTGCAGGGCGGCTACCTGGTGGTACATGACCTCTCTGGACAGTGACATCACAGAAACCCTTGTGAGCCAGGGGGAGCTGGTCTCCCCTCAGCCCAAAGTCTATACTGTCCAGTGCTCCGAAGACTACGAGAACTACAAACGCTATCCAGGTGAGGCTCTCTATGTGTCACCATGACAGGTGGGATGATGAATAACCTGTTAATCCAGTGGCTCATTCCTTGTGTAGGATAGTTAAATAAAGTGTTGAATAAAACTACATTCAAACCATTTGTTGTGAACACTTGAACTGTGAAACACAGAGTCCACTAGATGGCAGTACAAACCTACCTAATATCCATCCATCCATCCATCCATCCATACCACTTATCTGTACAGGGTTGCGGGTGGGCTGAAGCCGATCCCAGCTGACCCAACTTAATATCTCAGTCCTGATGTCAGGTGAACTGTAGCTGCTCATGTGTGAATCCACTGAATTCACGGTTGGAACCAACAGAGCAGAGAGAGTCGCAGACCATGAAACACAAGGGCGAGACATTTCAGACACACCCAATATAAAGTCAGAGCTGACATCATCAGCTGATCTGAGACGTGTTAATAAGGTTTCCCTCTGTTGAGCTAAAGTTAAAGCAGTAGTTGATTGAACCTGTGAGCAGAAACCAACAGGTTTCAGGTGAGAGGTGAACAGAGTCATCTCAGGTGGTTTCATTCTGTTTAAGGAGTGAGACCATGACCACACCTGTGTCTTCTGCTCCCCCTTCATCAGAGGCGAATGAACCTCAGTGTGTGTTCAGGAGACAGAGCAGGACGTCTCCAGTCACTTCAGTCAGGATCCAAAAGACATCCATGATCAAATATGTGATAGGCCACGCCCACTCGCACCAATCAGTACCACACTTCAGATTTCAGGTTAGAACCCTAAAAAACCAAACAGAAACAAAGAGGTAGAACCCTAATAACTCTCTAAAATAAGAACTCATCATCCAAACACATGGTTCAGTCGTGACCTTTTGTGGTTGTTACAGGACTGTCTCAGGTCTGTTACATTAAAGTGACTCAGTTCAGAGCACATTCAGGACTTTATGAAGTTCTGAAAACCCTCAGACCACTTAGTTTGGTTGTCAACCGATCATCTCTATGACACTGATGAAAACTGTGATGTGGTTAAAAAGCTCCTGAGCAGGAAGGTAAAGACACAATCAGAAAACTAAACTTCTGAAACCTGTAGATTATTTTCACTATTCATTGATCTGCTGATCATTTCTCAGTGAAATGTCAGAAAATATAAATAAAATCAGGTTATTTCCAGTAACCAACGTGATGTTTTCAAATGTAATTTTTTTGTCATTCATGAAAAAGAAAATCAGCAAATCCTCACATCTGAAGAACCAGAACCAGCACGTTTTTTTTCTTAAGAAATTACTAAAGTGATCATTTGATTATCAAAATGATTAGTTTTAATTAAAGCTCCATATTTTAACTTCTTCTGTGTTTTATCTGAAGTGTTGATCTCCATCAGGAGAAATATTTGTGGTTTGAAGAACCAAAAACCATCTCATTGTAGTTTTACATCTGCTCTCTCAGGCTTCTCTCTGGAGCTCTAGTAACAACAGGTCAGTCAGCCAATCAGAAGAGAGGATCTGAGCCTCTTTTCTGGCTGACTGTTTTCTGAGTGATCCAATAAAAATATAGCAGATTTCAGGTAAAAGGGCAGCTCGGTAGTCGAGTGGTTAAGGCGTGTACCATGTTGAGCGTAAGACTCTCTTGGCAGGCAGTCACTGGTTCGATTCCTGACCGGTCTGACTCTTTCCTTTTCATGTCATTTCCCTCTCTCTACCCCCTTTCCTGTCAGTCTCCACTTGTCTATAATAAAGGCATAAAAAGCCCCCCCAAAAAAAGATTTCAGGTAAACATTCAGAGAAACCAAATCCTGTAAGGTTGGATGATGGGTCCAGGTGGGCGGGGCGTGGCTGAGAGCAGTGACCGCTTTGTTGTGACATCACAAATTTCCAGAAGTCCTGACAGCTGGTTTTAAGGCTCAGTTTCTGAATACACTGTGTGCACTGTGTGCATTTCTCTGTGGACTGAGGCTTTGATACTTTCACAGTATTGATATAGAACCTAGACCTGCTTTATAATCACAAACACATGGACATCTACCTTTAGACTGGATGGATCTTTAATTGATTAAGCGATTAATCAGTATTTGCTGCAGCTGGGAATTTTACCTTGAATCTTAATCAGTGTATTTTGGTTTGTACACCTGTGACTGTTGAACCTGTTTTCAGCTTTAGAAACAACCAACCGTTTATTTTCACAGAGAAAATTCTGAAAACTTTTTATTTATAGTTGCAGAATAATTTCCTATTATTCATAATAACAGCTGATTGACCAAGGTCTACCTGCTCACCTTCAGACAGCTGCTCATTTACAGTTGTTTATTTGTAACTCATTCCAGTTGGTTTAAAACAAGAGAATAAATAATGATGATGATGATGATGATGTTTTCTACTGTGTCTTCTTGTTTTCGTCTAACTGAGATCAAATCGATCTTGATGGGGTGACCCGATAGCCGAGCGCAAACTCCTCTTAGCAGGCGATTGGCTGGTTTGACCCTAACCCTAACCCGACTGTATCCTGCATTTCAGTCCCCCTCTCCCTGCCCCTTTCCTGTCACTCTACTGTCCTATCAAAAATAAAGACATAAAATGCCCAAAAAATATCTTTAAAAATTGATCTTGAGTCTCTGAAACTCCAGACACACTGATTTGAATGCAGACACTGGATGAAGTTGTCGACCTGATGTCCTGTGAAATCTGAGTCTATTTCTTGGCAGGAAGACACATACTAATGTTGGCTGCTTAGATTCAAACTGTTCATTTCCAGACTGTAACTGAAGCTCAGCAGGGGGCTCAGTGATAAATCAGAGTCATGAAGAAGTTGGAGGGTAGTTTGTGACATTAAAGAATAAACTCTTACCTCGTTCTTTGTCTCTCTCTGTCTGTCTCTCTGGGCCTAAAGCCTCTATCCTGCACGAAGTTGCTCCGATGTTATCTTTCTAACCCTCTGTTCGCTCTGTCCCAGGATGCACCCCTCAGAGGTGTGGCCGTGCAGTCACAGATGCTGTAGTCACCAGAGAGGAGGCTCAGGTCCTGAGGAGGTAAACACTGTCATACACAGAGCTCTCTGCCTCCAACTGTGCACAGGTGGATCATGTAAATCCTTCTGTGTCTGACTCACAGGCTCGCTGAGAGGGGGCTGGCATTGGCTGGGTCAGAGGGAGGGGTGAGTACATCACATATCACATAAGCAGCAAATCAGGGGTTAATATATACTTCAGGCCTATCCGTCCCTGCAGGTCATCTTTCTTCATACGTTCATTGATATGAAAGTGATTTTCTCCTCCAGCAGCCTCAGTCTTTTCATCTCAGTTAATAAATGAATGAATTAATGACGATAAACCTGCTGCATGTGACCCATACGTTACAGGAAGCAGTGAATGATCTGTATTTTTGGGGTCATAATGACATCCTTGTAATCAGGACATGATGCGTTAATTACAGATCAGTATTATTATTATTCAGACTTCCTGTTGTGATGGACCTGTCTTGGCACTAGAGGGCAGTGTTGTGCAGCGAGTCCAGACCTGTTGATAAAGTGTGGACCAAGGTTCTTGTCCAGAAATGTCCAGATGTCCCTCTGCCCCCCCCCCCCCCCCCCCCCCCCCCCCCCCCCCGGCCTCTGTCCATCCTGGTCCTCAGCCAACAAAGACCCTGTTTATGGAGTGTGAAAATAATACAGTGGGGGTGGGTGGGTGGGTGTTCATCAACAGCCAGTGTTTGTTTCCAGCTGATTTAACCCTTTAACCCCCACAGGCTTCCATACTGGACCTGCACTCTGGAGCGCTGTCGATGGGAAAACAGTTTGTCAACATCTACAGGTGAGAAACTACAGCATGTCCTGATTCTGTCTGTGGTATCTTTGTGCAGGAATGGCATCCTGCACAGTGTGCACCTCAGTGTGCACTGAGGTACACAATGAGGTGCACATTGTGTTATACACCATAGTACACACTGTGTTACACACTGAGGGTGTGTTCCTCAGTGTGTACCATGGTGTATAACACAGTGTGTATCTAGGTATGTACTTCAGTGTGTACCATGGTGTATAACACAGTGTTTACCTCGTTGTGTACCACAGTGTACTGTACCTCAGTGTATACCACAGTGTGTACCACGATGTGTATCATTTACATTGGAAAGTGACTGGTTTACCAGAGCTGAGGAGACGGAGCAGCTACAGCAGCAGGACTGTGATGGAGCCTGTGGCAGGAAAACTGGTGTCCAACAACAGTTTCTGATGCCACAGTGTACTGTACCTCAGTGTGTACTACAGTGTGTACCTTCCCCAGGCCCAGTGACCCATGTGACCTTCATTCTTCGTCTTTTTTGGATTCTCCCCCTTCATTCATATACATTGGGCAGGAGACACAGATCCTCAGGTACCATCAGAATGATTTTAATGAGGAAGTGATAATGATGTCGCTCCGAAACCTCCCCCATCCTTCGTCCCCTCTACTGACCTCCTCATGTGAGCGGTCAGACCATGGCTGGAGGGACCTCGCCTCAGTAATGATGTGCTGTGCTGCTCATGTTTGTCTGTCTCTGATTGGCTGCCTGTGACTGTGTGAATGTGTCTGCAGGTATTTTGGGGATCAGATCAGGGATGTGCTCACTCCAGAGGATTTCCAGCTTTACAGGTGAAAAACAAACCTTCATTGAAAACCTTCATGCATGTTTAGAGTTAAGCTCCACAGAGAGAGACCTAACATTTGTTGAACTAATGTCATGATGGTGATTTGTATCAAACATCATTCCTTATTGAATGATCAACACCATGTGATGATGTTGATGTTTCATTTTATCTTATCTTAATGCCTGTCATATATATGCAGACCTGTAGGTGGGTGGTGACTGTAGATTGTTGGTCTAGATTATGAATCCTCATAAATACTGAACTTCTCATTAAGCGTCACAGCAGTGACGAGCGTTGCTTTGACAGAACTGACCAGTTGCTCAGTGCATCATGAATCATCCTACATCAGTTCACCTGACATGTTTCACCATTAGAGATGTACGTGGGAGAATCCAGGCAGTTATTGCTGAGACGTTTGGTCTGAACCCAACTCTGATGTACCTCACCAAGCCGACGTTCTTCTCCAGGATCAACAGCACTGTAGCCAAGACCCAACACGATGAGTACTGGCACCCGCACATAGACAAGGTAACGCAGCACCTCGTTCTACCATAGGTAACAGGTGGAGAGGCACTGACCAGGTGAGCAGGTGTTAATGACTTCACCAAACGTATTAGGAAGACCCTGAGTCTAGGATGTAGAGTCGGTACTGGGACTATCTTTAACGACATGGCTGAGGCATCATCTCCTCCCATGATGGGTGTCGTATGATGTGTTGGCAGTCAGTCACATTGAACTTGTTCTTTGGATGACGAACTCTTCTCCCGTCAATAAAATCTACAATATTTGTAGTGATGTAAATTTAATTTACAAACATAAAAAAAGGTCTTGAATAAAGTGCACACACAGTTATTTATATAGTTTGTGTGTGTGTGTGTGTGTGTGTACGTGTACACATATATGAATGAATTATTCTTTTATATTTGGTTATTTGTTATTATGTTATGTGGTACTACTGTGCCTCTGTATCACAGCCTCACAGACCTGTTACCATGGTGATAGACTCTGTGTTTCAGATCCTTGTTAATCTGGTTGATTGAGTGACAGTCAGACTCTGACTTCCTGTCTCATAGGTAACTTATGGCTCCTTTGACTACACCTCTCTCCTTTACCTGTCCGACTACGGCTCCGACTTCAGTGGAGGAAGATTTGTCTTCATGGACCAGAATGGAAACCAGACAGTAGAACCACGGGCAGGTAACCACCAGCTGCTGACACATAGCTCAGTTTAGCTCAGTGGGTAGAGCACCCGCCCCATGTGCAGACGGCCCCCGGTTCAAATCCTGCTCCGAGCGGCCCTCTCCCCAGTAAGTCTAAATGACTAAATGACTAAATGAATGACATAGAGTCACTTCCTGCTTCAGTGATGGTTGACTGTCAGCAGTAACACCTGTTCACCACACTAACAGACAGGTAGGATCATTACCACTGTGTTACTGCTGAGCTTCATGTAGAAACCTG
This sequence comes from Trachinotus anak, assembly GCF_046630095.1. Lineage (NCBI taxonomy): Eukaryota > Metazoa > Chordata > Actinopteri > Carangiformes > Carangidae > Trachinotus > Trachinotus anak. The sequence goes on from NW_027273899.1 coordinate 485,734, forward strand.
GATGTGTTTTTTCTACAATGTGTAACAAAGTGGATCTAATCCTCTGTCAGTGTGAAATTATCAGCTCAGACTGTGAGGGATCAGGATTTATAGGACCTGTTTTAAAGATGCTAATGAAATAATCCAGTAATAACCTTTACTGGGTTTCAGGGACAGTTTGCTGATGCATCATGGGACTTGAGGCAAATGTGAGGCTTTTAAAAACTGGGGTACTGGATCAGAACTGGACCAGGTCTCTGGGGAGTTTGTGGAAAATCAGAGAATTTTGCAAGCTGGTCACTTTAGAGGAGTGTGCCACAACAAGCTGCTGACTGGTTTCAGACATTGGTGAAAAGTTGGTGGCTTTTCTGCTTCGGTTTTACTCTGGTAATCTGACTGTGCACAACTTTTTAAACTTCATTATCCCGGAGGTGAAATTAGTCCTGACACCAGGTGAATAGGAAACATTCTGGCCTCCACAGTGAGTCTGAGCTCTGACAGGTCATGAAAGCTTCACTGGCAGAAAGGCAAAGAAAAGGTGGAGGTCATGTTAATGTTGTTCATATACTGAAGCCACAAACCCTACATGTCTTTAGATATTTAAAACTTTCCAACAGAAGGGGGTTAACGCTCTCTGCATATGCAAAGCACTAGCCATAAATCTGGAATACGTGGAGAGCAGTTATCAATCTCTGCTTTCTGTGCTGCTGCTACCGTTACACCACCGCAAACCCAGTGCCACCGTCCAAACCAACGTCACAGCTACACCGACGGCAGATCCCCGGTGACTCCGGGCGCCACACCAACACAGTGCGTGGAGGTTCTGTGGTGTCTAGACACTGGTATTAAACAGGTTCAAGTCCATTCACTGGTTGTAATGGCATAACCAGTCCATGTAGTGAATGCCAGTTTGTTGGAACTTTTTTTTCCTTTTATTGAACATTTTATATAATCTGTTATTTTTTTTATTCAAGAAGTTAAAAAAATGCAAGATGTGTTCAAAATCACTGAGTCTCTAAATTATCCTGTTGACCCATGTTCCCTATTTAAATTCTGTTGTACTGGCCCAGAGTGTGTCTCAAAATCAGTGTAAAAGTTAGAAAAGTTGCTGATTAAAACAGTTGCAACTCAATGTCGTGTTGGTTTTAAAAAAGGTATTAAAAAGTATTAAATTAAACTTTGGGATGTCTGTATATACCCTGTGTTAGGATTAGTTGTTAGGACTAGTTGTTAGGATTAATTGTTAGGACTAGTTGTTTGGATTAATTAGTTAGGACTAGTTGTTAGGATTAGTTAGGATTAGTTGGTAGGACTAGGGGTTAGGATTATAGACCTGGTTTGAGACACTCCTGGACTAGAAGTGAGTGCAGACTAAGTCTCTGTCGTGGAGCAGCTCGTACTTCAGCAGAGGACAGACTGAACTCACCTCAGCAGGTAGATCAGCTGATCATTGTTTCGGCTGCTAACCCTAACCCTGTCTGAGGCTCAGTGTCTCAGTCTGAAATCAGCCTCCATCTTGTTTTTCTCCTTGTGTGGCCTCAGTAAACTGATGAATGGGTGAAACGTCTCCTGAGGCCACTCCCTCTTCCTGTCAGCTTTACTTCCTCTCTGTCACACCTGATAACAATCACCTGCTCTTCCCTCCCTCTCTCTATCTCACCTGGCTGTCCACCATCTCCCTCCCTCTCATCCAACTCCTCTGCCACATTTAATCAACAACAATTCAAAGAAGTTACTTGCTGAGTTTTATTCATCCAGAGGCAAACAGAGCTGAAGTTCCTACATAATGCATCAGATGTCAGGATCATTTCTTTTTCTCTGCCAGCAGCTACTCATCTCAGGCAGGCAGCATGCTGGGCAGATGACTGACAAGTTTAGACAGGTGAGAGTCTGATCCTTGTATCTGGACAGATGATTGGTTCACAGAGATAATCACTGCTCTTTGAGGTGACAGTGATGAATAAGGTGTAATTATAACAACAGGAAGACAATCAGGACTGTCAGAGAGAGTCAAGAATGTAATGACACTGAGCAGCAGGGAGGTGAAGAGGAAGAGAGGAGGAGGAGGAGGAAGAGTGGGGGGAGGGGTGACGGGGCCAGGACAGAGGCAGCATGGAGGGTGGGCACTGACAGGAAATGGATGGCGACAGAGTGTAGATATGTGATAGAGAGATATAGTGTTCGTCTGGGACATCAGATAAAGAGACTGAGTCAGAGGAGCCAGTGGAGACCAACCTGACCCCCACAGGGGAACCAGATAACCTTGCACAGGCCCCGCCCTAAAGCCAACAGGTTGGCCCTGGAGTCTGCACATCTGCCAACAGACACTCAACCTCAACATTCTGCTCATTACAGACTCTGTCTGGAGGCTGCTGCATGTCTTTGTCTTTACAATTGGAATTACACATCCATGTTACTATTACCATTAGTTAATCTTACACTAATTACACTGTGAATTAATATATCCTGACATTTCCTTCTGTCTGATGAAACAAACAAAGCTCCAGAGCCACAGCAGAGATTTCCACCTGAGGATCCTTCTACCTGGAGAACGGACTGTAGAGTCGTCTCCTTTAATCAGGACACTGATGATCGAAAGTCACCTCTTCAAACTATTGGTTTTGTCCAATCGATCAATTTACAAAGATACAAAACTGAGAGACCTGTCGAATCCTCACATGTGAGTGAGTGTTTGTATTTTTACCAGCTCAGCCCCACAGAGACACTGCACTCCTGTGTGATTCATCCTCCACTAATTAATTATGAGGGTGTGGTAGTAATCAATAAATTGACTGGATAGTGTGTTGATGTGTTGTGCACCTTGTGTCTGCACTGCTGTTTATTTATTTTGCTCCAGCAGCACTGGATGAGTCATGCACCGTTTAGCATCTTGTTAGCGTTAGAGTGACTCCTCCCAGCAGGGTCTCAGAGGTTAAAGAGCTTAGCAGAGCTGGAGTGTGAGATGTTTACGTTCAAATGAACGTCTGTCACATTCAAGCTCTTTGTCAAACAAGTTTACACAGTGTGGTTATCAGCACCATTTCATTTCATGTCAGTGACTGGTTTACCAGACCTGAGGAGACGGAGCAGCTACAGCAGCAGGACTGTGATGGAGCCTGTGGCGGGAAAACTCGTGTCCAACAACATATTCTGGTGCTCCAGATAAAAAAGAAACTTTGTTCACAGAGTCACTAGTTTGGCTGTTCCTCGTCAGACCTGTTTGTGTAATTACTGTCACTGCCAGAAGAGGGAGACAGAAGGTCTTCTCTGTAAATCAGTGACAACACATCATTTCGCAATGACAGAAAGTAGCTAAACGGCAAACTCGGAAGCTTACCACGATTTCTAACCATGATTCTGATGATTTCCAACGATGATTTCAAATGATGATTTCTAACGATGATTTTTGACTATTTCTAATTTAAGGTGAGAAAAGACAGAAAACAGTATTTATAAAAACAATATTTTGAAACATCGTTTGTGCTAAGACAAAACAAACAGCTGCTGTAGTGTTTCAGAGATCAGTCAGACAGTGTTTCAGGTCATTTTTCATCAACTTCCTATTGATTACATCAGAATTTCTGTCAGTGACATTTCCTCCTGTTCAGCTTCGGCTGTTTCTCAGGTCTCTGTTGAATAAATTAACTGTCCAGTGATGATCAGTGGCTCATGACCAGTGTCATCACTGTCTCCTCAGTTAACGACAGGAACATGTTGCAGCTCGTGTGATGTCAAACATTTCAACATCAACTCAAGGTCCAACTGAAACAAACCTGAAATCAAAAAGGAGACATTGAACCAATCAGATGGCTCCATTATATCTGCATAAAACGGTGATGTCAGCAGCGTGTCATTGGCAGAGCAGACAGTCACACTGAGACAGTCTGAGCCACATCAGGGTCTCCTGATCTGGCTTGTCCTGCACCTGATCTGGTTCAGTCTCCAGTCTGTCAGAGTCCAGTCCTCTAAGTCCTCTTCTGTGTGACAGAAGCAGATCCAGAATAAGAAAACTTTCTAATTCATGCATTACTTATAATTTTATGGATTTTTTTCAGTCTCCTCTGAGCTCATGTCATTAAGTGACTCTAAAAGAGAACCTCTCCAGAGGTTTTGTGGTCCTGGTCTCTAACAGGTTGCTGGAGCTCTTTGCTAATGGATCTAAATGCTTCAGTCCCAACTGGGAAGAGATTTGAACAGTCACAGGCTGTAAGTTCAGTTTCTTAAAATAGTCGTCTTCAGATTTCCATACCAGGAAGACTCAGCGAGTTGAACAACATTGTTTTCAATCATGCCACAGATACAGAATAGACACAGGGTCTAAAATAGTCCTGATTGACATTTGGATCCAGTCTCGTCCCTCAGGAGGTTCTGCTCCCCTCTGCCTCCTTTTCTTTATTTTAATCTAATTTTTTTTTTTAATCTGTGAATCCAGGCTCTTTAAACTGGACCAGACAGACTCAGGGATCACTTGTCCATTGTTACACAGAGAGAGTGTGAATCTAAAGGAGTGTGATTAGCTGATCTGACGGTCGGCTGATTTGACTGTCAGCTGATCCAACCAGTCAGTCCATGTGTTGAGGTTCAGTCCTGTTTCGTCCCTGAAGAGTGATTTTATTTGGAAGAGTGTGTCCCTGTGTGAATCTCCCTGCATTGTGTTGCCACTAATCTGAGTTCTTCACTGTAGTCGCTGAAATATTTTTATTATATTCAGTGTTATTATTTCATTGTGTTTTTATCTAAAGCTGTGTAGGTGATTTGAAAACGTTGTTCTGATTCAGTGACGTGAACCACGTGGACCACACTCAGCTCCTCTTTCTCTATTGTTTGACTGTAGGAACTGATTTGCCTTGACATCCTCCACTAATGCCCTGCAAAGGGGATTTACACACACACACACACACACACACACACACACACACACACACACACACACACACACACACACACACAAGTCATCAGTATTCCTTGGAGGAAAGTAGAGCAAACAAATTGGGGCAGAATTATTCCACTTTTTATTCACATTTACATAACGAGATAATGAGCGAGGAAACTTCTGTAATATAAATCTCTTAATTATGGGACACAGCTGCACAGCTGCATGAACACAGGTTGTGTTGAGAGAAAACCACACAAAGACAAAGAGACTTTAGCCCGAGGCAGCTTCAGCAGACTCCTACTGTCTTAAGTCCAGGAGGAAAATGGATCAAGTGTTTTAAATCAGTTCAGTCTCTTCTTCTCCGGTTGGTTCCAGTTTCTGTCTTTGTTCAAATTTCATTCAGTTCCACCAACATCTGCATAATCTGCAGAGTCTGAATCAGTTCAGTGTTTTGGGGAATCGGCTCATATTCTGTTTCCTCGATGAAGACAAGGTTAATTAATCAGCACAGAGCTCAACACTTCATCAGCTAATTAACAAATTAACACGTGTCCTGTTTGTTTGGCCTCAACACACATGCAAATGTCACAGGTTGTGATCTCAGGGCTGGAAATATTTTTCTTATCATAGTTCAGCTTAGCTTAGCTTGGCAGTGACAGCAGGTAGAAACAGCCTGGCCCTGTCTACGGTTAAAAATACAACCAACAACTCTAAAACTCACTTATTAACCTAAACACATTTAGCCTAGCATGAAGAATAGGGGCAGGAGGAAACCGCTAACCTGCCTCTGTTCAAAGTAAAAACTGTGCTCTCCAATGCTAAAGTTAACGAATAAAAAAACTGTAATAGTCACTAATTAAAGAGAAACTGAGCTCAACCTTCACTGAAGCTGTAAACTGATGTTTGACCAGCAACAGGCTGTCTCCGGGCTTTATGCTAAGCTAGGCTAACCCTGTCCTGTATTCACCACACAGTCATGTGACTGATGTATTTGTCAACATTTCTATTTAAAAACAAGAAAATTGTGTTTTTTATTAGATATATTTTTGAACAGTTTTTCTTGCCTCTACTCTTTGTGCTAAGCTAGGCTAACTGCACCCTGACTCCAGTCATACATCCACTGATTCAACATGTTTCCTCTGCTCCTCCCTCTCCTTCCCTCCTCATCCAGGACGAGTCTCCTTCTTTTCCTCCGGCTCAGAGAACCTCCACCGCGTGGAGAAGGTGACGTGGGGGACGCGCTACGCCATCACTGTGTCCTTCACCTGCGACCCTGACCACGGCATCTCTGACCCCGCCCTGCCCTGAGGCACTCTGGGTGATGGCGCTGCCCACTGAGTTGGACAAACCCTGTAACAAAGAGGAAGAGGAAGGATGATGAGGAAGGACAACGTGTCTGTCACTGTCACAGTTCTCATTGCAGCGTCCTAATCCTGGTCTGAGCGAGAACTCGAGCTGAAATTGCTTCTGGGCTGAAAATGGTTTCAGAGAGGCTGACGTGGGATTATGTGTTTTCTGTGTCCAAGTGTCTCTCATTTGAAGCAGATATAGATCTGTTGAATCAATCTTTCATCATACTCACCTACCTCTGACCCAGGAGGTGTTTTCTTCTGAGAAGAAGCCTTTTCTCTGCTCCGTCTAGTTCATTATCATCTACTTCAACATGGTGGAGAGAACATTTCAAATAAAACACTGACACTTCCTGGAAAGCTCTTCTCTCTCTCGTCCTCTGTAATATTATTATAAATCACTTCAGTGTCCAGACTAATGTTCAGTTTTCATTAAAGGAACTGAAATCATTCCTGTTCATATGTCTGTTGATTGAGTCTGATGCTCTGAGGCCTGATGAATCACACACAGCATCACCTCCACTCCATGTATACAGTTTACATGACGGAGTGAAGTGTTGGCATCAGGTTCAAGGTCATGTGAGGTAATCAGGGATGTTTCCTGTTGTACACCACGGGATCATAAATACTGTGATTTAAGTAATTAATGGCCATACTGATCTGTTTCCTGATCCCACTGATTAAGTTTTCTTTGGCTCTGTGCTGCTCATGTTGTTTGGGTTCCTGAGGAGCTTCCGTCATCAGAATTGTTTTCAGATACAGCAGCTATTTCCATTTAAGACCAGACCAGTGTCTATGTTCAGTTCACATGCAGACCATGCTGCTGGGTTGTTCATGTCTCAGGCTTCACTTCTGAACGATATGAAAATATGAAAATGAGCCTTCTAAAACCTGTTTGTGTGATGTGATCTGTCACAGTTTTAGCCTGTTAACATCTCTTTATTTTAATGCTGTGAATTTTTCTCAGATCATTGTACTCATAAAACAGTGAAGTGTGAAGTTTATTTTGGTCTGTTGGTGCAGTGAGACAAAATGAGACATTACACTGACATGTAAACACCTTTAATCAATCTGTGTGTGGTGATCAGGAGTGGGCCGTCAGTGTGTCAGGGCCGCGGGGCCGGGCTGATTATTATGTGGACTAACAATTGCCCCTCCTCAAGTGGTCCAACCTTGTGTGTGCCTTGTAATTGTTCAGCTGATGAGCCAATAACAGCTGAGAACTCTCGCTGGGACTCATAAAGTTATCAGAGAGGTGTTGGTGTTATCCTGAGGTGTGTTCACTGTTCACACTGGTTTGAGGCAGAGAAAGGTTGAGCAGAGAAACCTTCACAGTAACAGATTCAACATCAGTGAAGACCCGGCACTTAGATGCTAAGCAGGGCCACTGTAACAAGCTGCTAGCTCAGGCCATATTGAATTTGGCTAGTATAGCTAGCTACTAGTTTCTGAGCAGCCCTTTGCTTGTATTGGCTGGTTACTCAGCTGTGTGTGTTATTAACAGCTAGCTCATGCAAATAATGAAAATATAAAACATTTTAACGTGTGTGTTGTTCCTGTTCTTCTTTGCTGGTGGATGAAAGTTGACATTAACAGACACTTTATTTCTAAAGTGCGACCATCAGATTTGTCCTGAAGTCACAGCTGTAGCTAACAGGCTAGTTCAGCTAACATTAGCTCTAATATTTCCACCTAAACCTGTTAAAACAAAAATAACAGGTCTTAAGCACCGTGGCCAATGATTTCATGCTAAAAGAGGCTGAAGCTGCAGAATCCACCTCCTGGTGGTCCAGAGGACGTGACCTCTGTGACCCCTGAGACCAGAGCAGAGCTGGTGTTTGAATGAAGACAAAGACTCGTGGTTTGGTTTTAGGAAGAGGACTCAGTCATGTTCAGCTCAGGCATAAACTTTTCTGAATCTGAACAGAGCCTATGACCTCACAAAATGTACTGAGGTAATGATAAGCTGCACCTTAAAACTGGTAACACAGGCTACTACAACTAGTTAGCACATGCTAATGTTAGCAGCAGTTTAAGCTGCCTGTGTTTTTATACTCTTGCTGTTGTATTTTTGACTTTTCTCTTTCAATTCAGAGTAAATCTTTGACAGTCCCACATCACTGCTTGAACATCAGGACAAACCTGCTGGTCCTGGTCCCGTTCCTGGTTGCTAAGCTAAAGGTTTAGTGAACTGTTGATTATACATTCACTGCTTTTGCTTCGTTGTCTATTTGAATACAATAAATAGTTTTCAGTTTTCTAACGATATTCAGTTACAGAAGGAGTCAAACAGCATCGCTGCTCGATCCGCCTTTAAACCAGGATTTAAGAAAAAGACGTGACATCAGCTGTAAAGATGAAAAACAGGTGATGTGACTCATCTTGTTTTAATGACACCTGACGAAAATGAACAGTTCAGTCATTAAAGTCACATCCTGCAACTGTGAATAGAACGAATTCAAATAGTCTCCACAGTGAATATATGGATTTTTTTATTTAAAATGACAAAAACCCAAACATTATAATATTATATTATAAAGGCAAAGAGTTTATTTGCAACAATCTTCAAACCAAAGGTTTGGTTCTCTACAGAAAGGACGACTGACACCGTTAAAAATATTTGATTCAGTGAGGAAAAGTCGACAGCTCCGTCAGAGTCTGAACGTCTCAAACTAGGTGGAGTCTCAAACCAGGTGGAGGCTCGAACCAGCTCAAACTAAAGCTAATTTCAGTCAAAAAGCTAAACACACTACCACCAGTAAATTTGTTAAAATATCATGTTTTAAGTTTAGTGTTTCTCAACCTGTCTGAGAGTGAGCACTGAGCTGACTGGACAATATTTCAATATTAAATCAACTCAGCTGTCTTCTTGGTTCTTCTTCTCTGTCTGTAAAAGTCACCACATGCCACTGCTCTTAACTATCAAACACTGACAATGGAAAAAACCTTGACTGGTAGCTTAAGACCAGGTCAACTGAAAGAGAATCAAATGAAACACAACAAACACAACAGGACAGTGTTAAGTTTGACTGGTAAAGACAAGAGACTACAAAGAGACTTGTGGTGCGTTCACTGACATCTGGCCAGTGTTTATATGTTTGTCAGTAAATAAAAGCTATGACTCTTTAAGACTGAAGTTCCCACGTCAGGAGCCAGAATGAGAGGATAAAGGAGGATGAGGAGGGTGAGGAGGATGAGGAGGATGAGGAGGATGAGGAGGAGGGTGGAGGGTGAGGAGGATGAGGAGGATGAAGGAGGATGAGGAGGGTCAAGGATGATGAGGAGGATGAAGGAGGATGAGGACGGTGGAGGATGACGAGGGTGGAGGATGAAGGCGATGAGGAGGATGAAGAGGATGAAGGAGGATGAGGTGGGTGGAGGACGAAGGCCATGAGGAGGATGATGAGGGCGGAGGATGAAGGCGATGAGGAGGATGAGGACGATGAAGAAGGATGAGAAGAATGAAGGAGGATGAGGAGGATGAAGGAGGATGAGAAGAATGAAGGAGGATGAAGGAGGATGAGAAGAATGAGGGGGGATGAGGAGAATGAAGGAGGATGAGGAGGATGAGGACGATGAAGGAGGATGAGAAGAATGAGGGGGGATGAGGAGAATGAAGGAGGATGAGGAGGATGAGGACGATGAAGGAGGATGAGAAGAATGAGGGGGGATGAGGAGAATGAAGGAGGATGAGGAGGATGAGGGGGGATGAGGAGAATGAAGGAGGATGAGGAGGATGAAGGCTGCTGCTGATGTCACAGTGACAGTAGACTCAGACATTGTTCTCACCTGTTGCGGCTCTTAAATCTTCCTCCTCTCTTCCAGGTGACTAACACGTCACTTCAGAGTCCCCATGACCAGGGTCTCGGAGGTGACCTCGAACTGGTTGCTGGAGGACTTCCCCCAGGAGGAGAGGCTGGGCGGCCGCTGCTTGAACGAGGACGTGTACCGGTAGAAGCTCCGGTGCCGGTTCTTCAGGTACTCCCTGTAGTTCTTGGTGAGCAGCGTGTAGAGGAAAGGGTTAATGCAGCTGTTGCTGTAGGTGAGGCTCGCCACCAGGTAGTTGATGCAGGTGTGTGTCTGCGAGGCCAGGCTCAGCGGCTTGGTGTGGTACAGAGGCAGCAGCTGCCAGATCCAGAAGGGCAGGAAACAGGCCCAGAAGACCAGCACGATGCTGAAGATCATCATGAGCACCTTCTGCTTCGGAGTCCGCCGGCTGCCTCTGCGGAGCACGCTGCTGCGCTGGGACTCCAGGTAGGTGCGGGCCAGCCTGACGTACAGGTAACCGATGACGAGCCCCGGCGCCATGATGCTGGTGCCAAACAGGACCGTCACGTACACTTTATAGGCCAGGGGCGCCCAGGTGGGCGCGCACATCCTCTTCACTCCCCCGAGCGGTGTGGTCTTGGTGGTCTGGGCGACCATCACCATCATGGGCACAGTGAGGACCAGAGACAGCAGCCACACGCCCCACGCCAGAGCTTTGCGGTAACTCTTGGAGCGTCTCACCGTGTCCAGCGGCTTGGTGACAGCCAGGTAGCGCTCCGTGCACATCACGGTGAGGGTGAAGATGCTGGCGTGCATGGTCAGGAGGTCTAGGCTGAGCAGGATGCGGCAGCCCACGTCCCCGAAGTACCAGTCCTTCAGAAAGTAGGTAGACACCACAAAGGGGATGGTGGAGAGGTAGAGCAGGTCCGCCACAGCCAGGTTGATGATGGAGATGTACATGGAGGTGGCGAAGCGGATCGAGTGGCACATCACCACCAGCGTGTACACATTCCCCGACACTCCGATGATGTAGACGACGGAGAGAAGCGTCCCAAACGTGGAGGTAATGACGAGTTCATGGTCCACAGTCCCGGACCCGACCCGGGGCGCACTCGTGTGCAGACTTGTGGACTTGTTCATCGCTGACCCTGATGAGCTCCTCTCCCGGGGTGTCTCTCTGGCTGCGCGCCGCTGGAGAAGTTTGGAGAGATGCGCCCCGGCTCAGCCCGCGTCCTCCCCCCGCCTCTCCGCCGTTGCCTGCCGCTCTTTGCTCCTGACGTCACCGCGGTAACACACCGAGGATGAGAAATGTACACAACAATCAAACACTGATCAGACATGGCTCATGGTTCAGTGTAGGAAAGGAGAGAGGAAAGGGAGCTTTCTAGGACACACTATTAAAGGTTCACAGACTCTTATTGAATTGAATACGAATCAGTTTAGATGTAAAATCTCAGTGTGTCATTTCCTTATGTTCTTATAGGCCATTGTCATAGCAATGAACAGAGCAGTGACGGGTACACAGACAGGGAGTGAGTTCTGTAAGGAGTTCACCTGAAGTGATTAAAGATGGTGATCATCAGAAACTCTTGGCTCAGTTTCTGTAACAGGAAGCTCATTAATTAATGTCAGCTGATCTTTATCTTCCTGTCTTAGAACTGAACCCAGATCAGTTTAAACGTCACCTCATTATATGTTCTTATATCAAACACACACCTGCATCATGTCATTGTTCACAGAGTGTCAGTCACAGGAGCCAGAAATACAACAGGTAAGACAGGTGATGCTTACACCTGTGACACTGTGTGCCGTCTGTTTTCAGCGGTACATCACATCCTCCCTCCAACACATCCACCCCCACAGCTCCACCTCCCAGACTAATGGCTCAATCTGGTGCTAGGACGTGATGTCCAGTATGAACCTGGACACACTACCTGTGCAGGTGAACATCACATGAGCACCTGTACTTCCTTTGACTTGTTCACTTGTTCTTACAGACTCAAATAAATTACATCATACTGTTGTGTCCCTGTCCTACAAATGCTGCTGTGGATTGTTCAAGCTGCAGGTGAGTTTACCTGTAAACATGTGATTTACTTTGTTGTACAAAATGTCACAGATGGTGGTGGAGCACAAGTACACAGACAGGTGTGGTGACAGGTACAGGTAATGCAGTAGATCTGAAGCATCATTGAAAAATCGTCAGTGAAAAAATGTTGTGGATCTTGATGATGATGTCACAGCTGCGGAGCCTCTGACAAATAAATCAATCACCTTATTACAGCAATAAACAAACAACTGTGTTTTTTCATTTAGTTTTATTGCCAAGTATGTTTTCACGTACAAGGAATTTGTGCACCAAAACACCGAGGCAGCCATCCGCGGCGCCATTAAAAAAAGGGGGGGGGGGGAGGAAATGGGGAGAAACAAGTGGAGTGGAGAGGAGAAAAAAAAAAAAACAGAACCCAAACTATATTCCTAGTGGGGGGGGGGGTACAGTGTGGGATTCGAGGAAAAAAAAAAACCTCGGCAACATATGCATATATAGACACATTTTACAACACAATGGAAGCGGCGAAGGCGTGGGATGGGGTTGGGGGTTGGGGTGAGTTGCATATGTACATGTGAGAAGTGTCCGTGAATGTGTGTGTGTGCATAGGCCTGGGGAGTCGCTTCGTCTAGTTCACAACCAGTGCCTCAGTTCGCAGGGTGTCATCGCGATAACACAGCAAGTTGCCATGGAGACATCCTTGATCGGGTCCTGGACGGAGTCAACAATCGACAGGTGTCCGTGGAGGAAGGGGGGGGGGTAGAAGCGTCTCACTGCAGCGATCTCGTGGGGGAGTTGTTCCGCAGGGGCCGGAACGCAGATTAGATTATGATTGTTTGGGTTAGGGCGAGCAGTCGTATTTCAATAGACACGGCTTACTCTGATGGGACATCCACACCCACCGATGAATAGTGAGCCGGTCCGGCCAACCAAGGTTGACTCACACACCCTACCCCCCAGGCAGAGCAAATTGTGTCACCAGCTGTGGTATTATGGATCAGGTGCAGTATTATGGATCAGCTGCAGTATTATGGATCAGGTGCAGTATTATGGATCAGCTGCTGTATTTTGGATCAGCTGCAGTATTATGGATCAGCTGCAGTATTATGGATCAGGTGCAGTATTATGGATCAGCTGCAGTATTATGGATCAGGTGCAGTATTATGGATCAGGTGCAGTATTTATGGATCAGCTGCAGTATTTATGGATCAGATCATCACAGCTGACACACCAGGTGTGACCAACATCTTCACTCAGCTCTTCACTGAGGCTACTACGTTTTAGTTTTAAACTAATCTCTTCTATGTTTTAGTTTTAAACTCATCTCTTCTATGTTTTAGTTTTAAACTCATCTCTTCTTCTATGTTTTAGTTTTAAACTCATCTCTTCTATGTTTTAGTTTTAAACTCATCTCTTCTTCTATGTTTTAGTTTTAAACTCATCTCTTCTTCTATGTTTTAGTTTTAAACTCATCTCTTCTTCTATGTTTTAGTTTTAAACTTGTCTCTTTTTCGAGGTTTTAGTTTTTAAATTCATCCCCTCTGTTTTGGGGGATGAAGACTCTGGAGGAGAGTGGACGCTACAACTGTCTTTGCTTTCCTCATTCATATTTTCTGCAACTAATCAGCTGAGCACACCTGAGAGAAGATAATCTGTTTCCTGTTTACATCGGCTTGTGCACACCCAGTGTCCGTGAATGGTCACGTGTATAATTTCTGATACAGGAGTTTTTGTTTTAAAACTAAAATGTAGTGGTGTGGATGTAGCCCAGGTCTCCTCCTCTGGTCGTTTCTACTAATTATCCAGCAGAGAGGTCAGAGGTCAGTCAGGGAGTGGAATTAAATCAATGGTTACTCCTCAGCCCCTCCCTCAGGTAGACAAGGGAGGAGAGGAAGTGGAAACATGAAGGGGAATGACTAATGACAACACAACATCACATCACATCTGATCCATAATTTAAATCAAAGCTCCTTCTGTAAACTGGAAAGTGTTTTATTTCTAGACCTGGAGGTAACACAACACACCTGACATCAGTGTGGGTCCATGTGTGGACCAGTGATAATCAGAAGATAAAGACTGTGGTGTCCCACAGGCTGTGGCACCATAAATACAGGTGAACCAGCCTCTAGAGGTGAGTCATGTCTCCTCTGACCACAGTCACATCCAGAGTCAAGGTTCTGTATTTGTTTTATTATTTATCTGTTTCTTCTGATGCATGAAAATCAGAACTTCATTATTTTTATTTAACTACATCACAACTAGCAGCGAGAATCTACAACAAAATGAAATGATTAACAATCTTTAACTTAGTGTCAGGGTCATTAAACAGCTGTGCCCACCTGAGCAGTTCTGGATTTTGGATTTTGTTCTGGTTTTCAGGTGGAAAACCAAAACAAAATCCAGATGTTTCCACTGTCAGGTATGCAGCTGTTCTCTCTAAGGTCTGATTTGTCAACATGTAATTACTTCAGAGATGTATGAATGTGTAAACTTATACATGTCGACATTCTGGTAACCAAGCAGAGTAAAAACTACTTTAAAACTACTAGTACAGCCACATAGACCTGCATGACGACATGTTAAACTGTAACGTCTGTAGCATAATGAGGGCCACACTGTAAATTTCAGAATATCCTCTCCGAAGAGGAACCTCTGCATTTTATACTAATTTTATATAATTATGATTCATTTATTTTAGCATTAATTATAAAATTAATTCTACAAGATTAAATACAGACATTTATTGACTGACCACGACTCAGTTTAAATACAGACATTAACTGAATACAACTGCAGGGTAAATGTCTGATCATAACAAGATGAAAAGTCATCAATAAATGATAAAATAAAGTGCAATGAACTGGGCAATAGTGGGATAGAATATGAGTTAGTTATTTACTATATTCTGCCATGACATACTGTACTACTAATGACAGGTTAATAGTAATGACACTGAGAAAGTTGAAAAGAAAAAAAGGGTTCTGCTCTGATTCAGTTGGTTTTGACTTGGTTTGTTAAGATAAAAGATGATGTGTGTTGACAAAGGAAACATTACATGTGGAAAAAGGAAGAACAAAGAACACACAGACAAAAACAACAAACTGAAAATAAGCACCAAACAGCTGATTCTGCTGCGGTAGCCATCTTCTCCCTCTTTCTAAACTGGAGAACATGTTTTTATTTATATATATAAAGGAGGCTTTTAGAGATGGCGACTGGTTATGTTCAGGAGAGCTAGTGTGCCATTTTATCCTACAAGACATAATACTTACAAACTTTTATAACTTTGTACCTTACAATGAGCCTGAACAGCTACTTTTTGAGGCAGTCTGACAACATGCCAACACAGGAAACACCTAGCCCCGACACCTCGGACCAGCCCAACCAACAATATGGACATCAGTGATAATCATATCCTGGTTTATATGGACATCAGTGATAATCATATCCTTGAAAAAACGTTAGTCACGCTAGATCTAAAAAGATGTGTATGACTCAGACACAGCAAAAAAGTCTCATAAATAAATTCAAGCATCACACGACTTTACATTTACAGTACAGACTTTAAAGCCTTGTTTGAGGGAATTTCACAGGAGAAGAGATTTGTTCTTTTTAATACTCCATTTTAAAATAAAAGGTATAAAAGACAAAACATGCACACACAGTCCAGTGAATGAGATCAGAAAACAGACTGCAGTGTCCCCACTTCTCTCATCGTCTCCACCATGGACACTGTGTTCAGGCATTAGAAACAGGACTGATGTTTTTTTGAGACTGTGGCCAAAAATAGCTTGAAAATTTTTTCTTCAATCCCAATTTCCTGTTCCAGTGCATCTGCTGAGTGGGTGATGAAGCAGGTAATTGGCAGTCAAAGCACAGTGCATGAAATGGGTCCTTCTGCTGGAAAATAACATGCTATTAAGGAATAAGAGACATAATCTCAACTTTGTGTCAGCATTTGTCTTTAGACTGCTGCTGATGATCTACATGTAAGGACCATGCAATACATACCCATTAATTAACCATCAATAGAACTGTTTCAGAAACAATTACAGTGATCCATTGCAGCACAAATTCTGTTCTCATTGTTCCATGTAATAGTCTCTGATAGAACTGGATGTTCTTTCGTGTAATTCAGCAATAACATTCAGTTGATGGTGTAACACATGTCAACTAAACCGCTGATGATACATGCTGTAACTGAGATAAAGGAATTTTGAATGTACAGTATATAAATCCCATCACTGCTTCGTGTCTCACCATTTAACACATTAATGAGCCTGTGAAATAAATTTTTATTTCGTAATTGAGTTTCATTTTATTGGGTTTCTCTCGATGAAATAGTAAAATCTTGATCTGGCCCTGTAAAGTACCTTGAGATGATGAATGTTGTGCTTTGGTGTTTTACAAATAAAAATGAATTGAAATGATTTTATGTTTTTTAACCATATTTTGTTAACCACGTCTTTTTTTTTGTAATCTCCAGTCATTTTAGTCTTAAAAAACATAACTATATTAGTCCAGTTGTGGTCAGTGAAGAGTGTACTGAATAATATGGTCTTACTACTCAAACTTATTTAAAATAATATTTATCATTATCTGATGGAAAACACAGGTTGAATGATGAAGAATTGTGTTGCTCATTGTGCACTGCTGGCTGGTGTATGTCTGATACACAGAGCACAACAAACAGTCAGTATAAAAAAAGTCCATGATTTTTTTTTTTCTCTTTTTGTCAATGAACAGAGGTTTTGGTGAAGTTTTTTTTTTTAAACTACACTTTCAATGTATGTAAAGTCACAGTCATGACATCAGTGCCGTCCTGTCATTTTCGTTATCGTTATCGTATCATTATCTTATCGTTATCTTATCGTATCATTATCTTATTGTATCTTTATCCTAAGAGGAGCTCCATCTTTAATGATTGCTACAGCTTCAGCTACAGCTTTTTAAAAAAAAACAGCTGAGTCGACAGGTGTTGTCAGACAGGTGTTTTCTGCAGCAGGTGTCTGCTGTCAGGAGGCATTTTGGACATAAAATGTTCCACATCAGTGTGTTCACAGTACGGTAATCACAGCACATCCCCTATTGCAGCAGAATGTGTGAAGTCACTTTAATGAGGTGTGGACAGTGAACCGAGAACAGCACGTCAGACGAATCCAGCTTCTAGCTGTGAGTTCAGCTGAGGGCAGCCCCCAACAATCAATCTATTCAAAAAAGGTGGTTCAGAGCTTTATAAAAGAAAGAATGACGTTCATGCTCAGTGTTTTCACCTCACTCGCCCCCTTGGGATCCTGGTCCCACCATGCAATTACATCTGTGATTAGATGTCTGTCATGTGAAACTTACAAGTATGAAAGAGCAGGAGGGCTTTTAACGAATTAAAGCAGGTTTTCAAAACAACACAAAGACAGAGTGAGGTTGCTGTAGAAACAGTATCTGAGGTTACTGTGTTTCCTGTGTAACTGCTCTCAGCTTTATGAAGACAGCACCACACAGACTGACTGTTCAGGCTCCGCCACATCATCATGTTCACTGCTGATGTTCATATTTGCAACAGGCCCAAGTTCTCAGTGTAGAGGCAAATCTTATTGCTACCAGCTTAGATATGACTTAAAAAAGTGGTTCACAAATGTTTTTTGTCAAAGTGGTCAGGACAAAATAAAAAAAAAAAATCATTCTAACTCAGACATTAATTGATTCTATTTAACTGGTTACAATAGAATAGTTCAAGAAATCATTCAATACAATGAAAGAATGAGCTTGTCTTGTCACTGCTACATGAAACAACAGTCAACCACCGCCTCACAGAGTTGACTGTTATCTGAACACTCACCGATACTCTTCTCTTGTCTCTATACCTGTCCTACTAGATCTTAGTGCTGCATTTGACACCATCGACCACAAAATCCTGATACAGAGGCTAGAACGTGTTATTGGCATTAAAGGAACCGCACTAAGCTGGTTTAAGTCAGACTTATCAGATAGATGCAGTTTGTTCATGTTAATAATGACTCTTCTATCATCACTAAAGTCAGTCATGGAGTTCCACAAGGTTCTGTGCTAGGACCAATACTTTTCACTCCATATATGCTTCCTCTGGGAAACATTATTAGGAGGCACCAGATACATTTCCATTGTTACACAGATGACACCCAGCTGTACTTATCCATGAAGCCAGGTGAGACTAACCAGGTAGCCAAGCTTCAGGTGAGTCTTTTTTTTTTCTTTTTTTTTAACTTTATTTTTTCATGGTTTTTTTTGTACAAAACATGGGCAGCATCGGTGTAATTAACAAAAGTAGGTATGGGTACAGTATGTTATGGCTAAATAATACAAATGCTAGCCATGTAGTGCCCTTATAGACACAAAAGAAACAACAAAAAAGGAGAAAAGAACAAAAGTATATGTACTCATATGTCTGCGCACCTGATCTCACAAGTATACATGTTCACCTACACCCATATGTCAAAATAATCATACACATTCATACACAGTCGTGCACACACACGAACACTCATAGGAACAAAACATGAGAGAACAGTGGGGTTGTGAGTAGGTCGTATGTCATACATTACAGCAATATAGTTGCAATATTATTTTCCTTAAAACCAAAATAAATAAAGCATTAAGGTTGGTTATTACCTCTTCTTGTAATATAAGTGCTCCATTTTTCCCAGAGGGCATCACCTTTGTCCCTTTGTAATCTGAGACTATACGTCAGTAGTTCCATTGTTTGGATGTCCTTAATTATGGCCTCCCACTGATTAACCGTGGGAGGTTCTGTGTTGAGCCATCTTCTTGTTATAGCTTTTTTGCTGGCGGCCATGAAAATTTTTAGGAGGTATCTGTCTTTTTTGGTAATTCTGTGTCCATATTGCCCAGGTAGAATGATAAACAAGTGGAATTAAAATTATCCTGCAAGACTTCACTGATAATACTTTGAACTCCTGCCCAGAAGGATTTAAGCGTGGGACAGCTCCAAAATATGTGTGTATGATCTGCCATACTGTGTCTACACCCTCTCCAGCATGTTGGTTGTAGTCCTGTCTGTTTAGACTTTTGCTTTGGTGTTATAAAGAACCGGATATAGTTTTTCCAGGAAAAATCCCTCCACAGTTGTGAGTCTGTAGTAGTGATTTGTGTGTTAATTACATTTGTCCAGTCTTCAGAAGTAATTACGATTCCCAGCTCTTTTTCCCATTTCGCCTTAATATAGTTTGTTGAATGACCTCTTAATTCAGCTATATGTCTATATAGTTCGTCAATGATCTTTCTGGACAGTTTTGTATTATAGGCTTTGATAAACATTTTGGTAATACCTGATATATTTTCCTGTACAAGTCCTTTAATGTTCTTATCAAAGAAGTAGAGTTGGAGGTACCTATAGAAATCCTGCCGAGCAAGGCCGTATTTATCAGATATGGTCTTGAAGTCTATAAATTCCTGGTTTTCGGTGAATAGACATAATGTGGAGAGTCCTTTTCACATCCATTGAGTGAAGCCTCCGTCATTCATGTCTGGTTTGAAATCTGGGTCATGGGTTGGCCACATTAAAATTGAATTTCTTTCTGAATGTTAAGTTGTTTGACCAGGCCAAACCAGGTTTCTATAGAGAATCTAACCCACTGGCTCTGGATATCATGTTGTTTAGCCACCACTGGGCTTCCTAAAAGGCTCTGTGTAGGCCTGTCCGACAGTGATAACTCAACATCTTTCCATTTTGCGAAGTAGTCTTTATTGCACCAGAGCAGCAGTGGTCTTATTTGTGCCGCTAAGTAGTAATCTTTGAGCCTCGGTAGGCCCATCCCCCCATTACACCTTGGCAACTGTAAAGTTTTCTATCTCACCCTGGGAACTTTTCCATTCCAGATGAAACGGGATATCATCTTATCCCATTCTCTAAATTGACTATCAGGGACACAAATGGGTAAAGACTGAAACAGATAGAGTAATCTGGGTAAAATATTTGTTATTATTGTCATAATTCTGTTACCAAGGTCTAGGGGCAGAGAGGCCCATCTGTCTAGATTTTCCTTTATATGTGAATTAATTCTTACATAGTTTTCAAAGAATAACTGTGGTATATCCTCAGTTAATTTACCGCCTAAGTATTTAATAGAGGTGGAGTCCCAGTTAAACCTGTACTTGTTTTTAAGTTCTAATGATGGTACAAAATTAAACGTCAGGGCTTGTGTTTTATCGACATTAAGGGAGTAGCCTGACAGGTGTCCATACACCTGCAGGGAATCCATCAATCTTGGGATTCCTAACTCTGGGTTTTTTAGGCTGACCAACACATCATCCGCATAAAGACATATTTTGTATTCTATACCTTTTATTGTGATGCCCTCAAGGTCAGGATTCTGTCTTACAGCCTGAGCGAGAGGTTCAGTGAAAAGGTTAAAGAGCACTGGGCTGGCTGGGCAGCCCTGGCGACAGCCGCATTGCAGGTGGATAGTTTTTGAAAGGCGTCCGTTTACCTTAATTCTGGCTACGGGGGACATATATAGTGTTTTGATGCCTTTAATGAACTTCTCATGGAAGCCAAATTTTTCCCTAGCTGTATAAAGAAATTCCCACCCCACCGAATCACATGCCTTTTCCACATCCATACTAAGTAGAATAGCTCCAATTTTTTCCTTTTTTATGTGTTCAATGGTGTGGAGGGATCTCCTTATGTTGTCCTGTGTTTGTCTACATTTAATGAATCCAGTTTGATCTTCGTCAATCAAAAAAGGGATCACTTCCTCCATTCTTTTAGTTAAAATAGTTGCATATGATTTATAATCTTGATTTAAGACACTGATAGGTCTGTAAGAGCCGCATTCTTTCGGGTCCTTGCCCTCTTTTGGAATCACTGAGATGGTAGCCTCCCTCCAAGACGGGGGGATGACTCCCTCCCTCAGGGTGTAATTGAAGCTTCTATGTAGTATTGGTATTAATTGCTCCCTCAGTGATTTATACCATTCCCTTGGAAATCCGTCTGTCCCTGGAGATTTACAAGACTTCAGGGAGGAAATCGCCTTGTCGATTTCTTCACCTGATATTTCTTTTGTTAATTTTTCATTTTGCAATTTCCCCAAGGAGGGCAGATCCAATTGGCTCAGGAACTCTTCTGCTTTAGCAGGTTCGAACGATGTGGGTTGGGTATACAGGGTCTGGTAAAATTTCTCAAATGGTTTCTATATTCTCTCTAGTTTATATGTGACCTTTTTAGTGGCAGGATCCCTAATCTTAAAGACTGTATTTTCTGATTGCTGTTTTCGCAGCCTCCAGGCTAACAGCTTGGATGTTTTCGAGCCTGCCTCGTAGTATCTCTGTTTTGTAAACCTGAGATTTTTCTCTACTTCATCGCAGTAAATCTTATCTATTTCTTGTTTGAGTGGTCTCATCTGTAGAAGTAATTGTGGATCTTTATTTTTACTATGTTGTTGCTCCAGATCTTTTAGTCGTTTCTGCAGGTTTAACAGTTTTTGAGTTTTCATTTTTTTTATGAATGCAGATTCTGAAATAATTTTCCCCCACACAACTGCTTTGGCAGCATCCCACAACATCACTGGGTTCACATTACCGTCATCATTGTCTTCCAAATATGTTTTTAATTCTTTCTTTATTTTCCCTTTAAACTCAGGGCTGTTTAACATGCTTACATTTAATCTCCATGTTGTCACTTTGGGTCTGGTATCTAGATGTAACTTCAAGTGGACACTAGAGTGATCTGATATATCTCTCTGGTTTATCTCACATTCCTTTAGCCTGTGCCTCTCTGAGTTATGCATAAGTAGATAGTCAATTCTTGAATGTGCATTGTGACGATTTGGATAGAAAGTACACTGCCCATCTTGATGGTGGAAATCCCTCCAGACGTCTATCAAACCCAGGTCTTGAATTCTCCTTTTAATCCATCTTTCAGTAGGGGTGATTTTCCTTTTTTGATTAGTTGTGTCCATCTTTGGGTTCAAAATTACGTTAAGGTCTCCTGCACAGATCAAGACTCCGGTAGATTGAAACGCTATTAAATCAAATATTCTCTTGTAAAATGTTTTGTTGCTGCCTGGGGGCGCATATACATTTAACAGGGTCATGTCCTTATCATCTAATTTGCCCTTTACCATTATAAATCTGCCCTCCTTGTCTTTAATCTCTGACTGGAATTCAAAATGAACCTTGTTTGGTATCAAAATAGCCACACCCCTCTTGCGTCCTGCTTTAAAAGAAGAATAGTAAGTATGTTTAAAACCCATACTCTTTATCTTTTCATGCTCCTGATCTGTTAGATGCGTTTCTTGCCAAAATATAATTTGTGCCTTTTTCCTTTTTATTTTGGATATTGCTTTGCTTCTCTTGACAGGAGTCGACAAACCATTGACATTTAGGGTGATAAGCTTAAATTCTTTGTTACTCAGCTATAAACCGGTATTCTCCTGGACACTCACTCGCTTCCCCTGAGAACAGCAAATAAGAATCATGAACAGTAATAACAGAACAGTCAAGATAGTAAAACGTTAAATTTCAGGTTAGTCTTAAGGACATAAAAACCTGGATGAGCAGCATTTTTTTCAGACAAACTGAAGTTATTGTACAAAACACCTCAGAAACACATGATCTGGTAATATACTGACTCTGGATGACATTACCTTGGCCTCCAGTGCTACAGTCAGAAACTTTGGTGTCATTTTTGACCAGGACTTGTCTTTTAATTCACATATAAAACAATCAGCTGCCCTCATGAACAAGGCTGTGGTTGTGTTCGTGAAGAAAGTGGAACAGGCCGACATGTTGGTGTTCCAGTTGGTGCTGCCCCTGTTGCAGCCAGCCACCAAAATCACTTTATCCAACGTCCCCCCGTTTATCAGTGATGAGTTTTTGAGCAGAGAGCTGTCCCGACATGGGAAGGTGGTGTCTCCCATCAGGAAAGTGTTGTTGGGCTGTAAATCTCCTCAGCTCAAACACGTAGTCTCTTACTCCGCTTTCATGCCAGGGTGGATGATTTTGATTATGTGCTTTTTGCAACATCTGCACACATGAAATGTTTCAACTGTGGTGCGGAAGGGCATATTTTTAAAGCATGTCCTAACTGCTCCGGCTCTGCTCCGGCCGTGAAGACTGGAGCAACGGATCCTGGAGTGGCGGGACCCGGAGCGGCAGGGCTCGGGGCTGAACAGCAGCGTGATGCTGCAGATTGGCTTGATTCTGCTAGAAGTCTCATCAGAAATAGAGTCTGACTTTACTAATCAAGAGGTGTACAGATTGAAAAAAGTGAGGATTTAAGATCAAAAAATTAATAGATGAATGATGATGGAGCTGACTAATATATCTCTGCTCTTATTGGTTGTTGGTTTGATTCTCTCATCTTTTATGGATCTTTTCAGAGTTGGGAGTTTAAACATTAATGAGGCTCGACAGGCTGGAAAGAGAGCAGCTTTAGATGAAAACGTTCAAGTTAAACACTTAGACATGTTGTTTCTACAGGAGACACACAGGCACTGTGCTAATGAAACAGACTGGTATAAAGAGTGGGAGGGGCAAACCATTTGAAGCCATAATACTTCAGTCAGTGCAGGGGTGGGCTTCCTGTTCTGTTTTAATCCAGTGTCTGTACAGGTGGAACATGTTGTTCAGGGGAGGTGTGTTTCTGTAAAAGCTGCTTTTGAACATTTTAATGTTGTTTTCATTAACATTTATGCTCCAACCAATGGTACAGAGAGGAAAACCTTCTTTGAAAAAGTGAGTGACTTTTTAAATAAGTGCAATTTATCAGATTTTAATTGCACGGAAAATGAGTTCTTAGATCGTAACCATGCAGAGCCTCACCCAGTGTCCCAGCAGGCTCTGAAGCAGGTGGTCTATGGCCATGGCCTGGTGGACACAAACTCCAGACAGTACTCGTGGTCCCACATTAAAGATCACATGATCTCTGCAGCCCGCCTCGACTGCTTCTACTGCTTTAAACAGCATTTTAATATTTTTAAAATATGTAAGATTTTACCTGTTGATTTTACAGATCATTCTTTGGTTTTATGTCGTGTTTTTATCAGGAACATTGTACATAAAAGTGCCTACTGGTATTTTAATTCAGTCCTAACAGCTGACCAACATTTAAGAGATGCTCTGTGGGAGTTTGCCTGTCTGAGGTCGTGGTGGGACCATGGAAAGGTTCAGATAAAAATGTTGTGTCAGCAGCACACCCTCAATGTCACACAGGACATCACCAGCTCTATCAGAGATCTGGAGACTGATGTTGTGGAACTAGAGCACTTGAATGAGTCCATGGACATGTTGAAGTCCTCAAGACTAAAAAAAGGGCTTTAGCCAACCCACTGGACACCAGAGTGCACTGGTCTGGTCCAGAATCCAGAACATCACGGACATGGATGCTCCCTCTGGCTTCTTCTTTGGTCTAGAGACGAAGTAGGGGCAGAGGAAGATGATCCACTCTCTGCTGTCGGACTCGTGGCAAGAGTGGATGGAGCCAGGCCTGATCAGGAGGAGAGCTGTGGATTTTTACTCCTCGCTGTTTACCACTGAGTATGAGGAGAATGATCAAGTGGATTGCCTGAGGTTTCAGAAGAGACCAACTGTCTGTTAGAACGCCCCCTGCAGGTACAGGAACAGTTTGCTGCTCTGCAGAGTATGCAGGGCCGGAAAGCCCCAGGTATCGACGGCCTGACAGTCGAGTTTTATAGGGCTTTCTGGAATCTCTTTGGACATGACCTGCTGGAGGTCTTTAATGAAAGTCTGGCCTCTGGCTCTCTGCCACTGTCCTGTCCCAGGGCCGTTGTCACTCTCCTGCCAAAAAAGGGAAACCTGCAGGACATTAAAAACTGGCACTCCGTGTCCCTCCTTTGCACCGACTACAAGATCCTCTTCAAGGCCTTAGCCAATCAGCTGAGAGGAGCCATGGAGGAGGTCCATCATGACCAGATGTACTGTGTGCCCAGCAGGTCCTGGGTAGACACCATCTATCTCATTCGGGACCTTTTGGAGGTCTCAAGTTCGTTGGGGATAAATACTGGACTGATCGCACATGCAATCAAGAAAAGGCTTTTGACCGTGTTGAACATCGCTTCCTCTGGAAGATCATGGATAGGTTTGGAGTCAGTGCCGGTCTCATAGCCAAGATCCAGGTGCTGTACAGTGACATTAAGAGTGTGCTGAAATTGAATGGTGGTCTGTGTGCTCCTTTTAGAGCGCATAGAGGTGTCTGGCAGGGCTGCGCTCTGTCTGGGATGCTCTATGTGCTCTCCCTGGAACCCCTCCTCAACAAAATATGCTCTACTGTTCATGGTCTGGTTTTACCTGGTTTTACTAATAATATAGTTTTATCTGCCTATGCTGACGATGTTGTTGTTTTTATAAAGAGTCAACAAGACATCAGCACGTTAGCTCACATCATTGAGAAGTTCTCTTCTGTGTCGGCTGCGAGCGTGAACTGGTGGAAGAGTGAAGCCCTTGCTGTGGGTGAGTGGCATGAAGGCCTCCCTGTTCTCCCACAAAGCCTGGTCTGGAAGAGAGATGGTTTTGGACACTTAGGAATTTTTCTAGGCAGTGAAACTGTAGTAAAGAAAAACTGGGAAAACCTTGTTGAAAAAGTTGAGGGCAGATTGTCCAGATGGAAGTGGCTGCACTCCCAGATGTCTTACAGAGGAAGAGTGCTGGTTTTAAATAACCTAGTAGCCTCTATGCTGTGGCATCACTTCGTCTGTCTGGACCCGCCATCAGGTCTACTCGCTCAGATCCAAGCAAAGATGGTAAATTTCCTCTGGGATCAGCTGCACTGGGTGCCCCAGTCTGTTTTTACCCAGAGAGGAGGGGGGGCAGGGCCTGGTCCACCTGGCCAGTAGAACCTTCAGGTTCCAGTTTGTTCAGAGGTACCTGACAGGGCCTTCTGATTTAGTGTGATGTGGCCAGCTGCATCCTCAGACGTGTCAATAACCTGGGACTGGATTCTGCTCTGTTTTTAACTGATTTTAATGTTTTAAAGTTAGGTGGGTTACCTCCATTTTATCAGGGTGTTTTTTAAATGGAGGCAGAAGCTCTCTGTAAAAGAGAAAAGGCTCCTCCTCCAGTATGGAAGGGGTGAGGCTCAGCCTGACCCCATGGACTTGTTCCCTTAACTCCACCTGAGTCCTGGCTTCATGGAGCTCAGTGGTCCTCTACTGATGCCTTGTAACCTGGAGAAGCTCCGCCTCCAAAGCGCTGGGAAAACTGCTGTTTTTAATCTGTTTGGCGTCGTGTTCACTGCTTCTGGTTTTATCTGTGGTTTCAGCCACAATAAAAACAGGAAACGTATATGTCAACTTGTAAATTTTCTGATAGGAGAAGCCAAGATAGTGATCTACCTCTCCTGCAGAGACAGACTACAGGCTGGGTCAGACCAGGATGTTGTGACTGTCTGGAAGGTTAACGTCAAATCCAGGCTGAAAATCATAGCGATGTTGAAACAGCAGAGGACAGATGGACAAGTTTAATGTCGAGTGTCTGATCAGGAGGAGCTGACGTTTGGAGACTGTCTCACCTGAATCTGTGTTTACTTTTATGTTAATGTAGACATGTAATATCTTGTAAATAAAGTTTGTTTTAATCATCAAAATCTCTGTCTCTCTCTCTCTCCCCCTGTCTCTGTCTGTCTCTCCCTCTCTCTCTGTCTCTCTCTTGTTACATTTCTTGACTGCTCATGATCAATAGATAATCAATATTATTGATGAGCATTATTAAAGGGAAAGTGTAGACAGACAGGGCAGTAGACACACACACTGCAGCTGCAGCAGTGCAGGTAGGGTCATCCACAGGTGAGGTGATAGAAGACGTCTGTCAACTCATTCCTGTTTGTTATTTTGTTACTGATCAAGTTGATCAAGCCAAACGACCCTCAGACCATCAGGAAATGACCTGGTGCTCCTGACTGACGACGTGCCAGTTTGGATGTTTGGCTCATTACCGCTCCTGACCTGTGTTCTCCCACATGGACCAACTGTCTATGAGCAACCTGTCCCTCAAACTGAGGAGATGAAGTCAACACTAAATTATCAAGGACACACACTCTCAAACAGAAAACAGGCTTCAAATAGAACACAGACAGAAACACCTAAAAGGAAGTTTAGGCTTCACAACTCATTTCTTTATGCAAAACCTCAGACGTCTGTGAAGGAACCAGGAAAAAAGTGGGAAAAAAAAAAGTGGAAATTATACAACACATCTCAACCATAACCAAAGTGATTTTCTGGAGATGCTGCATAAGTGCAGAGAGAAGCTGAAAGGCATCAACTCCTGACAAGCAGAGAACATTTTAGGTTGTGTGTGTGTGTGTGTGTGTGTGTGTGTGTGTGTGTAACTGTGCATGGTAGAGTCAATTATTCTTCTGCAATGGAAGTAAAATTTCTCCTTTGTCCAGAACTGTTGTTAAAGTCTGGGGTGGATGGGCAGTGTCAGTAAATGACATTAAAGACATTCTCACACGGCCTCTGTACAACACAGAATAACAAGCTAACATGAAGTTCATCGTGGGGCCACACACACACACACACACACACACACACACACACACACACACACACACGGTTTCTGTTATAAACATGTAGAGCAGGTGTCAGTTTTATGTGATGATGTGATTATTTGATAAGTGAACTGTGCATTTGTGAAACTGACATGAACTGCTTTCATGTTCTGTGTCGTTGTCAGTGAGACGCAGCAGCCTCTCAGGTTAGTGGAGACTCAGCTCTTCTGCGTCTTTTTTTGCACAGATTTAATTGATCTCGACCCACAAAGCAGAACAAGGCAGATCTAGTGAAAACATATTTATTCCACTAATTGGAGTTGGGTTGTGGGGCTGTTTGGAGATGGGAAGGGCAATTAAGGCAAGCTCACAGGTAATCACAGAGCGAGGCAGATGACAGAATCCAACCTGGGTGAATGGAGGGAGCTGGGGGCGGCAGGCAGGAAATGAAGACTGGATCTGAGGCACAGGGACGCACAAACACCAAAAGTCATGAGAGGAACTAAAAACAAGAGTTGGTTGAAGTAACACCAGACTGAATGATGTGAAGAATGAAGAGGAGAGCTGGTCTGAAGTATTGATGCAGGGTGTGGAGTTGATTCGTAGATGGTAAACAGGTGTGCATGGGAAATGGCGGGACCTGGAACCAGGAAGTCACACCCAGCAGAACAGACACACACAATGTTAATAATTACGTTAATAATTACATTAATAGTAACATTAATACTGACGTTAATGCTGATGTTAATCACTGATACTTTTTCATGCAGACCGGTTCCCAAACTACAGTAATTCCAGTGTGAATGCTGACTGTGCTGCACAAGAGAAACCACGTAAGCAACAGAAGAGGAAAGGAAGTTGACCTTCCTCAGATGACTGGTTTCTTTAGGGGAACATTAACTGTTGACCTGTGGGTGACAGACAGATGGAGGCGCTGACACTCACACAAAAGCCAACCATGAATGGACCACTGATGATATCAGCTGTGATCAGTCGGACAAAAGCTGCGCCTGCAAATGACGAGCAACACTTGCACTGTGGTACGTGACTCTGGTCACAGGTTATCCATCCTGGACATGTTGAGTACACCAGAGAGATACACTGATGTCTATGATGTGATCAGATGTACCCACACAGGCTGAAGATGTTCAACTGAAATAATAAAGTTTTCTTTTCTTTTTTTACCAACTGACTGAAGCCATAATGAAATTATTATTATTTATTGATATACTCTCAACTGATGAATATCATTTCAATGTTGTGTGTCACCAGAACCATGAAGACTGAATCATTAGGGATTTTACTGTTCTACTCAGACGTAATGATACCCATCTTCAGTTCAGCACCATCACCTTCTGTTCAAAAAAACCTGCTCTTTGTATTAGATGTGTTGTGATTCTGTGTGCTCATATTTTTTGAAGTGTGTGTCATGCAAAAGAGACAAATTGTACTAGAGGGCATATCAGTAGATGAACGCATCGGCTGGCTCAGTGTTAACAGTGTATTTGATTTTCTAATAAGTATTACATCCCTGGATCAAACATCAAAGGAGAGGCCAAATGAGCTCTGGTGCTCAGTGCAGCCTGGTCTGCTTCAGATCAGGTTCAGAGACATTGATTAGTTCATAACTAGGTGGTTCAGTGCAACGTGTCAAAGACTAAGTCATGGTGAAAATGTAATTTTAGAGAAGCTAACAGTTGCAGTGTTGTTGTTCATACCAAACAGACTGTTCCTGACAGTCTTCCCACAGACCTTACTCACCTGTCATTAATCAACAAACTCTGAAGCTGCTTCTGCTCGAGATTTCACTCGTTCATTATCTGTACAAGGTCGGGGGAGGGGGGGCTGGAGCCATGGAGCTTGGAGAAATGTCACACTGGTAAAAGCTCAGAGAGTAAAGAACATGGTAATGAAAAACCAAACTTCATTATAACATCTAAAAAGATCACATCTGAAACTAGGGACTAAAAGGGCAGAACTGTGAGACACAGACACTTCTTCACTATTGTTAACAGACAAACCCTCAACATCACTTCCTCCTGAACTCTTTACAGCTTTTTTCACAGAAGTGTCACCGTAGGCCTTCAACCTGCTGCCTTCACACTCTTTTTAACCACACAGCATCTGTTAGGTTCTGTGTTAACTCGGTTTTGGACCCCAGATCAAATTCAGATTAAGATGCAGCTGATCAGTAAAATTAAAGGACTTGGTGATATAGCTGAGGAGGATAAGGATGAATGAGAGTCTATGGGAATGCAGAGGGACTGGGGATCCAGCAGGAGAGTTAGTGATCACACAAAGAGCTCTAGAGAGGTTTGGTGGGCTGAAGTGTTGCCACGGTGACAGGTGGAACAATCTGGTGTGGAGTGAGTGGAAGACCAGGGTTTGTCTACTGAGCCTGATGAAGAATGAGCTGCAGGTGTGCCAGGTAATCAGTGCTAAGCCATGCCCCTGTTGGGAGAGAGAACACACACACACACACACACACACTGGAGGTCACAGCAGGGCTGTGAGTCAGGACCTGAGGACCACAGTTATTAAACCTCTTTTAAAAAGTCTCATCTGGATTTTTTCAGTTATAAATGACATCAAACCTTTTTGAAGAAAGATCACTGAAATGGCTGTTTATTCAGCAACTTTTAAAGTTTTATCTCAATGCATCAAAGATTTCAGTCTTATATCGCTGATGTCAGTGCTGACCATAAGACTGGTGAAGTGAGTTGGTTCAAATCATATTCAGATGACAGGGACTACTTTGTGTCAGGTGGGAATTATGAATCTGAGTGAACAAAAGTCATTTGTAGTTCCTCAGGGCTCCTCTTCATGTTATAGAGTTTTATAACATTTCTTACAATAAGGATGCAGACGATACATGACAGTGCCACCAGGTGACTACACTCCCATCATTCATTGAGTTCGTAAAAAACTCATATCAATCTGGATGCACCACAGTTTTCTACAACTCAACTGAAATAATTGTTTTTGGTCAAAAGATTAAAAGTCAGAGCTCATCTGCAGTCCATGACACCAAAATCTACTAATTAAGACACATGAAAACAATAACACAATTAGCTCATTACCATCTTAAGACCAGAGCAAGAATTAAAGGATTTCTGTCTGAACAGGATCCAGACAAACAAACTGTGTTTACGTTCAGCAGACTGGATGATTTTAACTGACTTCCTATGTCACCAACTGATTTTAAAACACTAAATGATGTTGGGTCTAAACACATCTCGGATATTCTTCATGTTATGAAGCATCCAGGCCAGCAGGTTGTCTGGGACAGGTTTATCCCGGGTGTCCCCAGAATCAGAACCAGTTTCTCTGGTACTCACCTGTGCAACAAGCTTCCTGAACACCTGAGGTCTGCTCAGATTATCCGCTCATTTAAATCAAGATATTATCATTTACTGAGGCTCACCAACAAATCAAAATCTTTTAAACTATATTTTCTTGTTTTTTAAATGTTTTTTTAATTAAATTTTGATGTCTTATTCTAATGTATTTCCATATTTCTGTAAAGTAGCTATATAAATAAACACATCTAGAACCTCCTTCCTCTGCGCTTTGCTTTCCCAGATGTGAAATTAGACCTCGAGACCCCCCCACTGCCGAGCCTCTGTGAGCAACATGCAGCTGAATTCTGGTATCGTCTCCACAATGTCCCTGATGTTCATAAAGTGAAGGACACACTCATGGCCACCAGTGCATTTCCATTTACACTTTATTCCCTGTGGAGCTGCATTTCACTCTGACATATTCTTCCTCATTTGTAGCTACAGGAGGCAGTTGATCCCAGAGCAGAGAGGAAAGTGTTCCCAGGAGGGAAGCAGCAGACCTCAGACCGCATGCCTCAGTCTGCAGCACCTAGCTCCTGGCAGGCGATGGTCAGCACCACGTTCTGTTTATCAGGCTCTTTGCATGTCTGTGAGGATTCATCCGTGACAGCATCAGCCAGGCGTCCACTGAGCTCTCAGGAACAACAACTGTGTGTCATCAGGAATAATTGGGTCCTTCAGATGATTTTTTCTTTGGGGCAACCTGAACACTCACAGTATATTCACATCATGTCAAAGGTGTGTTCATCCTCTGCCTCTTCTGGGTTTCACAATGAATGTTTTATAACATCCATTCCCTCATTATATTTGCTGAATATATTTACCCACAGGTCACAGCTGAATTCACTTCTCTGCGTATTCCTGGTGTCTGTATGTCCACAGTGGACACAGAGGAACTCAGGGGCAGGTTTGTCCTTTATGGCAGCTGGTAAAAGACAGGAAGGAAAACACTCATTGTAGCTATGTAATATAATGCAATGTAATACAATGTAATATATGGTAACACAATGTAATATAATACAATACAATACAATATAATATAATGTAATGTAATGTAAAGAAGCACTGTCATCAACAAGGGAAGATGCAGAGTTACTGCAGACATGGAGAAGAAGAAGAAGAAACTGCCAGCAGAACATTTTTCTCCAGAGTTCAGTGTGAGGCCACATCTGGAGAAGATTACCTGAGATTACATCTGGATCATTTCACCTCTAATTGATAATCAGTCCTTTTCAATCACACTACAGAATGTGCAGACAGATCATTTAAATAAAATAATTTATTTTTTTAGAATAAGCCTGATCTTTATTAAAGAATAAATCCAGACTGGAGAGACCTGGCTGTAGTCAGACTGAAGGCTGCTGTGGTGGGCTGCAGCAGGTGGACTGTGGTGAATTTAATAAATCTTTTTTTAACATTTATTTACATTACATATAGAACCTGTCATGAACCTGAAGGTTTATGTTTGAGCTGTACCTGAACCCTAAACTGAGTCTGGCTGCTTCCCTGCTTCACTGAGCCTCGGCTGTCCTGACTGACCAGGATCATGAAACTGTTTCTGGGTTTAACCGAGCTGTTAATGAGACATGACGTTGTCAGCACCATGAATGAAGTTCTTCATAAGATTTGACATTAGACAGTGATACAGCAGTTGCTGACAGCAGAAAGTCAAATGTCAAGAATATGATCATGTGTCTGGAAGATAATAAGAAGCTGTAGAAACTCCAGAAGAGAAGTGACATTAAGATACACTGAAAAAAAGTGCAGGAATTATTCATGATTGTTTATAAAGTAAATGCTTTTTGTGATGATGATGAACAAATTGATGAATTTGTGATGCACATAAAAAACAGAATAGATGAGGTCTTAAAAGTTAAAATGTATTTGTAATAATCATGTAGGTATTTATTGTGTTTATCTGTTGTCACAAGCTCTTTTGTCCCTATCAGGACCCTGTAGGAGAGACCTGACAGGTGAGTAGATACAGTAATTGACAGGTTTTGATCCTTCTATTGACCAATGATGACAAACATCTCGTTCCTCAAAAACACCACATTTCAGTCAAAACAGTGAGATCGTGTTTCATTACCTGATCAGATTTTAATGTGCAGACCAGGCTGCACAGACATCCCCATGACCAACAGTGGAAAACAACTATGTACATTTATTCAAGTATTTTTTATTTTCTGCTACTTTCTACTCGTCACATATAAAACAATAAATATCATTATTTAAAATTAAAACATCCAACAGGTCATAAAATACATCAACTTCAACCTGGAGACTCATCAATAATTAATTATTTATTAACCAATGAATAAATCTAATTATGGAAAATAATCATATAACACAATACAACCCATTCTGTGTAACACATGCTTTTAATAATCACCCTTACACTTCTGTGCTTTGATGATGATGAAGAGCATCATCACCATCATCTCACAGGCAGGAGAAGCACAGGTGTAAATAATACATTCAGTGATGGCTGAGTTCCATTTAGCTGCTGGTGTTGTGGATACTGTCTCACTGCCTTACTGCCTCATTTTCTCACTGTCTCACTGCCTCACTGTCTCACTGTCTTACTGTCTCATTTTCTCACTGTCTCACTGCCTCATTTTCTCACTGTCTCACTGCCTCACTGTCTCACTGTCTCACTGCCTCACTGTCTCACTGTTTTACTGTCTCACTGCCTCACTGTCTCACTGCCTTACTGCCTCACTGTCTCACTGTCTTACTGTCTCACTGTCTCACTGTTTTACTGTCTCACTGTCTCACTATCTCATTTTCTCACTGTCTCACTGCCTTACTGTCTCACTGCCTCACTGTCTCACTGCCTTCATTCCTCATGTTTTTTCTTCCATCCTCACTTCACTGACAACCACTGACTTTGCTCCTTATTCATACCTTCTCTTTAATGACAGGGTGGGGAACAGCTGTCCAGCAGCAGCTGGTTTAATCATTATGTGTCTCATTAAGTTTTCTTGTTGTGTAGCAGTAGCAGGATGGTGGAAAAGTCAGGTTGACATCTTCCAGTCTTACAGACTGAAGAACACATCCTACAAGTTTACTTGCCCATTTCCTTTCAGTGTCACACTGAGCTCGACAGCAGCTCGACTTGGGCATCAGCTGCCTGGTTCTAATGATTTTAATTTCTCTAAAAGTTTCCTGCAGCTGCAGCTGCTTTTCCAGATGAGAATCCTTCACTGCCACACTTCCTCTCCAGACTCCTCCGTCTGCTGGAAGACCAGCAGCTCTCCACATGCCCAGAACACCTGGAACCACTGGAAAACCTCAGGAATTTCAATCTTGATCTGATTATAGCAGGTCTGTGGTTTGTAGAGGTGCCAGCTGTTCTCCAAGGAATGGTAGTAAATATCCTTTAATCTCTTCAAGTGAAATTTATCGACCGCCAAGTAACAACTTATCTTCAACTAAAAGATGGATACAAATCTCTATCACCATAACAGTTTGACTCCTGGTTTTCAACACAGAGAAACACAGTGTCATCAGAGTGACCCAGGTCTCAGTCCAACAGGTGAGTGTTTCACCTGTAACAGAACATTTATCTGTTTTTACAACAGCTGGAAACTGTGATGATGTTGTGTTGACGTCATGCCAGGCGTGGAAGAGATGTAGAGGAGGTGTAGGAGACAAGAGACAGGGACAGGGACAGACACAGGGACAAGAGGCAGAGACAGAAACAAAGACAGAGACAAGAGACAGATCACATTCATGGTACATATTTAACATCTAGCCTCATTAACAGATCTCAGGATGTCCAACAATCATCAGAGACACTAAATGTTCCAGAGCAGGTTTAAGAGGAAACAGTTTGTCCTCATTACAGATGGACTGTGTCTCTTCATGTTGTGACAACCTCACATCAGCTTCAGTGAAATAACCTCATATTATTATTATTATTATTATTATTATATCTCTGATTATTATTATAACTGTGTGTGAGCTTCATCCTGTTCCTGGGAAG
Organism: Trachinotus anak; assembly: GCF_046630095.1. Taxonomy (NCBI): domain Eukaryota; kingdom Metazoa; phylum Chordata; class Actinopteri; order Carangiformes; family Carangidae; genus Trachinotus; species Trachinotus anak. Next base: position 520,584 of record NW_027273899.1, read on the forward strand.
AATAAATAAAATAAAAACATTTTAGAAGCTGTTTTATTTTGAAAACCAAGACCTTTCAACTAAAACCTGGAGGTGTAATTACATGTTATGTGCATATTCACTTTCACTTATTTTTCCATGTGTTGTAGATATTTGTCAGACTGCATGTGGACTGCAGATGAGTTACCACTCACTTTAATCTTTGCCCCGTCTCTCAGTCTTTTCTATGGACACACACATACACACACACACACACACACACACACACACACACACACACACACACAGACACACACACACACACAACAGAAACGCTCACAAACCCCAAAAAATGAAACGTCTTCAGGTGAGTGTGACATTTGTTGGTGAGAGAGACGGAGAGAGCAAAAAGCATCCTCAGCCAGGAAATGAGTCCAAATCATATCTGTAATTTGTTCTCTTGTTCATCTTTGTTCTCTCACACTCAGTGTGCAGCTTTCATGAGAACAATCATTCATTTCCAATTCATGACAATTTATATCTGAATTGATTCATTTAAGGGACGTCAGAGTCTTTCTGGATCAAGGTGAAGCTCATTTCACGGTGATCTCCTGCAATAGACTGAGACTATATCCAGGGTCTTTTTTAAAGTTAAAACAGTCAGTCAGAGCAAACATGATCAGACTAACTACTGGAAACTACCAGAAAAACAAAGCAGTTAGCAGATCCTGACATCTGGGAGCCTGCAGTCCTTCACGGTTTGAAAGCCTAGCTAAGAAAATGATCTGAAGGCTAAACCGCAGCCTGCACTGATGTTTATTTTTGCTATTTATCCATGTGTTCATGACTGGAACGAACACCAGTGGGTAAAATATGGAAAAAGAGCACAAACAAGTCCATCATGTGCAGCTGAAGTGACAGTTATTGGAACCAGATTTGTTTTGACTGCACTCCAGTGTTGAATAAATTTAACCCAGATAGAGGACCGGGCCTCTTTGTCTCTGAGGCTTTAGGTGAATTTCACAGTTCAAAGAGCTGAAATAGTGACAAAGCAGCATCCAAAACACTCACACTGAGAGAAGCTGAAGGAGCAGGTAAAATCTACGTGCTGAAAGTCGTCAAAGTGTACTTATGGATTTAAGTTGAAATGTTAAGTGTAAGATCTGAGTGAAGTTTAATCACTGACTGATGTGAAAGAGCTCAAAGGAACTGAAAGAAGAGTGGGCCCAAAACACAACCCTGAAGAACAGTTCCACAGTCAGTGACCTGTTTACACCAACAACACTCATCCATAAGGAAACTGAAGGATAGTACACAACAGTCAGACTCTCCTCCCTTCATTCAGGTAAACAGTAATATAGTTACAGTCCCTCTGTATGTGTGCTCTAATCTGAGTTTCTCTGCTCTTTGCTTTGGTATCCAGGATGGTTGCATGTGCATGGTGGTGCATGTTAGTGCACGTGAGTGCATCCCTGTTAATAGCTCTCTGACCTCTGGCTCTGTCCCTGCCTATTTTAAAACTGCTCTTATTGAACCACTCCTTGAAAAACTTGGATCCTACCACTCTGGAGAATTACAGACCTATCTCTAAACTTCCATTTCATCTGCAATCCCAGAAAAAGTTGTGTTCAAACTGTTTTTGGCACATTTAACAAATAATGATCTGTTTGAAATATTCCAGTCTGTCTTCAGATCACTCCACAGTTCTGAGACAGCTCTTCTCAAAGTCTGTAATGGCTCTCATTGGCTGAAGATGCAGGCAATTGTTCCTCAGCGGGTAGGAATCAGTGGTTTGGCTTTAAACTGGTTCAGGTCTTGTCTTTCTAACAGATGTTTCTCTGTGTCGATCGCTGCTTCAGTCTCATCCTCTGCTCATTCACCCTATGGTGTCCCTCAAGGCTCAATTCTGGGTCCAGTTTTATTTTCCATTTATATGCTCCATCTCAGTGACATCATCCGTAATTACCATGTTCATTTTCAATGCTATGACGATGACACACAACTTCATCTACCAATCAGACCCAGTGACCAATCCAACAAAGCAATCCTCCACAACTGTCTAACTGAAACTAAATACTGGTAATGTCAGACAATTAAATCATACAAAATCCGAGGTCATCGTACTTCAAAGAAAATAATTAAAATAATAGAAAACATAGGTCAATTAACAAATTACATTAATCTCTCAGCTGAAAAAAAAGTTTTGTGTTTTGAACCCCACGTGAAAAAAGTTGTTCAGTCATGTTGCTTTCACTTCAGAAACATTTTAATTCAACCATAGATCTGGAGAAGCTTTATCTCCTCCTGCTTCGACTACTGTACCTCTCTGTACACCTGCCTCAATCAAAAATCAATCCGCTGCCTGCAGTCAGTTCAGAAATGACCCTGGTCCCAGCATCTCTTCACTGGCTGCCCCATTTGTTCTAGGATAGATTTTAAGGCCCCTCCCTATATTTCTGAGCTTTTCTCCACCTATCAGGATCCAGTCTGAGATCTGGGCCTTCCAAGGTCCAGGCTGAAAACCAAATTATTATTATTATTATTATTATTATTATCATCGTTATGCTGGTCCTCCCCTCGTTTATAAAGACATCTCACCCACAGTTGAGATGACACAGTGCAGTATGCAGCGTTCAGTGAAGATCCACTGCATGAAGATGCAGTGGAGTATGCAGCTCCACTGAAGATGATGTGTGGAGAGTTGTTTTATGCACTGAGACTTCAGCACCAGAAGTAGTTCTTTTCTCTTCTTCTTCTTCTTCTATTTCTTCTTCTTCTTCTTCTTCCTCTTCTTCTCTGAGGAGAAAACAATGTATTTTTATTACAATCACCTGACACTGGACCTCTCCTCTTTCCGCTCAGCCTCCTGGTGGATCAGTAACTAAATCAACATTTTTCCTCACGTGTCACATCTCATGTCAGCTGACTGAGCTGTGCAAACATGAGCTCGTCTCTTTTCATTGGCTCTAGTGATCATCTGTTTCTCCGAGGAGCTCGTCTCTGTACTCTTCATCCCACTGGTTTCTTTCCATTCATCAGCAGAGGCTTTTTCTGAGAGATGATCTTCTTATCCTTATCTTCTCCTCCTTCTCATTCTCTTCCTGCAGGAAACTGTAACATGAGATTTATTCTTCAGAGCAGAGAGACGGTGGCGAAGAGAGCTGATCTCTTCAAATGTCTGTTTGTCTTCTGGAGGTCTCACAGTCTCTTCATCACAGTTCATGATGATTTTAAGTCTCTTCAGTGAAAGTTTGATTCACTCATGATTTATTCACTAAGTCTTCATTTATTACACTTTATTACATTTTGCTTCTCTCTCATGATGTTGAATCATCTAAAACAGTTTGTGTGCCGGTGTGAAGCAGTTGTATAATTCCAGGTGATGTCAGACATTCAAACTGAGATTCCCTTTAATCCGTATTTATTGCACCATCAATTTCAGAATCAGAATCAGAATCAGAATCAGAATCAGTTTTATTACCAAGTATGTTTTCACGTACAAGAAATTTTTCCTGGTGATTGATGCAATGAGCGCACCAAAACACCGAAGCAGCCATCCGCGGCGCCATTAAAAAAAAGGGCGGGGGGAGGAAATGGGGAGAGACAAGTGGAGAGGAGAGGAGAAAAAAAAAAAAACAGAACCCAAACTATACTCCTGGGGGGGTGGGGGGGGGGGGGGGGGTGTTATTATTCACAACACCAACATGTGTTTAACTGTTTATCTTAATGTTTAACATGTTTTACTGCAGCTCATAATGAACAGGGAGGATGATCTTAATTCTCTGGTAGAGGTGAGTTGTAGTTAAACTTAAACTGAGTTTATGAAAATTCATTGTTCTGCTCCATAAATCTGTCTTTGTCAGTTCGAGTTAAACCAGAACCACAGGAAGAAACAGGAGGTTGGTCTTTTAAGGAAATATGTTGAAGCACTGAAGTCCTTTTCTTTTTTCGTTGAATGAAAAACATCAGACCTAAAGGTTTATTCGTCAGGTCGGATCAGAACAAAGGAAGCTGCCTGGCACTGTTTCTGAGTGACTGTATGAGAAAGGATTGTCTGACACCAGTCAGATGTGTAATGGTACCAGCTTCCTCTGAATACAACACCTTGTATGGGATTATGTGTGAATGTGTCTGTCCAGTGAAATTACTGATAATAAACTAAAGCATGAGTACAGACCATGGAAAGGATTTAAAGCAGCCCCCCCCCTTCTTCACCTCCCGCTAACGATTCATAGAAATGCTCTCATCTGATGCCGTCCTTGCTGAGACGGGGCCAAAGACAGAAGTGCACCTCCATGAAGCCCCTGACCAGCTGTAAGTGTTTTTAAGGTGGTGAGTCCTGCTGTGTTCATAATGAGATGCTACACCCACCAGACATCATCTGGAAAAGACCCCCCCTTCAAGGGAGACAAAGACAAACATGAAGCAGGAAGGTGAAACCACGTCCTGCTGTTTACACCTGAATTCTTATCACCTCCGAGGACGAGACAGGACAGGTGGAGAGGTGGAGGCGGGGCCTCTACAGACCACAGAACTTACTGGTCTGAATGTGGGCAAAACCTGCTTCAGGGCGAGTTCCTCCTCACCTCCACAGACGTCAGGACTATCTGTGACATCAAGGACGATCAGATAAAACACAACAGTTAGAGATTAAATCTGAAATGAAATCTTCCTCTGTCCCTCTCTCTCTGTCTCTTTGTCTCTCTGTCTGTCTCTATGTCTCTCTCTCTATCTGTCTGTTTCTCTGTCTGTCTGTCTGTCTCTCTCTCTGTCTCTCTGTGTGTCTGTCTGTCTCTATGTCTGTCTGCCCCTCTGTCTGTCTGTCTCTTTGTACTGAGCCGATTTCACATGACTCAAAGAAGCTTCTTGGTTTTTGTAGTTGTACAATGATGAGCTACCAAATTCTTCAGACAGTCAAAAGCACCTTCACTAACACACATTTAAGTGGGATAAATTAGGCTGGGTCAGCACTGATCACTGATCCAGTCTCTGTGGTGAACCATCCACCTGATCCTCTGCACACTGTAATTCAAATGGAGCCACACTCTGAGGATAAACCAGATGTATTCATATGACAGACAGGGGTCAGTGTTGTAGTTACCACTCTATGAACTAATCCAGGAGGTAAAATGAAACTTCTGGCCTGGTCTGGTCCATATGCTTCCATATCTGGGCTGATCCTCAATCATCGGCTGATAGCCAGGAGATTTTCTGCTTATGCACCACAATTGATCCAGATGTGGAAGTAACATCTGACAGTCATGCTGTATGTGGGCTGGACCAGGTGTATGATACATTTACACCAGGTGTCCATAACCAACCATGTTCAATTTCAGTTCAGTTTTATTTGTACAGCACCAAATCATAATCTACATGATCTCCAGGCTCTTTATAGGGTCAGGTCAGACCTGAGTTTATTATAGAGAAAAACCAACGGTTCCCAAAAAGAGCAGCATTTGGAGACAGGAAGAAACAGAACAGAACCAGGCTCTGGGTTGGCAATGTTATTTGCACCTGTGGTGGATAGCCAGCATGGCTACTTGCATTGAGGTGTATATAGCATGGCAGAGACAAAGTGCAAAGAATGTTATTTGCTCCTGAGGTTTAGGTTCAATGAGTCTCATGGGAGGATTTTAACACCTGGTTAATGTTGTGAAAGGGTTTAGTGTACTGAATCACGTTGCACATTTTTCCAAATTAATAGTTTTATAACCAAGAGGAGTCAATCAGAGTGTGAAGTTATTTCTGTGACACCGCAGAGCAGAAGAGTGAAATTATTGAATATTTATGTAGTATCTGTTTTCAGTATTGCACTTTGTAGACCATCCCCGCAAACTCTCACACAGAGAGATCAATGTCATTACTTCAGCTTGTTTTGATTAAAACTGCTCTTCCTCACCACTGCAGGAAAGAGGCGTCGTTTGTGTTGTAAGAATGTTTTGGTTCTGTGTATGAATCTGTGAATATCTTTACTTTACCACAGTGTGGTTCTACTGAGAAAAACTGTGGTCAGAGTGAGGCACCTTTCCAGTTCTTTTATAATTAAAAAATAATTACAACATCATTTCTCATAATAAAAAGAACATGATCTTATATGAGAAGGTGTAAGGTGTGTATTTGTTTTTATTCTGTGAATGTAGTATGTTTCCTTACAATTGTAACTATGACATTGTTCAACAGATGTGTTGCAGTTGTGTTTGCGATGCATATGGATGAGTGTTACTTCTCAGTTGTTGTGTGAGTGTTTTTATGTTGTTGATTCTGTTGTAGCTGAGGCCGTAGTTTTCTTCTCTGACCTCAAACGTCTTGTTGCCTAAACTCACGTGAGGATGAGCCCTTGTTCCATAACAGACAACAGCAGCTCTGTGAAGCTGTAATTAGGCATGGTGCTTCAAGCTAAATGCTAATGTCAGAATGCTAACATGCTCACAACAACCATGCTAACATGTTAGTGTAGGCAGTGATAGTTTTAGTTTGTGGACCATCCACCTGCTGTATCCACTGACAGCTGGAGCCCAGAGACTGTGTCAGACTGTCTGATTGTTGTTGAGATAGGTGAACCAAAGAGCTAAAAACAATTTTAGTTTCATTTGAGTTAGTTACTAACTAACTAGTTAGTGGCTAGTTAGTAACCAATTAGTAACTTGCCACTTATTTCAGGGCATTTTTTGACATCTTAATCGCTGCCATTAGGCAGAGGTAGAACAACTACTGGTAAATGTTACTCAAGTAAAATTACTTGTGTAAAAATGCTGCAGGATCAACCATCAGTATTTTAGCATTTAGCCTTAGCCAAACCCAGCATGCACCTGTTGGTCAAACAGCAGGTGTGTTTGATTTGAGAAACTCATCAACTGCTGAGTTGACTCTTTTCATTTGTTCATCATATATTGATCATGTGACTTTAGTTCTTACTCTGTAACAATTCTGTAATAAATGTAGGGAAGTAAAATAAAACTTCAGTTTGAGGAAAGTTACTGATTTTTAAAAATACAAAAAGAGTTTGTTACTTCCAGCTGTGGCCGTATGTCCGTCCTCTGAACTCTCTCTGTTTGGTCCATGATCACTGTTCTGGGATGTGCAGAAGAAACTGCATCATGGAGCCTGGTCTGAGTGAATGTGAGTAGTGTTTGTGTTTATCCACCCCCACAGGTCTTTCTCAAGTTCTGGGCCTGTTGTCTCGAAGGTTTTGTGACTACTGTCATTAATGAACTCAAATTAGATGAGAAGGGATAAGGGATAGAGAAAGTGAAAGGCAGGGAATAGTCTGCAGGATTAAAGTATCTTTCTGAGTCGTCACTCATGACTCAGTAGAAGAGAGTATTTATCTGCAGCCTGACCTTCTCACTGCTGTAGGTGTGGAGCCCTCAGCCAATGACAGCAGGCAGGGTGTGAGGGCAGGACTCCAACCATCAACATCACTGTCTCTTTGAAGGTTTGTGTGTCTGTTTTTTTGTATTCACACAAAATCCAACCCCTGAAATCCTGCGTACTGTTCTTTTAAAATCACTCATTGGTTCATTACAGACTTAACATCTCAGGTGTCATTTAGCTTTGGGCCGGTCACAGGAAATGATGTGTGCTACTGGTGAATCAATCAGAGACTGGGCTGGACTGGAAAGGACTGGGCTAAACTGAACTGAACTGAACTGGACTAGACTAGACTAGACTGGACTGGACTAAAACAAACCTGTAGTGGAGTTTTGAAGTGGATTTTTTGGGATATTTTGTGAAAGTTTTTAAATATGAATATTTTAGTTTTGCATTAAGATTTTGTTTGTTTGTTGTTGGTTTTGGGTTTGAATGTGGTCACTGGTTATGTTGTGCGTATATTTTGAGTGTGTCCTCTCTGAGGTTTAACCATTCAAAAAAAAAAAAACTACAAAGGAAACAAATCCTGACTAATATGAAATACCAGGAGAGAGACTCAACTGGTACCAGCACAGAAATAATAAAAACAGGAAGTCAAACTGTCACTGTTTGTTTGGCTGTTGTGTCACAGAAACAAACTCCACTCTAATTTTGACAGTTGTGTCATTTGTGTTTTGTGTCTTTTTTTTTTTATGTCAGAGTGAAGCACTGGAAACCAACCTGGACCTCGACTTAGACTCAATCTTGATGACGCAAACTCAGGTGGTGGGAACTTGGTTTGGACTTGACCTCAGAGTCAAACACAGTGTTAACGTTTGTGTTCAAGTTTTCACTTTTGTTCCTCTGGTGAAGAGAAAAACCATCAGGTTTCCTGTCGTTCCTGAAAGAAAACATGAAACTCAGAAACTTCTCAAAGAAACTGTGTAACCCTGGCCCTGACCCTGAATCTAACCCTGCCCCTCTTTGTGAGAACTGTTGGTTTCTCAAGCCATGTGTTCTGAAAAGATCAATGGAGAGGCCTACATGTCCCTCCAAAAGCCGGAGCCAGAGTTGGTCGACCATTTGAAAAACGGCACCACGACCCCCCCACAATTCACACCTAGGTCTGAATTGGAGGTTGAATGTAAACTCAACATCGGCATTGGCCGAGGCCAGGTACTCTCAGCAGGGATCCGCGGCGACGTCACTCAGGTGATAAAAGCAGCACCGCGACCCTCCGCCGCTGCTTATTCCCGGGCACCAGTTACAGTAGCGAGCTACTCCAAGCTCTCTCTATGACTCGGCTGCTGAAAGGGAGCGAACTCCAAACGTTTGACCTTTTTCCACAACTTCTCAAAGCCCATGTCACAGTCCTCAACTTGCAGGCCGAGCGCATCGACTGCTGTTGTTTATTTCCTTTTTTGTTTTTTCATCTTTCGGATCTGACGTAGATCGCTGTACAATCAGCTGATGTTACGTTCTGTGAGGACGTGCGCCGACTTTGTTAAGGACAAAACAAAGTTCACCATCCCTCATCTGTGATCTTCCTGCTGCTGCCGAGGAACTCATCACTGTCATCGCCAGGAGAGCGAGACACAACCTGCCGAGCTCCCAGCCGAGGACCAAGCTGTGGAGAACCAGAGCGGACATTCTTTTCTAACCCCCGAAGGAGCAGCGCACAGAGGCTGATGTCTGGGCAGAGACACAGTTATTGCAGCGTGTTGTATTTTGCTATCTGACTTATAAGTGTTGCATATCCTGTTGTTTTAGATCATTCACTGTGATCAGCTTAATAAGCCAAATATCACTAGTTAAAGGACCAATATCCGACCAGACGAACTCCAGTTCTCTGGCTCCGTTATTGTGTAGTGATATTGCGGTGATTATTAACAGTGGTGACGATCTCTTGTGGACTCTTTTCTCTCTTCACCTCTATTCCCGCTCTTTTCTCCCAATCACACATCTCACTCACATTAAAGTTGCCCTAGAGTGTGATTGCATCATAACACGTAAAGCTCAAGGGCCCCTCCCTTTGTTCTCGTTGTTCACGCCATTCACACTCCGCGACCAGCCGCCATCTTGGCTCCTACTGACATGTCACTCACGTGACTCCATCGCCATCTTTTCTCTTTCTCTCTCTCTCTCTCTCTCTCCCTCACACACACACACACACACACACACACGGTTGTTACATATGTGTTTTGCCTGTAATCATCTAGTTAGTAACCAATGTTTGTTTTAGTTACAGTTGAATTATAATCGGTTTAATATCAAGTGGTTCTTTTGAATAATTATTACTCTTACACTGTTACAATTTAATTACAATTATTGTGATTATATTTGTGATAACAGCTGGATTCAGGACAGTCAGTGCTCGAATTTACCCTTCAATTAACCTTCTGAGACTGTATTTTGAGCCATCAATTTGGTCATTGGTCCCTGGTGACAAGGTGGTGGCCCGAGGTTATTACTTGTAGTAAACATCTATATTTATATATTGGTGATTATCCCTGATAATCATTAATATTATACACCAACAACCAAATTGTCCCTACCTGTGCACAACACTCTCAGTAATAAAGGTCTCGACCTGACCCTGTAAAGAGCCTTGAGATAATGTAGATTATGATTTGGCGCCATACAAAGACGACGTGACAGTCCTCTATGACCTGCAGGTCTGGGACCCTAGTTCCTGTTCTAGACTTACAAACTTTTGTGAATCAGCCTCATTTAGAGAACTTAAATGTAAAAACTTCATGTTGGTTTGTCTGACAGCTGAAGGTTTAGGTTTGTGGGGCGGAAGAATGTGGAGCTGACAAACTGAGGAAATACTTGTTGAAGATGTAACAGACGAAACAGTCATTAGTATTTGTGTCAGGTTTCAGAGGAGTGGAAACAGGAAAGGCGGAGGATCGACAGCACTTATTTCTAAAACCATGACTGACACTGAGCTGGTCTCACATGACAACGAACTTTACCAGACCAAGTCATATTTTATTTCATATTTATTCCAGTGTGAATTTGATGAAATAATCAGTCCATTCAGACAGAAGAATAATGTCTGTGACTGTTTCTGCTCCTGGAATTCTGAAAACCTCACTGACATGTCGCTGCTACAGATAATTATGACTGTGACTCAACCAGGGCCGGTGTCATATACAGGTGAGGCAGAACGGGTGGGAACAGCAAGAGAGGAGGCCATGGCCACCTACACACACGCACAGAAAGCACCATTCTGCACAAACTAACTTTTTATTAAACATCAGAACTTAGAGAACCATACAGACATAACATGTACAGTTATAATACCAAAATATATACAATCATAAATACCAAAAAGTAACAAGAATAGAAATAAACTAGTACAATAAAATAAAATACAAATAAAATAGAGAATTAAACTCTAAATTGCACACAACCCAGAATAAAACATGTATGTGAAACTAAAGGCCTGTATTCACAATATTATGAATAAAATATGTTTTATTCGGAGGCAGTTTGTGGTGTGATTGACTTAAACCTACTAATTACATCAGTTATGCGCTATTAGATGGATCCCCTGCTCCTGTAGGGAAACCTGAGGTCCACAGGTGAACCCCCCCCTTCCATAACTTCCATGTGTGAGACCTTCTCAGCAGCAAACACATGTGCCTGCACAAAATAGAGGACGCCCACTCCCCACACGGTGACATCGTATGATTGACTTAACTTGCAAGTGAGCAACAGAAAACCGGTTCACGCAAATGGAAGCTAACAAATATTCAATTTTTTCTTTTTTTGTTTGTTCTGTTTTTTGCGAGCACTCGTGCCACCCTCTCACAAGATGCCGCCCTGGGCGGCTGACCATATCGCCCCTATCAGTATGTGCCACTGCCCGACCCACACGTCTGATGCCCCCACAATCCCCCTCTTACTGGACATAGCAGCACCTCCACCACCCATGAATACCACTCAGGTGATCAGCCAGCCAAGTACAATGAAAGCAGGTGGTCCTTGATGAAGTTCTTGTCCTCTTCACACAGTGTTGAAGGAGGCTGTGATCTGGAGAAGTTCTGGAGGTCTTTTTCCTCTGGAGGCTGTGGAGAATCCCTCTGCAAAGATGAATGCTGCTGCTTCGACACTACAGCCCCCAGTTATGACCTATCAATCACAGCCACCACCTGCGCCAGTAAATGAGGCACATACCGAGGTTGCTAAAGGTGCCCTGCCCTGCCCTGATAGAGCACAGACAGCTTCCAAACCGCTCTTCCCACCATTAACACTGATTATTGCCAACTCCATAATCGGGATTGTGCGTTTCTTTAGCTCACTCACTTACTGTTTCTCCGCTGCTACAACCTCGTCACAAAAGATCCAGGATCTCCTGCCATCTCTCCTGTCTCCAGAGTTATAGTTCATGTGGGAACAAATGACTCAGTTTTTCAACACTCCAAACTAAATAAATCCTATTTCTGCCAGCTCCTAAACTTCCTAAAACATTGTGGGAACAGTGCTTTTGTTTCCAGGCCCACTCCCACAGTAGGTTGTGGCTGTGGTTGTTTCAGCAGACTTCTTCATACTTGGCTGCAGCTTGCCTGCAGAACTCATAATGTGGGTCTCATCAACAACTTCAACCTGTTCTGGAATTGCTGGCCTCTTTTTAACAGAGTTGCCATCCACTTAAACAAACCAGGCTGTAGGACACTGATTGTGAATGTGCAGCACATGGTGCTGTCTCACCCACGTGACTGACTGTTGACATCACACACATGGCGCTTGGAGACACCCTCTTTCTCTGGGAGAACACTAGCCCACCCTGCTGTCCTCTCCCCTAGAAGACCATCTTCACTACTGACAGCCCATCCCATATGATGTCTTTGACAATCGACCACGTGGAGTGGCTGTGGTTTTCAAGAATGAGTTTAAATTAATGACACTCCCATTCGGGAGTCACTCTACATTTGAATCACAGTCCCCCACCCAGCTAGCCTGTGTTCTAGTCCATAGACCACCCAAGACAGATAAACACTTTATATCAGGCTTCTCTGAATTCCTCTCTGGTATTGTTCCCCTGTACAGCAGATTGTTAATCCTGGGTGATTTTAATATCCACCTGTGCTGTCCAGTTAAACCTACGACAAAAGATCTCAAACATGTCCTGGCTTCTTTTGGCCTCCTCCAGCATGTAGCTGGAGCCGCCTATGTACCGGGGTCATACACATGACCTCATTCTATCATATAGCTTCACTATTGACAATCTCAACATTGAGGATGCTTCTCTCATCATAAACCCTTTGTATTCAGTGCCACCTTATCTGGTTCTCTGCCTAGAGCCAAAACATCTGGCTCCTACTCTCTCCATATAAATCCTCTCACTACATCTCAGTTTGCTGAAGCATTTCAAAGAGAGGCCATCACAACCTCCATCTCTTCTGCTGCAGAACCTCCTCTGAGCCCAGATAAATTAATTTCTGTCTTCCACTCCTCCTGCTCAGATTTTCTGGAGTCTGTGGCTCCTCAAATATCGACATCCCAAACTCAAAACCTATCAGTGAGTGGATGATTCAACCTGCTCCCTCAGGCCTGTTGAAGAGCTGACTGGACATAGCAAATAGATCAGTTTCACAGGAAATATTTAAAAACTGTTGCTGATTTCCAAACAGCAGCCAAGAAACCAAGGGCTAAACATGTCTCAGAGGTCATCAGTGAACAATCTCACAGACTCAGCAACATGAATTCTGTCCTCTGGGGTGTTGACACCCTGCCTCCTTGTTCAGGTGATCCAGCCTATTTTAGTCAATTCCAACAGGTTACTCTGTCCGGGTTGAGAAATGCTGTTATGCACCTGAAACTCATTACTTCTCCCCATGACGTTGTTCCCTCACACATCAGAAATTATGCCTTTGACACAATTGGCCCCAGTGTTCAACTCATTATAACCTCTTCCTCAGCCTCTGGCTCTGTCCCAACAGGTTTTCCAGCATCTGCTCAGAAATCACAACCCCAATGTTAAATGTCTAAATAACTATCGACCCGTCTCTAAATTGCCTTTCATCTCAAAAATATTGGAAAAATTGTCCTGTTAAAACTGCAACCATTTCTGAACACCAACAACATCCTAATTGTGATGATGTATTTAGCATATTCAAATGGAAAGACTGTATCACATCATCATCTTATAGTTTCTGAAAATGTGCTTGTTTAGTATGAGACTAAAATCCAAAATAAACCACATCAGTTCATACGTGTCGTTTTTTTTAAATAAGTAGGATAAACTTGTCCATCTCCCTGGGGTCAAATGTTTTTCAGCTACAATAACAGACAAAGGCAGTAGCCAATAGCAGAGCTTCCACTGAGTGTGTGTGTGTGCGCACGTGTGTGTGTGTGTGTGTGTATAGCTAAGAACTAGACTGCAGAGGCATGACATGAATCAAATAAATCTGAAACTGAGCCAGAAAAACAGAACCATGAAAGAATAAACTATAAACTATACTTTGTACTGTAACACCAGACTCTCATCTTGGTTATGGTTTCTATGACTACTGCTTCCAAAGTGCATTTCTGAAGACAATCCACATCACCACTGTTTTATCACCATGGTGATGGCCCATGGAGCAGTATGGTTTGGTGCCCCTGGAGCCTTTTGTCACGTTGCTGTTTGTTGTGTATTTTCTTCGAGATCTTTATTTTCCATGTGAACGTCCCAGAACAGTTCCACATGTAAACAGGTTCCCACTCTTCCAGTTTTCTACCCATTTGTTTACCTGGGCGACAGTTTGGTGTCTCACCTCTGAGCTGAGCCCAGCTTCAGTGAGCACCGAGCACCTTGTGTGGAAGATTATATCAAACCCACTGGTGTAGATTTTATAGTGAAAATAATTTGTGATGTTGATTTTAAATTGAATTGCTCGTGAATGGTTGCTAATGTAATTTTCCCCACTGTGGGACTAATAAAGGCGATCTTATCTTATCTTATCTTAATGCAAGTAGCTTTGTGCTAGCTGCTACAGGGCTTGCTTGTCTTAAATGATAAGGCTGTCGTTTATTTTACAGACAGTTTTATGTGAGTTTTGTGTTATTTTGCTATGAATCTGCAGCGTCAGGACCAGAGGCACCATGTTTTCATGTTGTTCATCCAGCGGGGTGCACTCCTGTATGGCTGATGTAGCCCTCATCTGTCATTATTAACTACACCTGGTTACACCTGGAGTTCACAGGTCAGAGTGCAGGCTAGAGGAAGCTGAGGGTCAGGATGTCTTCATCACATACAGAACATCCACACACTCTAACTGTGATGTCCACAGGGCACTAATGGTTCAAAACACTGATGAATGTGCACACACCACTTCAGATTCATGCACATCTGTCTCTGTGACGACAGGAGAGAGTCTCGTTTTTCCTGATGTCAGACACACATCAGTAAACAGTGTGATGTACGACAGCACCAACAATGAACTGTGTTTCTGATATTTTTACTAAGGCTGTCAAAGTTAACGCGTTATTAACACGTTAACGTAACATGCCTTTATCAGGAGTAATTTTTTTAACGTGATTAACACTTGTGACATTTGAACCTCGGGCCACTCCGTAGCTCGGGAAATCAGGAAGCAATGCACCGAGGTCAATGCCGTCGTGAGCAGTAATGGATTGTTATTAACATTATAGTATAATCTTAGTTAGTAAATTGGTATGCCCATCTGTAATTTTTTTTGTTGGGCTTTTGTTTTAGTTTATTTCGGCATCTTGTTTTACAATGCAGTTTGCACATGTTAGTTACTTGAACTGAGAGTATTTCTCATTGTAGCAATAAATAAACATGATTTTTTTGCATAAAGCAAGCATTTGTCTATTCTCATGTTGAAAAGAGTATTACAATTTGAAAAAAATCAGTTTAAGGTACAGTTAGAACAGATTAAAAATATGCGATTAATCATGATTAACTATGATCACTCATGCGATTAATCGTGATTAAATATTTTAATCGATTGACAGCCCTAATTTTTACATTTCTAGACTTGAGTCCTTCTTTTGTCAGTACTGTCAGACAGGAAACTCTTTCCAGTTCCTTCCTTGTACCTGTATCCAGGTTTCCAGGACTGGTCGACCATCTGCAGAGCGACAGGAAGCACCTGGAATTAAAGGCAAGTGGCAAGTGGTTCCCAGTTCATTAAGGATCAGTGATAGTGATTTTAACACAGAGTGCACATTGTGTACAGTGTGTTATTGTTGTACCGAAAAAGACTCATCCTGTTATTTTTGACTTGTTATAACAGAAAGAACATGGCAGGAATTAATGACATAGATGCGTATTGTATTATTATTATTACTAATATTATTGTTTATTCAGTCATTCCTGTGCATCCTGTATCACTGCTGAACTTTAATGGAGCCATGTTAATATTGTTAGTTAGTGTGGGTTAGTTCTCACCTGGAGCTGTGATTGGATCTGAACAATCATCTGAGATGCCCTCAGAGAACAATATAGATCAGATTCACTTCACTGTTTCAGTTCATGTACCTGGTGTAAGACTGCAGGTGTTTGTTCTGCACAGTAAAATTAACTTCACTAAGATACTGAGTTGTCTGGATGTCTCATGTTCAACGCAAGAAAATGAATTTCCACCATCGCTTAAAACTGTTCTTCTGCTAAATTTTCATCCTGCTAATCATTGGACTTACTCTGTAAATAGTAGTGTAGCTAGTAAATCTCTGATCAATTTAATTTATAGATTAATAAATTTGTGCCCCATTCAACAAGGAATCTAAACCATAATATTGTGGCCTCAGTACACCACAGACACTAAGGATGTTAATTATCTCATATCTCATGATTTCAGTTATAAACCTTGTTCACCGACTGAGCATTAGAGAAATAATCTTTAAGTATTGTTGCAGCAGACTGGGACTTTATTCTGTAAGATCTGTCTGTTGATGGCTGTTTGTATATTATCCAGTACTTTGTTTGGTTTCCCTGCTGTCACAAGACCACGACAGAGAGGTTTCCTCTTGTTTTCATCAGTCTGCATCTGTTACCAAGGCAACCACATCTGAGTAGCAGCAGAAAAAAAACTTTATTTACAGACTCTGACAGAACGTCTTCACGCTGCTCAGTCAGTCTCAGAAATCAGGGATTTTTTAAACTGTCCTTTAACCAGCACAGTCAACTGAGTGTTCTCCTCTTCACACATAATTTGGATTTTTTAATTGTATTTTATGGCTCCAGTTCATGTAACCATGACCACTCAGTAACAGCACCAAGCAAAGATTCAATAATTCACTCCAGACGACATGTCTCTTTTCCTCTTCTTATTATTTTGAGTTTTCCAGTGGCAGACAACACACTTGTGTTTCAGTCATCTGTGTCCTGAGTTTATAAAGGAGAAGAGATTAGAGAGGATGAAACATTCCTGCTGCTCAGTCCAACATACTGAGACGTACAGACAAGACAGACCTGGACACAAGCACCTGTGGAGGTGAACAAGGTGTGTTATTGTGCTCTGAAGATAAACCAATATGTTAAATATTCAGGTGGTGGACTGTGAGATTAGCCCTAAAAAGTCAGAGACTTTCTGAACAACATCATTTATTATTAATAAATTATTAATATTATCAATCTTATTAAATGCTATGATGGTGAGATGCTACAATAGTTCAGCAAAGTGAGAAATAAGAGGTCAGATGATAAGATGCTTTGAATTTGCCTATAAACACTGAAACAGACACTGAAACACTCACTGATTCGTCCCCAGTGGACGCCATAGTTCAATCCTTCAGTTTGTCTCCTCTGTCATTGCTGAGGAGAAACACCAACAGTTAAATCCTTTGTTAATGTGATGCCGTCCTGGTCACTTCTTCCACGTTTTCATGGATCAACAAACTCTGTTCTCCAAATTACTGAAGCTGCTCATTTACCCACAACCCAATAGTTTCCTGGACTGGTCACAAGCTGACTGGACTAGTAAAGGAGCACAAAGTCAATTAAAGCTACAGCCTTGCAGTCAGGACTGAAACACTGATCTGACCACAGTAATATTGACATCCAATAGGTGAGTTAAACAGGACCCAAAATACAAACTAAGAAATCAGTCCAAATCAAGTCAGAAACACAGGAGAACGATGTGCAGGAGGAACACTGAAGAACACCAAAGAACACAGAGGAACGCCGAAGAACACTGAAGAACACAGAGGAACACTGAGGATACAAAGAATTTCCAACACTCTGTTCCACTTGACAAAATATGTCATTAATCATTATATTAAATAATAACGGACTGCACACACTGTCTTGTGGTTCCATTCCCCACCGTATATATTCTGGAGTACTCTGGACCAACTCTTACTTGTATTTCCCTGTCAAATAAAAAGCTTAGAACCCAATTGTATGCTCTCCCACTAATCCCCAATAACATTAATTTAATAAGTAGCCCTTCTTTCCAGAGCATATCATATGCCTTTTCCACATCCAAGAAGACAGCTATCACCACTTCTTTGTTACCCTGTGCTTTCCTGATGTCCGATTCTAAGCATAATGTAGAATCCATTGTATTTTGACCCTTATGGAACCCACTTTGATATGGAAACATATCCCTGGTTTTAGAATGGGCACTATTACTGCTTGTTTCCATTCTGACAGAAGCTGACCAGTATCCCAAACTCTGTTAAATAGCTGTACATATCCAGTACATCCAGTTAATTATCTATCATGTGTTCCAACATCTTGTGACACACTCCATCTTTTCTGGGAGTAGTCTGATGAGCTTTAAAATGGCTCTTTTTAATTCAAACATACTTAATAGTAGGTCAAAAGGATTTCCTTATATCTCTTTTCCGGTAATGCATGATATTCCATTTAAGTTCTTTTTCTACACTGTCTGGCCTCTTCTGTAAGATTATTTGAGCTGTGAACGCTCTTAAATGTTTGCACTAGGATTTCAGCTCTTTCTCTGTTGCTGACATCCATTTTGTCCCCACTACTCATCACTGGTAACTCATAATTCCAACCTCCATGTGCTTATACCTGCTATTACTAGCATTACTAGATACAAATGTCTTCTACTCTATAATTGCTCCCCTGTCACAGTCAGTTTAATCCGATTTGTTGTCACGTTTCTTTTTGCGTTTATTTCTCCTAGTGATATTCCATTGCTCAAAACTCCCGCTACCTACTTCCATCCTTCCTGTTTCATCACTTCCCTCTGGACTTTTTGGTTGATTTCCTGTTTTGGTTGGTGACAAATGGACTGTGAATGGACAGGAGTTGCCAAACATAAAATGTCTGTCATTGCAAACCATAACAGATGTAATTCTGCCACCTACAAAACTACAAAATTTGTGATTTAATAACACATAAGGAATCTAAAACGTCTCTGCTGTCAAAGTGAACTGTCTGGTTCTTGTTTTGTACGTTGTCACTGCTGTAACTACTCTTCTAATATGCAAATGCATCATAGGTTCTTTTTTTTAAGATATTTTTTGGGCATTTATGCCTTTATTGGATAGGACAGTAGAGAGTGACAGGAAGGGGCAGAGAGATGGGGAATGACATGCAGGAAAGAGTAAGGCCGGTCAGGAGTTGAACCAGCGACTTCCTTGTTAAGAGCATCTATGCTCATGTGGTACATGCCCTAAACACTTGGCTAGCAGGTCACCCCAAATTCCTTTATTTCAATACCGATTTCATTACCTGCTATTGCTTCTTTGGCATTTTGTTTTTTCCGATTATGATTTCTTCCACCAGTTGTTTAAGTTTATGAGTTTTTCCTCTGTGCATCAAATCATGAAACTACTGTCCTATGACCTGCCTCAGTGTTTCTGTCAGCATGAGAGTTTGTTTGTTATCATGCCTATGTCAGCATGCTAACATGCTCACAGTGACAATGTAGGTTTAATGTTGACCACGATCACACAAAGTACAGAGACTGACGGGAATATTTTCACAGGTGTTTATTGAACAAATTAAATTTTTTACTAGAAAATGGTATAAGGTGAAAAGTTAATTAATTCAGTACATCCTGGTGGGGCGTCAGTGTGTTTATCAATCCATCCAATAGTTGCTGTTGTTGTTTCACAAAAACAGTGAAAACTGTGACACTGCAGGCAATCATCCTCTGGGGACTGTGAAGGATAATACGTGTAACAGCTGACAGTAGCTAGTGTGATGAAAACACTGGTTCTAGCTGCTTTGAGGAGAAAAAAATATATATAAAGTGAAAAATTAAAGTTTTTAAGTTTTTTTCATTTTGGAAAAATTATATTGATCCAAACCTGGAAGTAAACTGGAATTATGAAAATACCCCATCAGCCTCAGTTTAGTAGATTATTATTTATTATTATCAGTTCTTCCTCACAGTCTCTCATTTAATCAATGTTTGACAGTTTATTTAACAAGTGATCATTAAGGCTACCAAAGCCCTAAGACCAAGGGGTTTGGATAATTCATTTGTATGACAGTCTAACATGTGAACAAATGATTGGCCCGGGCTCATTCTTCTGTTAGCACAGGAGGGTGTGTCCGCTCACTGATTTAAAGTTCATTAGGCCTCTGGCTGAATATTTTTCATCAGTTAGTATCACTGACTGAGCCATAGTCCTTACTTTTTAATTTGGTTTCATAGTGAAAACCACAATGAAGTCTTCAGCCAGGCAAACAGCAAAACCTTTGTTCAAAGAATGTGCTCACCAGATGTTTTCTGTTTGAGGCCTGTAGAGTGGCCTGGAGAGCGTGCACGGAAAATGTGCACTGCGCTGAAATGCTGATCAGCAGTGGATCCCTCAGGACTCAAGTTAGGAGGCTGCACTCAGCACTTTGCTCTATAAAACTGAGTAGACTCTGCACGATATAAATGTAGCATTTTTGTACTGCTAATGACCTGATGACAAAAAGTGAGATGCTGGAGCTGTGCAGGCTCATACAGCTTTCATATGTATTATTTTACTGCAGTGACCAGAGGGAAACAGAATGTAGTTTTCCACTTGATCATAATAAACTTTGAATAAATTCACACATCTTTAAATTGACAGATATAAGACTCCCACTTATTCTTCACCTCTCATGTCTCTTCACAGTGCCAGACTAGAGTCAAGCTCAACAGGGTCTTCTTTCCCCACTGATTCTGCCAAGCCTGTTCCCTTGGCTGTGGTTTCACTAGATAGTAGGTAGGGGCAGTGGGAATCTCATTCATCCATTCATGTGCATCACTAATTAGATGACAAGGCATTTGGCTAACTTAAGAGAGTCATAGTTACTCCCATCGTTTACCTGCGCTTCATTGAATTTCTTCACATGACACTTAGAGCACTGGGCAGGGGCCTGTGCGAATGGGTCCAACCAGAGAGGAGACGATTAGAATAACAAAACATGAAGAAGAAGAGCTGCGTTAACATTGGTTAGGCTGTCCAGCAGCAGAGACCTGGGACTGGCCTGCACCCTGAATGACAGGCACACAGAAAGGGTCGGGACAGAGACTGACGGGGCCAGGACCCAATCTCAATCAAATACATATAATTTATGTAATTTTTTTATATAAGCACACCAGAGGAAGTAAAAGTCGTAACAAGGTTTCCGTAGGTGAACCTGCGGAAGGATCATTACCGTTTCGGATCATTACCAGGAGAGGGCTGTTTGTGTAGCTAAAACGGTAAGAACCTAGAAACACCACAAATTGGCAGGTAGTTGTTAATTCCTACCACTACTCAGGCTCATGTAACTTCACATGTCACTGATGTCAAGGTGATGCTGTAATAATCAAGTCAAAATTCTTTAATCATTTTAAACTGCATCTGGTCTTCTGCTCTAAAAATGTCTAATCCTGCAGCTTTATTTCTACTTGTAAAAGTTTTGTGCATTTTTGAAGTTATGTCTGTGAATCATTTTGGAAACTTTTTAAAAAGCTGCTATATAAAAAAGGATTATACTGTAATTCTGAAGGAAAAGAAAATGCATGTCACAAAACAAAGCTCCATTGTTAATGTGCTAATTATATAACTGTAAATAATTCAAAGATAACGTCAAATCAGTACTTTCAACACATCATCAAACTGTGATACATTTAAGACTCTCACTCTCTTCAGTAAATCTGCTTATTCTCTGCTTTTATTTCCTTCCCTCCAGTCAGAGCTCAGCTCAGCAGGATGTGATGATGAAGAAGTTTTCTGTCTCATCTTTGGGGATGTTGAGTGTTTCCTCAGATAACCCCTCCCCCTCCTCACACTGATTAACTTTAATATACCAAGGATACAGACAGTCATTCAGAGTGAGCATAATGTACATCACTGATTGTCTTCACCTGTCAGAACGGGAAACAGGTTAACAGGTCAATGATATGGCTCCAGGTGTGATAAATACAATTAAAGATAAATACAACACCAGCCAAGAGAAACAGACCCGTCATGACTGGACTGTGTGTATGATCCCATATAACACAGCATAACTGAGAGGGTGGAGACTTATGTTGAGTGCTAAAAGTAAAACAAGTTACAAGAAGAATGTCGTGAGAGGCCACGTTAACATGCAGTCTGTTCTTCACCCTGACATTATGAAGTGACAGTGACCAGGCTGCACTTTGGGTGAGCAGACAAAACGACATTAGATTACTGTCTGATATAAGTACTGACTGGTACAGGTATTGTCTGTTACATGTACTGACTGGTACAGGTACTGTCTGTTACAGGTACTGTCTGATACAGGTACTGACTGGTACAAGTACTGTTTGTTAAAGGTACTGACTGGTACAGGTACTGTCTGTTACAGGTAGGCCTACTGTCTGATACAGGTGCTGTCTGGTGCAGGTACTGACTGGTGCAGGTACTGTCTTGTACAAGTACTGCTTAGTACAGGTACTGACTGGTGCAGGTACTGACTGTGATGTTATGAGTATAGTTAGAGAAGAACTACATTACCCAGCATGCCACAGTTGTTAGGAGCATGCGCAGGAGCCCCGCGCGTACGTGGGTAGGACGTAGCCATGCAGGTAGCACAGTTTGTTTGGTGTGCTTAAGCTGTGAAGTAAACTTATGGAAACTAGCTATCACGCCTCGTCTGCTTATTGTATATAGAGCCAGACAACACATTGTTTCAGAAGTGGCTGTGAGCAGCTATGAACAGAAGATTTGCCACAGTGGAGCCATGGAAGAGAGAAAGAAAAAGTCTCTGGTAGCGTGAGTGCAACGTGCTAATAAAGCAACATGCTAACGGAGTTTGCTACGGCAGGTGATGACTACGAGCAGCAGTGGAAGTAAAGTGGGGACAAGGGACAGATCAAACAAGTAGAGGAGGATCTCGTACCTGTATTGGAGGACAACCAGCACCAGGAGAGGGCTGTGTAAGTCCCGATACCCGACGTGCAGTCATGGATAAGGTAAGTCCGCCCACTTCCATGCAATTGACTGGGAACCTTGCTGATAACTGGAAGCGTTTCAAGCTAAGATTTAATATATATCTAGCAGCAAGCGGAGCTGGGGGTGATGATGAAAAACTGAAAGCTCACATTCTTTTACATGTTATAGGAGAAGATGCATTGGACATATACAATAGCTTTCAACTGAATGAAGCTAATCTGACTTTGGCAGTGCTAATGACAAAGTTTGAAGAATACTTCGTGCTTAGACAGAATGTGACCTTTGAGAGGTACAAGTTTTTCACCCATGACCAAAAGCAAGGAGTACCTTTTGATCAGTACTTAGCAGAGCTCCACACACTAAGCAAAACATGTGAATTCGGCACATTAAGAGACTCACTAGTGAGGGACAGGGTCGTTTGTGGAACAGTGGACAATGCACTCAGAGAAAGACTGCTCAGAGAGACAGGGCTTACACTGGACAAGTGTGTCAGTATGTGCAGAGCAGCTGAAACCACTCGAGCACAAGCAAAGGAGCTTCAGAGAGGTGAAAAAACAGTGCATGCAATACATAAAGAACAGAGGAAAAAGAAAACATTTACCAAACAGAAAGACCAAAAAGAGAAATCTCCAGAGTTTAAATGTGGTAAATGTGGAGGCAGCCACAAGCCAAGATCTTGTCCTGCATTTGGAAAATCCTGTAACAACTGTGGAAGGAGCAATCACTATGCTAAATGTTGCAAAGCAGCTCTAAAACAGAAAGTTCACACAGTTGATGAGGGAGAAGAGGATTGTGATGAGTTCATTGTGGATGTGGTGCAGACTTGTACAACTGAAAAAGAGGAATGGATTGTGCCTATCGAGGTGAATGAAACAGTAATACCATTCAAGTTAGACACAGGTGCTCACGCAAACCTGCTATCATTGGAGGACTACAAAACATTGACAGTAAAGAGCAAAATTCATCCTGTAAAAACAAAAGTGACGGGATACACTGGAGAAAGTGTTCCTGTTAAAGGTGGATGCATCGCAACCTTCAAACACAAGGGTCGGCAGATAAGAGCACAGCTACTGATCATGGATATGAGTGTTCAACCAATCTTGGGACTCAGTACATGTACAAAGCTCAATCTGGTCAAAAGAGTGGTTGTGGTAACATCACCAGGTACTGCAAATGATCATGACTCACTCATGGAGGAGTATAAAGACTGTTTCAAAGGACCTGGATGTCTACCTGGAAAACACAAGATACGTGTGGATGAAAGTGTGTCTCCTGTTGTGCATCCCTGCAGGAAAGTCCCGTTTGCACTGCGGGAAAAACTGAAAGAGGAACTAGCACGCATGGAAAAATTAGAGGTCATCAAGAAAATAGATGAGCCAACAGAATGGGTCAGTTCGCTGGTTATTGTGCAAAAGAAAACTGGTGCTCTCAGAATGTGTTTGGATCCAAGGGACCTAAACAAAGCAATCAGAAGAGAACATTTTAAGTTACCAAGCAGAGAAGAAATCATGGCACAGTTTGCAGGAGCTAAATGGTTCAGTAAACTAGATGTTTCGTCAGGTTTTTGGCAATTGAGATTAGATGAGCAGAATTCGAGACTGTGTACGTTCAACACGCTGGAGGGCAGGTACAGGTTTCTTCGTCTGCCGTATGGTATCTTGTCAGCGCCTGAAGTCTACCATAAGACTATTCATATGATTTTCGTGCACATTCCAGGAGTAGAGACAATGATGGATGATGATATTGTCTGGGGGGCTACTCGAGAAGAACACGACGAAAGACTGAGACAAGTGCTAGACAAGACAAGAGAAGTTAATCTGAAACTTAACAAAGACAAATGTGAGTTCGGAGTGAAAACACTTACCTTTGTGGGAGATGTTCTCAGTGAAGAGGGGGTGAAGCCAGACCCAAGAAAAACATCAGCAATCAACAACATGGAAAGACCAAACAATAAAGATGAGGTCAGACGGTTCTTAGGGATGGTCACCTATCTCGCCAAGTTTGTCCCACAGTTGTCAACACGGTTGGCACCTCTCAGGAGTCTTCTTGAACAAAAGAATGAATGGATCTGGTCCCATTAGCAGGAACAATGTTTTCTGGAACTGAAAGAGACTCTCACACAGGAGCCCGTGCTAAAGTTCAAATTAAAAAAGAACTGTTAGCGAGTTTGTATGCATGTGAGCGTTTCCATCAATACGTGTATGGTCAAACTTTTGAAGTAGAAACTGATCATAAACCTTTGGTGTCCATCATGGCCAAACCGTTAAATGACTGTCCTGTGTAACGTAGCTACACTAACTCTTAGTTTGTTTTTATTTTGGTTCCATGTCACTTCACTAACTCTCCTGTCATTTCAGATCCTGCCTTCCTTCCCTGCCATACAATCTACTCATTTCCCTCACCTGGGTTTCCCCACCCATCTCCTCCTCACCTGCAGTCCATTTGCTCATTAGTTCCTCAGTGTATATATACCAGTCCATTTTCATTTGTTCCCTGCCAGATTGTCTTGTGTTCTACGTTGCCAAGCTTTCCAGCATATCCTAGTACTGCCTTCCTGCTCTGACACCATTTTGCCTTTCTTGGACTTCGAATACCTGCCTGCTCCTTGTCGGATTTGTTTGCCTGATTCTGATCTCCTGGTTTTGACTCTGCCTGTTTTCTTGGACTAGTAAACTGATCTTCCCTTGCTACTCGCCTGCCTCTTTGTCGTGCTTCTGGGTTCTCCTTTGTCAGCTCCAGTGACTGTGACGGAACAATCTGGCCACCATGAACCCAGCCAACACTGACTCCATCTGTAATGAGCTGAGAGCACAGGCCAGCGCTCTTCAGCGCCACGATGAACAACTTACCTCCATTTCAGGCGGTTTGCAGGAGATGGCGGCTCGTCACGATAGGAGCATGAGCACCATTCAAGAACTTCTCCAAAGGCTCTCACTGTCAGGTCATGGTCCGGACCCTGCATCGCTTGTCAGCCCTCCTGTCCAGACTCCTCCTATATCGGATGCTCGTTTGCCTCCTCCAGAACGTTATTCCGGTGCTCCGGGTAGCTGCAGGCTGTTCCTTGTGCAGTGTTCCCTTGCCTTTGAACTTCAGCCTTCCGCCTTCCCCACTGAAAGGTCTCGGGTGGCGTATATTGTCTCTCTGCTTGCCGGCTGGGGACCAGGGAACCACAGAGTGGGAGAAGAAATCCGCCATTTGCTCATGTGTCAAGCTGTTCTCCAACGAGCTGCGGAAAGTTTTCGAGCATGTCACACCCGGAAGAGAGGTCGCTCGGGGTTTGTTTAACCTGGTGCAGGAGGGAAGGTCTGTATCCGATTACTCTATTGAATTCCGTACTGTAGCAGCTGAGAGTAACTGGAACGCTGCTTTGCTCTTTGATGCCTTCTACAACGGCCTCTCGGATGACATCAAAGATGAGCTGGCGGCCCGCGATCTTCCTGCTGATTTGGACGCACTTGTGTCTCTGTCTATCCGCATAGACAGTCGTCTGCGGGAGCGGCACAGGGAGAGAGAGTCTGGTCTGCTGCTTCCCCTGGCACTCCAGGGCGTCCTTCTGAGCAGCGCACTAATGTTCCTGGTGACGCTCCTGAGCCTATGCAGCTGGGCAGGACACGGCTGTCTACTGCAGAACGACAGCGCCGCCTAAGGGAGAACAGGTGTCTGTACTGTGGTCAGGACGGCCATTTCGCCTCTTCGTGTCCAGTAAAAGACATGGCTCACCAGTCATCCCGAGGGCCCTGGTGAGCCAGTTTGTGAACTCTAAAATGCCCTCTTGGCCTTTGGTTCAGGTCAAGCTGCTCTGTTCTGGGAATTATCAGACTGTTCCAGCCCTCATTGACTCTGGTGTGGATGAAAGCCTGTTGGATATGACTCTTGCCTCCCAGCTGGGTCTTGGTCGTGTGGATCTGGAGAAGCCTATCGACGCCTCAGCCTTGGATGGTCGTCTCCTCTTCCGGGTTACACATCGATCTACTCCCCTTCAAATGACCATTTCAGGTAATCACACGGAGACTCTTTCTTTTCACCTGATCAGTGCTCCACAACAACCTGTCATTTTGGGGTTTCTTTGGCTAAGGAGACATAATCCACACATTGACTGGTCTTCAGGAACTATACTGCAGTGGAGTACTCATTGTCATGCTGTCTGTTTGAAGTCTGCCCTGTCATCTGCCTCTGGTTTGACTGTTCCCTCTGAGTTTCCAGACCTGTCAGGAGTTTCTATTGATTACCTGGATTTGAAGGAGGTTTTTAACAAGGCCCGGGCCACCTCTTTGCCACCGCATCGCCCTTATGATTGTGCCATTGACCTCCTCCCAGGTACATCTCTCCCTAGGGGGCGACTCTTCTCCTTATCAGTTCCTGAGACAAAGACCATGGAGAAATACATCAATGACTCCCTGGCGGCAGGGATCATACGACCATCATCGTCTCCCGCTGGAGCAGGGTTTTTTTTTCCTTTTTTGTGGAAAAAAAGGACAGGACCCTACAACCTTGCATTGACTTCAGGGGGCTTAATGACATTACTATAAAAAACAGGTACCGTCTTCCATTAATCTCCTCTGCTTTTGAACTGCTACAAGGGGCTGGCATTTTCTCTAAACTTGACCTCCGCAACGCTTATCATTTGGTGAGAATCAGGGAGGGCGATGAGTGGAAGACAGCCTTTAATACTCCTAGTGGTCATTATGAGTATTTGGTCATGCCATTTGGGCTCACTAACGCTCCTGCAGTCTTCCAGGGATTAGTCAATGATGTTCTGCGGGATCTGCTCAACATATCTGTTTTCGTGTATTTGGATGATATTCTCATTTTCTCTCAGTCCAGGGAAGAGCACGTGGTGCATGTACGTCAAGTCCTCCAGAGGCTCTTGGAGAACCAGTTCTTTGTCAAGGCAGAGAAGTGTGAATTTCATGCTTCAGAGGTATCCTTCCTGGGTTTCATCATCAACGCTGGCAACATCCGGATGGACCCGGCCAAGATCAAGGCAGTCACTGACTGGCCAACTCCATCCACACGCAAGGAGCTTCAACGCTTCCTGGGATTTGCCAACTTCTATCGAAGGTTAATTCGTAACTACAGTTCAGTGGCAGCTCCCCTCACCGCTCTCACTTCCCTCACTGAGCCCTTCCGGTGGTCCTCCGTGGCTGAAGCGGCTTTTGGTGAGTTGAAGTCACGCTTCACCTCTGCTCTTATTCTCATCTTTCCAGACCCTGCTCACCAGTTTATAGTGGAGGTGGATGCCTCGGACACCGGTGTCAGGGCTGTTCTTTCTCAGCGGTCGGCTGAGGACCAGAAGGTTCACCCATGTGCTTTCTTCTCCCGGAAACTGGCCCCAGCGGAGAAGAATTATGACATTGGGAACCGGGAGCTGTTGGCGGTCAAGCTTGCACTGGAGGAATGGAGACACTGGTTGGAGGGGGCGGAGCAACCATTTGTGGTTTGGACTGACCACAAAAACCTTGAGTACATCCGATCAGCCAAGAGACTTAACTCTTGTCAAGCGAGGTGGGCTCTCTTCTTTAACCGTTTTGACTTCTCTCTCTCGTACAGACCGGGTTCCAAAAACGTCAAGCCTGATGCCCTGTCCTGTCAGTTCCAGTCAGAAGATTCCCCATCCCAGCCTGAAGGTATTCTCTCCTCTGCATGCGTCATCGGGGCGGTAATCTGGGAAGTGGAGGAGAGGGTGAAACGCTCCCACACTGAACACCCTGTTCCCTGTGCTTGTCCAGAGAACCGATTGTTTGTTCCAGACAGTCTCCGTTCGGAAGTCCTCCAGTGGGGGCACTCTTCTCGTCTGGCTTGCCATCCTGGGGTGAGACGCGCTTTAGCCCTTCTTCGACAGCGCTTCTGGTGGCCTTCCATGGAAAGGGACACCAGGGAGTTTGTTGCTGCTTGCCATATCTGCTGATCAACCGAGTGGGACGGCAGGAGCCGTCCCTTGGGGGGGGGGGGGGGTGTTTCAGTTCATCAAAATGAATTTAAAAAAAAAAAAAAATGTTGAAAAAGAAAAATGTTGACATGATTCTAGGTGTGTTTTGATGCTTAGATAGTGAAAAAGAAAATCTACATATGCAACATACATTTTCTTGGAAGGGACATTTGCCATTACACATCTGGGGCAATCCCAACCAAATGTCGCTCCCTCCCATTTCCCCTCCCGTGCTGGTCAGAGTCTCCTGATCATACTCCTTTGTCTACCCTCCCCGTCTCCGCTCCCCTGCTGACCAGAGCCTTGATCATACTACCTGAGTGTCAAGCCTTTGTCCTTTTTTGTTTCTTTGTCTCTGACCAGGGTCAGAGTGTTCCCTGACCCTGCATTCGGGAGCAGTTCCTGATACCAGACCCACTCTGTGTCGGTAGGCTCACCATGACCTGGAACTCCAATAAACTTACACCACCACAGCAAACTTGGAACTAGACTCAGAGTTTTCTTTTCCTCAACAATAGTTTACACTTTATTACTTTTCTATTGCAGAAAATGTGTTTAAATAGAAAAGTTGTTTAAAAGTAAAGTTACAATGCTTATTGGTGAATGCCAAGGTAAAGAAAGCATGGCTTTGTATTAAGGGGTAAATATCATTTTCTGATGGGGCAAAGATGTGATGTTATGAGTATAGTTAGAGAAGAACTACATTACCCAGCATGCCACAGTTGTTAGGAGCATATGCAGGAGCCCCGTGCGTACGAGGGTAGGACGTAGCCATGCAGGTAGCACAGTTTGTTTGGTGTGCTTAAGCTGTGAAGTAAACTTACGGAAACTAGCTATCACGCCTTGTCTGCTTATTGCATATAGAGCCAGACAACACACTGACTGGTACAGGTAGTGTCTGTTACAGGTACTGTCTGTTACAAGTACTGACTGGTATAGGTACTGTCTAGTACAGGTACTGTCTGTTACAAGTACTGATTGGTACAGGTACTGTCTGTTAAAGGTACTCACTGATACAGGTGCTTACTGGTACAGGTACTGACTGGTGCAGGTACTGTCTGATACAAGTACTGTCTGTTACAGGTACTAACCCTAACCCTACAGTCTCAGAAGGTTAGTTGAAGGGTAAATTCGAGCACTGACTGTCCTGAATCCAGCTGTTATCACAAATATAGTCACAATAATCACAGACAACGACGAGTTAAATTATAACAGTGTTTAATAAGAGTAATAATTATTCAAAATAACATTACTTGATATTAAACCGATTATAATTCAACTGTAACTAAAACAAACATTGGTTACTAACTAGATGATCACAGGCAAAACACATTTGTAACAACCGTGTGTGTGTGTGTGTGTGTGGGAGGGGGAGAGAGAGAGAGAGAGAGAGAGATGGCAGAGAAGATGGCAACGAAGTCATGTGAGTGACATGTCAGTAGGAGCCAAGATGGCGGCAGTGTGACGTGAGTGAGGTACTCGCTAGAGCCAAGATGGCGGCTGGCCACAGAGTGTGAATGGCGTGAACAACAAGAACATAGGAGGGCCCTTGAGCTTTACGTGTATGACGCGATCACACCCTAGGGCCTGAATGTGAGAGAGGTAGATGAGGTGATTGGGAGAAAAGAGGGAGAATAAAGATTGAGAGAGGAAAGAGTCCACAAGAGATCGTCACAATATCACTACACAATAACGGAGCCAGAGAACCGGAGTTCGTCTGGTCGGATATTGGTCCTTTAACTAGTGATATTTGGCTTATTAAGCTGATCACAGTGAACGACAGGATATGCAGCACTTATAAGTCAGATAGCAAAATACAACACGCTACAATAATTGTGTCTCTGCCCAGACATCAGCCTCTTACTCTGAGTTGCTCTGATCCTTTGGACAAAAAAGTCCGCTCTGGTTCTCCACAGTTCGGTCCTTGGCTGGGAGCTCGGTGGGTCGTGTCCCGCTCTCCTGGCGATGACAGTGATGAGTTCCTCGGCCACAGCGGGAAGATCACAGATGAAGGATGGTGAACTTTGTTTTGTCCTTAACAAAGTCGGCGCTCATCCTCACGGAACGTGAAGTCAGCTGATTGTACAGCGATCTACGTCAGATCCGAAAAATTCAAAAGGAAATAAACAACAGCAGTCTGTGCGCTTGGCCCGCGAGTTGAAGACTGTGACCTGGGCTTTCAGAAGTTGTGGAAAAAGGTCAAATGTTTGCAGATTGCTCCCTTTCTGCAGCCGAGTCGCGGAGAGAGCTTGGAGTAGCTCTCTACTGTAACTGGTGCATGGGAAAAAGCAGCAGAGGAGGGTCGCGGTGCTGCTTTTATCACCTGAGTGACATCACCAGGGATCCCTGCTGAGAGTGTCTGGCCTTGGCCGATGCTGATGTTGAGTTTACATTCAAACTACCTAGGTGTGAGTCGTGGCGGGGTCGTGGCTCTGGCTCAGGCTTTTGGAGGGACATGTAGGCCTCTCCCTTGTTCTCTTCGGGATGCATGGCTTGAGATTCCAACAGTCTGATGAGGATGATGATGTTATGACCTTCACCTTCACAGTTACCTGAGCTCAGTCCAGGTGAACTATGGAGTGACGTTTTAACAGACTGTCCACGGCCATCATGAACAGAGTTCATCCTCCAGTAGAGTCAGAGCCTAAAGCTGCTCTGGAGGAACAACACCTGACTGAGACTGTGTGTCTCCTTTAATCTGTCACTGTGTGTGCGTGTGTGTGTGTGTGTGTGTGTGTGTGTGTGTGTGTGTGTGTGTGTGTGTGTGTGTGTGCTGCATTGCTAAGCTGTAGCTCAGTTATTCAGATGTGAAGAACAGGGTCCAGTCAGTGATGTACTTTAGCTCAGAGAACATGACCTTCAGCTCAGTCCAGTTTCAGTTTATCTATGACAGAAGAGATTCAATCACAGGATTGATTTTTCTACACTATATACAGTGCACATAGAAAGCAGGCGACATCTAAAGAGGCTATTAAACATCTTCAAATCCCATGGTCTTGCAGACAACCCTCCTGAATCCAGGTCTTCAGAGGATCCATTTGTTAATATGCAACAGTCAGTTGTCTGCACCCCCTCTGCTCCTGCTCTGGGAGCTGAATCAGTAGAGATGTAAGAGCTTGGATGTGATTCTGGTGTCTTTTCTTGTTACATAGCTGAAGCTATAATGTGATCAAACTGTTGACAATCGAGGCTCAGAGGAGCCTCACACAGCTGAAAAACAATCTGGTGTTTTTGCAGATGTTGGTGGTGTTGCACAGTAGAATTAAACAACAACAGCACAAAGGAAACATCTGTTTATAGATGAAAGTCATCAGATAAAATACAGCAACAACAATATCAAAGGATCTCTGGTCCTCAATATGTGTGTGTGTGTATGTATGTGTATGTATGTATGTATGTATGTGTGTGTGTATATATATATATATACACACACACACACACACACACACACACACACACACCAAAAACACATTAAAGTTTTATTCAGAAATGTTTAACGTTTCTCATGTTTTCATGGACTGAAGTAACACCTTGTTTTGCTCTAATGCTGATGGTGATGATGATGATGAAGACGAGGCTGACATTCTATATTTATCAACTTGACAAAAAATCCAGTGAAAGACCAAAACCAACAGTCTGTCAGTCCATCTCTCAAAAAAGTGTTCATACTCATAAAGACACATTTTTTGGACACAGTGGAGGAAGGTTAGGCAGAAGGAGGTGTTTAGGCAGAAAATAACACAGCTCTAAAACTCAACCAGGTGGTCCAGGTCCAGGTGGTCCAGGTCCATATGGATTCATAACTTAATCATTAATTTATAAACTGAGTTTGAGTCTGTTTCAACATGCACAGTGATTTCATTTACATGAATGGGTGTTTTTTAAATCAAAGCTGTTTCCTGTGTAAACATTTTGTTTAGTTTGACATGTCTGGAAATGAGATTGTTTGTTTTATTGCCATGAGACAAGAAGATTGACATCACCCTACTGTTTCCACTGGAAACAGGAAACCACTACCAGCAGCTAGTTATCTTAGCTTAGCCTAAAGACTGGAGACAGGTGGCTGGCCAAAGGACATGTAAGATGTTAATTAGTTTGGAATAGAGTTACTGCTAAGTGTATTTGTCACTTTTGGACACAGCTAGGTTAGCTGTTTTCTATACATATAGCAGACTATAGTCTTTTATATGAGAGTGGTAACCAGTTTCTCATCTGACTCTCAACAAGAAGCAGAATAAACACATTTCAAAAAATGTCAAATGATTTTTTTGAGAACGTTCACGATAGCGTCTGAAAATGTATCATCTGTCTGGATTTAAAACATGACATCGCACACTGACACAGGTTCCTACATCATTCAGTCTCAAACAGCAGCAGCTGGTGTCACTCACTGTTGCTGCTGCTTTGTCCTCTCATTTAACTGCAAATACAAAAGAAACCTTTATTTTCTTTGTTCTCTTGCATAGTGGTGGTGATGAGGTGTTCAGGTGTCCTGTCTGTGTTGTCTACCACAGCCTTCATAGACACAGGACAGAGCAGCTCAGTACTGTGGTTGTTAAACCTCTAAACACACACTTGTGTGTTGAGCATGTTCCTCTTGGAAACAGCTTGTGGGTAACAATAGACCAACTCCTGTGTGTTTTTAGACATACATACACACACACACACACACACACACACACACACACACACACACACAGAAAACACACTGATGTTTCATTTGAAAATGAAAACGAGCTCTGTCCAGATGAGCATTTTAGCTCCATACTATACTATCACACCTGAAAACACATCACATGATCATTCACAACACTGAGCATGTGCGAGCTGGTGTAAACAGGAAGTAGATTGTCTCCTCTCAGTTGGTTAGTTCCAGTAAATCCTCTGAAGAGGAACAGCAAAGACAGTTGTAGAGTTCAAATACAGAATAGAACTGAACAACAGCTGCTGCTGCAAAGACAACAAGGTCAGTAACACTTTCATTCATTCTCCATGTTGTTTCACCACTGGTAGTCCAGGCTGATAAGAGCCAATCAGGAGCCACCATGGGCGTCTCTGTCATCGTTTCCAAAGGTCTCTGTCTGTGTCCGTCTAGACTACAACACAACCGTGCAATTATAGACGCAAACGGGTCCAGCAGCGTTTCTGAAAGTCTCTGTTTTAGGGGCTGAAAACTGTGGAGGAGAGTGGACAGAGGAGGAAACAGAGAAGAAGAAATGAGTATAAACTAAAACATAGCAGAGCAGATGGAGCCTAAGAAATATTTTTAGTATGATTTAGAGAGCACAGTTAACAGGATCAGGTTTCACTGCCTTCCTAACATCGACCAGATACAGAATAATACACTCTTATAGGCAATTTAATACACACACACACACACACACACACACTTTTTTCCACTCTTTAGTGCTGCTGCTGTTGACATGAAAAATGCTGAGAGAATCTATCTTCCTACAGTCTCTTTGGCTCTAGTTTCAGAACCTGGATGTCATGTTTCAAAACTCTAGACACAAAAGTCAAATTAATCACCACTTGTACCACAGGTAGTCCAATGTTCAAAACACTGCATTTTGCATTCATATTTTTAAAGAAACCTTGCACTAAAGACTCATGGTGACATTTTTTTAGATCACCCACAAACAGGATACCAATATTTTTACTGGTTAGTTGTTCATACAACTATGAGATATTGTAGTACAGAATATGTGGTACATGTTTCATCATGGTGCTACACGTAATGTCACTGTAAGGGACCAGTAGAGAGAATACTAAAGATACAGTGGAGTCATTGAACAAATCTGGAATTTATTTACTGTAAATCATAACATAGGTTCCCTTTAAAGCAGCAGTTAGCTTCCAAAAACAAAAACAAAAATTCAAACTGCAGTGTTCCTCACCTGCAAAACAAAGGATTACAGTTCTGTAGATTTGGCCATAGGTTCTCATTCCCATCAAAATGAATGTTCTCAGTGACCAAACACCTTGGAGAGAACCTCCGGGCATGGCGAATCCAGGCCTGATGCTGGTCTGCTGTGTTGATGGTGTCTCATCCATGGCCTGGAGAAGGTTCACTTGCATGCCTGCACCAGTTGAGCATGGTGGAACAGGACACTGTCCCACACAGTAACATCACGCCAGCAGCTCTACAGACCAGAGCTAGCTCATCAAGGAATGCTACAAACAGCTCAGTATGAGCCAACACAAGGTCTGCGTTCCACCACATCATCATCTGATACAGCCACACGCATGGTGATGTTGGCCCCATGTTATCCAAGTACTTCGATGGTGACCCACTGGCCAATGAAATTCCAACCTCTCCTCCTTCCCTTGGCCAGGTTGAAGCCTCATCCACAAAAATCAATTAATGATGGTTTTCATCAGGATCCAGGGCCATCACCCTCTCAGTAAAAAGACATGTTGGAAGAAGAATCTCTGATTCCAGTACAAGGATGGGGAATCTTCCACAAACAGGCATCATGAAACTGAACACACCTGAACATACTCAATCCTCAGTCGCTTCACTGTCTGTATTTCTCTCTAAAGGCACACGCTGCAGCTGTTTTAGGGACATTTGGTGTCTTTTCAACATGCGTGCAGTGCAAACTTATGGCTGTCACATTGTTGAAGATGTCTTCACTGTCCAGGATGTGCTGTCTGATTTCTTAGAGGCAAATGTCATTTCTGGCCCAGACCAAGTTGACCACAGCCCGTTCTGGTTGGTCAGTTCGGAGTCTGCCTCTGCCTCCACTATTTGGTTTAGTCTAAAGTCTGTAGGAAAACTTACAGGAAAAACATGACTTCGTGTAGAACACATTTACATAGTCACATAACCTACTTTGCACTACACACTGGCATGCAGTATACAGTCACCTGACAACTAAGAGTAGCCTCAGTACTGTAACATTCACTGTAGTGCATGCTGAGGACATAAGGTTCTGATGATTGAGGCCACAGCTGATCTTCTGAGATTTGGTTGATTGGTTCTAGCTGTCTAAGTCATTATCATGCCATGATTTATGACATGGTCTACAACCATTGCTCTGATCTTCTCGGATACTCTTTGCTGTTTCCGCTGCTGTCTTGGTCTGTGGCCTTTTCCTTGACCACGTTCCCCCACACCTCTCAAATGGGGCCCACAACCACTTCTCTGGTGAGGCCCAAGCCCTCCTCTAAGACCAGGCCCACCACCACCTCTCAGATGTGGTGCTTGCCCCTGCTGTTTCTGTGACCACCACGTCTTCCTCGCCCTGCTCCATGTTACAGTATTGCTATGTTGCTTTGGATACCAATGATTTATACTTGTACCACAAGGTGAAATCAATCATCAGTAATGAGTTGGTGTCAGTGGATCTTGTTATCCTGAAACTTTCACGATGTGACGAGGGATGTTGTTCCTCAGTTTCCATAAAACTATGCTGTAAGAAGAATGAAACAGTTACTTATCATTTTGAGTAGTAGTATCAGTTGATAGTTGGATCACTGTAATGAAATGATCAGACAGTCATCTCAAATGTTTGAATTGCATTTTGAAATGGTGTCATTTGGAGCTGGTGATCTCAGTTCAATGAACAAATGATCTTTGGTTTATGTGTATTTTATCCAATAGATTAGAAAAAGTTTTAGAGTTTTGAAAAATGTGCATTTTGATCATCGGTTGTTGTGGTTGAGTTTTGTGTTTAGAGTTTTGAATAATGACATCAAGGTTCTGAAACTTTTGCCAAAGTGATTATAAAAAACTGCAATTCAGCAGATTTGTTCTCTGGTGATCTGACACACACTGACACACTGCACTGAAACACACTGACACACACTGACGCACTCACATATTTGTATGTCATGATTGGTTTGATGATTAAATCTAAAAGTGGTTGAAGACAGGATGTTACTGTGTGTTACTGTGTGTCACTGTGTGTTTGGTCATATGGCAGCAGTGTACCAGCTCTATGTTACTGTGTACATGTGTAGGAAAAGTTACTAAAGTACAAATGTTTATTTGTTCAGGTGACAGTTCATTAGTAGTTAGTTCATTAGTAATTTGTTCAGTTACTAGTGAACATAACAAACATCCATTTTTTTTTTGTTGCAACTCATTTAATGAATCATTCTATCAAAACTCTGAGGTTCCTCTTCTGTAATGTGACACTTTAAAGTCTCAGACAAATTAAAGTTACAGTGAGTCACTACTGTCTGAACATTAGTTAATCCCCTGCTGTCTCCACATTCAATTTAAACTATAGATAGATAGATAGATAGATAGATAGATAGATAGATACCTTATTCATCCCCTTGGGTAAATTCAATTGTGCAGCAGCTTGTACATATGTGCAGTTTATATAAATTTTCTGTGTCATGATCCATTGTTTCTGTCTGTGGTGTTGAACAGTCTGATGAACAGAGGATTTCCTGAACCTCTCAGTCCTGCAGCAGAGAGATGAGACCTTGGCTGCTGCTATAGCTGCTTCTCTAGTTTGAAGGATGTTGTGGAGAGGATGGTTGGTGTTGTCCAAGATGGATACATCTTACTGCATGTGTCTCTTCACAACAGTCCTTAGAGCATAAAAAAGGACACTCACCCCCACAAAAACATGTGCAGCATTTCACTGCAGACATCAAAAGACGTGAGCTTCCTGGGGTAAAAGAGCCAGCTTTGCCCCTTCCTGTAGATGGCATCTGTGTTCAGGGACCAGTCCAGTTTACTGTCCAGGTTAGGATTAGGGTTTATAGGTATTTATAAATGTGCACCACCTCAATGTCCTTCCCCCTAACTCTGGCTGGCTGAAGTGTGGGTCTAGACCTGTGAAGGTCAGAGACCATCTCCTTGGTCTTGGAGGTTCAGAAGGAGGCAGTTCTTGTGGCTCCTCCACTGAAGGCCATCATCAGACCCCTGTACTCCCCTTAGTGTCCATTCTTGATACACGCCACAACAACTGTATCATCAGAGTATTTCTGGATGTGGAGACTGTGGGAGAGAGAACAGGTGAGGCTGTGTCTCACCTATTGTAGAATAGGTTCACCTCATTGGCTTTGTGCACATCACCTGATGTTGCCTGGCTGTTCTTCTCTTTATAACCACTGATGGCCCTCATCCCCTTCACAACTCTAGTTGTTGTGCTGCAGCCTACTCTCTACTTTCCTTTTGTTGTCCTCCTTCACCTGCTTTAATCTTCTCTAAAGCTCATGTTGACACACCTACACTTCTCCCTGTCTCCAACCCTGAAGCCTACTGTTTCTGGTTGAGGAGAGTCTTGATGTTACTGATGATCCAAGGTTTGTTTTTTAAGCAACGTACAGTTCTTGTTGGTATCACAGTGTCCATACAGATGTTAATGTAATCTGTGGTGCAGTCAACCATTCTATCAAGATCAGTGTCCCTGCTGTTTTCATTTTCCTGTGACTCCAACAGTACATTCAGATCTGTGAACTCAAAACAGTCCCTTAGAGACTCTCTGGACTCCAGACTCCAGGTCCTGAATGAGCGGATGGTTGCAGCTTGTCTCAGTACACAGGGTTTGTAGGAAGGCTGAAGGAAAGCAGATTATGATCTCATGTAGCCTACCTCCGGTGATGGTAGGCTAGGAAGGCTGGACATCCGTGGTTCGATTATTGACCCATTGCTTCACATCTGTGGTTTTGCTTGTTTCTTTGTTTGTTTGTAGTTACACTCTTAATCTTGTGGACCATGTCGATGTATCTAACCTCTTGAGTATGGAACTTCATAATGTTTCGATCGCGATTTACATCACGCTACTACTTTCTCTGTAGGTGGCATTTCAATCAGCACACCTGATGCCATACTCACCGATACCAGAGATCAGCTGATAACGCTTCAGGCTAAAAGGGACTTTTAAAGATCATGTTTCCAGTGACTGTGTGGAGATTTTGACATACAAATGGTGGATGAAATGTTCGATGGAAACAACAATGAAAATCAAAAAGAGAGGCTCAAGAGAAGGTGTGCATGAGAGACTGAGGAGACGCAGCTCCAGGTTTTGTCTCCCTACCATCACTCTGTCAATGTACGATCTCTCAACAACAAAATTGAGGAGTTAACAGTTACACTGACTAACACAACAGACTTTAATTGGTGCAGCCTAATTTGACAGAAACATGGCTAAAGCCAGAAGCCACAGTCTAGTGGGTGGATATACAACCATAAGGGCAGATAGAGATGAGCACCTGTCAAAGAAATCAATCAGTGGAGGACAATGTATATTTATGGATAACAAATGGACCATGCAGAACATTCAGCAGATTTGCACCCTGGATTATGAAATTCTGACAGTGTCATTCAGGCCTTTTTATCTTTAACATATATACCTGGACCAAGACACCAGGAGGCAGTGGGTAGATAGCTGAAAGCTATAGTACTGCACTCTCACACTCACCAGATCAGCCTGTGTTTATTCTTGGTTTATTCTAGCTCCTCAACTTCCCACACTTCATCAGTACATTGACATTTTTCCTGACTTGATCAGTGTTTTGGTAACACACTATGCCTCTGTGGAAGTCCGATCACAGTGTTATTTCGTGCTCCTGAAATACAGAGCTAAAGTAAAGTGAGTTACATCTTATTAAGGACATTCAGCTGTGGGATACAAGGAGCAAGCAGATGCTGCAGAACTGTTTTGAAGACACAGACTGGCAAATGTTTTTCAATTGCTGTAATGATACAGATGAACTAACAGAGACTATGACAACTAAGAAAACCATGCCAGTGTCTCCAAACCGGAGACCTCTGGAGAACAGCTTTTATCAATGGGGATTTGGACCCAGTTAAATTAAAGAGAAAAGAACTAAGATCACTCTTGAGGGAAAAACAGAATGAAATATAAACAAAAAGGTAGAGAGTACGTTCTGTTCTGGTAATGCCAGGGAAGCCTGGAATGGACTCAATGTGATGATGGTTAGGGAGGGAAAAAAGTAGGATGCCCAAGTGAATAAAGGGGTATGTTTTGCTAATGAACTGAATACTTTTCATTCCAGATTTGATAATCCCTCTTGCTATAATGATATTGATAGCCCACAGACATGATGCTAGAAAACACTTCAGGGTTTCCCTGACAGGAATGATGTCTGTTCTCCTTTAATTGTGTGCAGACACACCCTCTGATCAGGAGACTGTGTGATATTAACACTAACAGCCACATCACACAGTTGATCAGAGAGTTCCTCACAGATCGACCACAGAGGGTGAGGAGCAGTGGTATTACTTCTGAATACAGGAGCACCTCAAGGTTCTGTGCTTTCACCTGTTTGTTTTCCTTCTACACAGATGAAATAAATTATGAATTCAACCTGCTCATTGTGACTGGGAGTAATCCAAACTACCACGACAGCTCAGCACAGGACTGTTAACTTTGTTGATGTACATGTACTGATCTGGTCACTGGGTCTACTGAGCTTTGTTGTTGATATATCTGCTTAGGGTTTTGGTTAGCCACTGTTAGCTTGATACTACATACAGCTAACCCACCTTTAATCTGGCACCCTTCTGACCGCTGGAACTGGCCGAAACAAAGAAACTCACTCTCTCCCCCGTGTCATGTGGTCTCAGCTGTCATCTTGAGTAGTTCTTTGTTGACTGCCTTCTTGTGGTAGTCTTCCTTGTTAGGTCATGTGGTCACAGTGGTCACTGTGTCCCCACAGACACACACCCACTACACCCCCCCCCCCACCCCCCCCCCCCCACCCCCACACACACACACACACACACACACACACACACACGCTTCTTATTTAGTTTGGATTCCAAAGCAGACTTGTACACACCCAACCAGATAAAATTGCAAGAGGGATTATTGGTAATTGCAGTAGTCAAAGGTGAGTGAGTTGAGTTCATGGGGGAAGCAAGTGGGCAAAGGGTCTGGCTGCTGAATGGCGATGAGGTTTCTGGTGAGTAGCGTGGAGGGTTATGGCAGAGCAATGTGGAATGGTGGCGGGTGGCGTAGGCACAGCATGGAGACATGGGTGAGTGGTGTGGCTGGCTTCGGTAGAGGTCTCCACAACAGGAGCTGACAGCAGCACTGGAACAGGAGCAAAAGGAAGCAATCACATTGGTATCAAACTGTCCCTAGAAGCTCGTGCCCTGACATGTTACCACATGAAGGAAGTGGATCAATCTGGTGATGACCAGATCAGAAACCAGGGCTTTTCTACTGGCTTGATTATGGATGAGTTGCAAGTGTGCCAGGCTGCCAGTGCTGCGACACGCCCCTGTTGGGAGAGGGAGACACCCACACACATGCATACACACACAGGGAGGAGGAAACACAACGGAACAGACAGTGAGAAAGACAGGAAAATAATGTGACATCATGCTTTTCATTCATCAGTAAATAAGTTAAAATCATCTTCAGATACTATTATTAAGATAACTACATAAAAAAAAACTGATGTATTTTATCAGAACTATGTGTAAAAGGTTTGGGGCAGCTGTGGCTCAGGAAGTAGAGCAGGTCGTCCTCTAAGGTCGGTGGTTAGATCCCGGACTGCTCCAGTCCATATGTCGAAGTGTCTGGGGACAAGATACTGAACCTCAAACTGCCCCTGATGATGCATTGTTGGTGTGTGAATGTGTGTGTCATAATGTATTTTGAGTGGTCGTTCAGACTGGTAAAGTTCTGTATTTACCATTTGATTCACAGTGGCCTGGTAACATAAGTAACCTTGTAGGTGTTGTTTTAATACATCCATCACTTACACTAGAGGAATATTAGAGGGAGAGAGAAGTCCTCCAACAGATGATTGAATGACTGCTTTAACTGACCGTTTGTTAAGGGCCTGTATCCCTTAGTTTCCACACCAGCCAAGGTTCCTGTTTTTGCACAGCACTAAAGCTGCTTTGTTCTTGTTCTGCAGTATAGTGTTGGTTCAAAAGTGGCCGGCGCAGTGGTGCAGTGTTTAGCGCTGTAGCCCCACAGCAAGAAGGTTCTAGGTTATAGCTATATATATATACATATATATATGGAAACATACACATTTATCACTCAGGTGATTAAGAGTCAAACTGTTCTCAGGTTGGACCAATCAGAGCAGAGCTGCACTGTCAGATCCTGGACAGAGCAGGTCATCATGAAGAGGCCAAAAACAACTTGGAACATCAAGAAACCTCAATTTTCTATAGAAGTTTTGAATTGTTTAATCTGGACTTTACATCCTGTTTCCACGGTGACCCATAAAACAGTAACATAATGACACCTATTACTGACAGACAGGAACAATAGATGGTATTTTGATACACATGTGGTTAATTGATCAACAACATAATAAATGGTTTCCCTGGAGATGATGTTGCCAGGCAGCTGGCTCTGTCAGTTCTCTCAGCTGATTGGCTGCCTGCCACCAGCCTCTCTCCAGCAGCATCACTGTTGATTTCTCTGCAGGCAGATCGTGTTGCCTGTTCTCTTGGAGGGGATTGAGGTTGTCCAGCTCACACAAAAAGCCACAAAATCTTCAAGATGAAATCCTGATAATGATTAAAAGTTACAAAAATATTCTGAGGTATTTCTGCTTCTCTGATTCAGTTGGTTTGACTTGGATTGTAAAAATAAAAAGTAGACAGAACACAGACAAAAATGACAAAAGAGAAATTAAGTGCAAAACAGCAAAATGGCATAAAGCCAAAAAGCAAAGTGCAGAGTGATATCAGCTGGTTCATTTCCCTGGGGGCTGCTGCACATCTCAGGGGCAGCACCTGTCTTTTCCCTTTGTTTAAACTGGAGGATATGATTATATATACAAACTTTTCAATCGTTTAATCTCTAATTTCTAACAAAATCACACATCTGCCTTCCATCATTATTCAAAACCAAACAAGTGGTTAATTAATCAACAACATAAGAAATGTTTCCTAACACTTATAATAAACAAATGGGGGTTACACAGCAGCCCTTTGATTGTAAAAATAATAAAGACATCATGGTGAATGTTTAGTGTCTGTTCTGCAGCCACAAGGGAGATAAAATCTTAAACTTTATATTTAAATTTTCTGTCATTGGTTTCTAGTCAGGGTTGAAATAAGGATGTGATTTATGATTCTGTATCTAAAGAGACAGAGAAGAAGGTGGAAACGGTGATTTGTGTGTGTGAGACAGAGAGTCCAGAGTTCACACCTCAGTGACAATCACACTATTATTACACGGTGCTACTTTCTCATTAATAACCAATGCAGTGTCCATTTGTTGATGCTCTGCAGTGAGCTGGTCATACACCTCTCACCCTAACAGAGGATCATTTGTCTATGTCTGTGTTTCATTTGATGGGGGAGGGTAGAAAGAAATGTCCTTACTATGAATGAGGTTGTGACTGAGGTCAGGGACGACTGCTACACAAATGTTGGTCTACTTGATGACAGCGTGCTCACACAGACATGTAATGTGGTTACTCTCCTCTCGAGGTTGCATCATTAATGTAAGTCACACAGCTTTGAGGGGTTTTTGCCGACTCCTTAATGTTCACAGCAGAGTCCTGTTCTCTTGCTGTGTGAATAGCAGTGGTAGAAAATAGAAACTGAATGACTCTGCTCCCCCAGCCCTCAGTTCAGCTGTTCAATGGACACCTGTTGACTTCAAATTATGATGCATTTGGCCCACCATTGAAGTCTCTCCTTCATTACCCCCCACCCCCTCTCATTTTTGTCACTGTCCTGTTCCAGACCTGTGGCAGCCAAACCATGTTATGGCCCACTTGGCAGGAGCCATCAGATGTGTACTCGCCCCTCTTTACTGTGGCCTCTACATTAAGAGCTTATCAGTGACCAGAGTGGAAGTAAAGGTTCACTGACTGAGAGTCATTTCCTTTGCTATTTCCTGTAACTCCACAGATATAAATAATTTAGTTGGTCAAAAAGAGGAACCTTCAGCATGCTTACTTGTTACATGCTGCATCTTGAAATAATTTTATTATTACATTCAAAGTGTTTAATTACAAGAGATGCAGAAATGTTGACTGCAAATTTAAGCCCATTAGCAGCAGAGTAAATGTCCCCCACTGCAGAGCAGAGAGAAAGATTTACAGGGTAATTTTTCTGGTTATTAGAGTTATCATTTTTATATATGTCACCCTGGACAATGCTCAACCTGGATGTCAGCCAGTTTAAATAAAATAGATTTCTCCACTTTTAGATAAGAAAAGCTTGGAGAGGTGTAGAGTGTGAA
This sequence comes from Trachinotus anak, assembly GCF_046630095.1. NCBI lineage: Eukaryota > Metazoa > Chordata > Actinopteri > Carangiformes > Carangidae > Trachinotus > Trachinotus anak. The sequence continues at coordinate 564,291 of NW_027273899.1, forward strand.
ATATATTTGAGCTGGGGAGGGGGGTGTTAGCTCAATGTCTGGGTGAAAGATGAGCTTGCACCATGAGGCTTGTGAACCAGTGTTGCTGGCTCTCTGGTTGTTATGGTGTCAGCTTCCCGCTCCCTCTCTGGCAGGACACACAGACCAGGCTTATCCCGGCTGGCGAAGCACAGCACACTGTCTGGTTCTTATCTTAGGCTTGCAGCCCTGCAGGCCTCATCCACACATGCAGCTACATACTGTTGATTTTGTGTGTGTGCACATGTGGACATTCAGTCAGACAGGAACATTTTTTAGCTTTTCATTACTTTCATTAATTTATACTGAATACTTGAGATTCAGGCTTTTAAAGTATCATAACCAAATACTTGCAACAAATGTTTGTAATTCAAATTCCAACTATTTCATTAGAAATCAAAGCATTATAAGACTTTTCACTGTAGGCATATGCTGATATTTATCTTACTTAAAATGTCCTCTGATTTATTTCAGAACACTTGTTATCCTATAAAATATTATAGATGCAGCTTTGTATCTAATGTTAAGGGGTTCACAAGGAGCTCTCAGTGAAGCGATTTCAGCTCTTCTGCTGCAGAATATTCAAGTTATAATTCTCAGGATGTCCGTGAACTCAAACCTCATGTTTGACACTATTTGTGGTTGGCAATTTTTCAGCAACAGCCATTCAGTGTATTTATATTTCTATTCAGTAGTTTTCTTTGTTAGTGGTGGAGTCAGAAACATCATTCATCAGTCAGTCAGTCATTCAGCCATTCAGTCATCAGTCAGTCATTCATCAGTCATCAGTCAGTCAGTCAGTCAGTCAGTCATCAGTCAGTCAGTCATTCATCACTTAGTCAGGTCTACCGTGTTTGACGTGATCTACCACAGTGGTCTGTGAAACATGGAGATGTCAGTTTACTGATTCAGGGCAGCGTGGCTACAAAGGGCACATGATGTAAAAGAAACAGAAAAACTTTGAAAGTAAAACTTAGCAACAAAACTCCTCCAGCACAGAGCAGGTGAAAGGAATCATCTGTGAAGAAAGGCAGAACATCTCTCCACAGATCTGAGACTAATCCAGGTCCAGGAGGATCAACTCTGTCATCCAAAATAAAGGTGAAGGGGGTGGACTCAGTTTTATGGTTACTCTGCATTGTCATGTAGTCATGTGATATATTCTGGATATAAAATATTTTTGGTTGCTGCTTCAAGTTTTAATTAAAATGAGTTTTGTACTCTTAGGAGATTTTCTCATGGGCAGAGATGTGATTAGGAACATGGGGTAAGTGATTAATGCAGAAGGTATTTATTGTGTTAGTCTTCATAAAATAATATAAAAGAACAAAAACATCTTGGAGTGGACTTTTCTGATAATACTGTTAGCAATTATAATCATGACATCATAACAGTTGTCTTTTATTATGTTGAAACCTTTCACCCAAAACCTTTCACGTGCTCTTGCCTTACATATACCCCCTCCCACCTTCACACCTCAGCCCTGTCCTCTGTGTACCCCCACACCTCTTCCGTCAACCCTCTCAGATTATTCCCTCCCTTTAAAATCTGGTTGAATAATCTCTCTGACCTCTGAACAACCTTTTCTAAAAGTAGAGATGTACTTGAGAGATTGTTGTTGTGTATCTGTTCTACATGTGTCTGCACTGGTCCAAGTGTGTGTGGCCTACTGCTCAACAATTTTATGCATTTTTATTTAAGTGATTCTTTGTTGATCTCAAACCAAATTCATTAAACCTGATCAAAGAGCCTTAAAGATTGTTTAAAGCAGAAAAACATATGAGTTCTGAGTTTGCCACACCACAGAAAGAAATGGCATATGAAACCCCCTGCCAAATTTGAATGAATAAAAATATTGCCAAATATATAAAATTAGGTTTCAAATTTGTGAAAAAACAAGCAGTATTATCAACTCTGGAACGCTGGGGGTGTGTCCGCTGAGGCACTGAAACCACGCCCACCGTCGGGAGAGCTTCCGCATCTCTTAACGGTCTAACAAATTTATACTGAAAGGAAACATGACTGCGTCCAACAGCTGCACTGATTGTACACACACACACACACACACACACGTGTTGTACATATTTTCACATTACAAATTACTCTAAATTGTCCGATGCCCTGGACCTTATCTATTTCGATGCCGGCATCGGTAAGAGAACTAGCTTATAAGCTACACACGGAGCTAACTTAGCCCGTTTTCCACCGGTCAAAGAACCTGCTACGAGCTGCTAACATCGGGCTTTTGTTGGCAGTGATGAAGGTTTAATCGGCATTCACAGTCGGGTTAAATGAATCTGCAGTAGACACGGGTATTTATTGGCTCCTGCTCCAATCGGCTCTGATGTAAACAAAAACCCAGGTGAACCTGCTAATTTTCGCCTCTTTTCCTGCTGTAACATCTCAGAGGACACAGACACACACCTGTCACCTGTCCAACATGGCGCCGTTACACCTGAAACTCCGCGGCTACACTGATGGTGGGGGTGACAGAGTGAGCTGCAGCTCTGACAGTTTTAAAAACACAATCACAGACAGAAACATCTCATACGGAGGCTCCGACTGTTTGACAGACTTTCACCAGTTTGCAGGGCAGCTAGCAGCTCACTCTCCCTCCACTGTGTGTGTGTGTATGTGTGCAGAGGTGACATCGCTCCCTGCAGTTGTTTCTGTCCTGAGCCCAAACAGAAAGACAAACTCAACAGGCGGTGGAAAAGAAGTGTATCGGCTTTTAATAGTTAGTTAGTTTACCCGTGTTTAAAAAACCCATTTATACCCGCTAATTTTAGTGGAAGAGGGTATTTGATGAGAGGATGAAGCGGGACCATCCTTCTGGTAATAAAAAGAAGGGAAACGTCATGAGTGAATAACTGATTATCTATTCATACATTATTCTCTAATTACCAATGACACCACACCGTTGGTATTGCAGCCTGGAGGGAAGACACATTTTGGGAGGGAAGGCTTAGCTAACCAGCAATAACACTGAGCAGGAGAACCACTGATGCTGGTTCACTCCAGAGTTTTATACCGCTACAGCTTTAGGGGCGGGGTTTGCTAAGTGGGGGTCCAAGTGCGTCATCAGTACCCTGTTTAGGCCCCGCCCGAAAAAACGGTCAACGTAAAAATGGTGAAACACAGTTTAACGTATAACTGCACAATGCAGTACCACACAAGTTTCATATGATTCACACGTTTTCAGGAATAGTTCTCCAACATATACGTTGATTTTATAAACAAATCTGTGAATTTGCTTTACAGGATCTTTAATGAAGAAACACAGTGTTAGTTCCTCTGGGTTTACCAGTGAGCTTATTCTTCTTCCCCATTGATCATTTACTATTATTTTTATTGACCATCTTTTTCCCCACACCTGTTGAACAACTGTTCTTTAGTTTTCTGGTTTATTGGTTGTTTTTTTTATCCCCTCTCATATGTTCTCTGTGGGTGCTCATTTCCTGTCTTTCCCCTTGGCTATTTGTGTCATGGTGGAAGAACATAGCATGAATATCTTCATAGCAACATGTCACATTTGACCCAAAGCAAATAAGGCTGGATGAGACTTGAAGCACAGCAGGACCACTTCACACATCTTGATCTTCTTTCAGAACAACACAGACCTAATCTCCAGAATCTCCTTATTATTTTCTGGTGAAGAGCTGAGAGGCACCATCCAGTTTGAATATCTCCATCACAGTCTTCAGTTTTCTCTTTGGACTGTCCTCCTCTGATGCTCTGTGGCTGCAGACTAATGGACACCGACAAGGTTTTCATACTTGCACTGTGCTGGGTCGCTGTGACAAAAGCAGTGACCTTAGCAACAGAAATCAGTTGGGCAGGAAAAAGGTGATGAACATAAGCATTCAGGGATCTGTTACTGTGTTGTTACTGTGAACTCATTTCTCGTGGGTTACAGAAAATCCCATTGAATTTTCATGTTGATTAAACAATAGAAACATCCTGAAGGGGAATTGGTTTGATTTTCTTTTTCAGCTTTAATTCTTTCATTTGACTCTCATTTGGTAAATTCATCAGCTTTTAATTTTTATTTTCTTCATGTTGTGATGATATTTGATATATAGCCAATCAGTGAACAGTCCTTGAGGAACCATCTCAGAAAAGACTGATGTTGTATTTCATTTTTGAGTGAAGTGCTTCTATTTTGTACTATAGAGATGAGCAGTACTTTCATACACATATGCATTAGTCTACAGAGTGGGCTCTTTATGACAGTGACCCCCCCAGATTCTGTTTTTTATCTGCCTGTCAAACATCATTTTGACAGACAAGCTTCATACCATAAGTATAACTACCATATTAACTACCATATAACCAATCATATTCATTACCATATAACTACTCAGCCACATTTTTGAAATTATTATTTTTATTAGTATTTTGATAATTGTTATTAAATTTGTCCTTTTGTCCTTTCTGATGCTGGAGGACACAGAACAAGACACTGGTTAAACTCAACTCAACTTATGCCAGCTGGTGGTGTCGCGGGGACTCAGCTTGTCAAGGTGCCAGTGGCTGGTTTAGAACACGTCACCTGTTTAAACAACCAATCAGCTGGTAACTTTTTGCTGTAAGTCACCATCACTATCAACGGAGTGGCTGATCGGGGGGGCAGGGATGATGTTGATGATGATAGAGAGAGAGAGAGAGAGAGAGAGAGAGAGGGAGAGAGATTGATTGTGCTGTGCTGTGATCAGCCCAGTAGAGCAGAGTCCACTGTGGCTCATCATCATCTTCTCCCTCAGGTCAGTCTCCCACACAAACTATGTTCAGTTAAACAACGACCACTTAAAGTCTTCATCATGATTTGGAAACTGAGGCAGCAGTGGACTGTTACTGACTTGTTTCACATGAATAACAAAGAAACTTTCGTTTAACCCTGAATTGTGAAGCACTCTGTGGAGTCTGTTTCAATATGATCTCTGTAGATTCATAGTCATGAAGGTTCACAGGTACATGTGATGAATTAGTGGTACAGGTGCCATAAATAGCCACAGCTGTGGATAATGTTGTAAGATGTAAGAACATTTCTACATCCATTCATGGGTAATTGTGGGAGGTGAAATGAAGCTTGTGCAGGTGTGCATCAACATTTAAGATTCATAAATAGAATCAGGTGTGGATGCTGCTTCAAAGATTGAGACAAGACAAAAAGAGACAACACAAATTGGCAGCTAAAGGAAAGCAATTTATTCACAAAAAAAAAAAAAAAAAAGATTCGACCAGCGTAATGAAAAGTATTAACAGAACCAGAGAAAAGCCACAGCTGTCATCTGGTCTGGAGAGGGACCCTTCACTAGGGAAACAAGGCTGCAGAATGAGGGAGATCTTTATTGTTCACACCGGGCCAGGTGCAGCTCGTGCATCTGATGACCCTCTAACCAATCCAGCACCTGCAAATCAGGGACACCTAGTACCCAGGTGGAATGGTCGACAACGTGTGCATACAACAGAAAAAAACAACAGAATCAGACTGAAAGATGGGAAATGCGTAAAACTCCCTGGTAAAAGGAAATAAGATAAGATAAGATTTAAGATATTTCATTTGATTTTTTTCTTCCTCTGTTGTCTCCATCTCTCACTCTGTCTCCTCCCAAAGTTGAACTTTGTCTGATGCAGTCTTTTCATTTTCATTTGAACACAGGGTCAATCAATATTTATAAGTAAAGTTACCAGCCTCATCCAGGATAATCTTGTAATGAAAGAAACTATATAGGGGTACCTCATTTTAACATGGATTTCAAAGCTTTACAAAATTTTGCTAGTTAGTTAATTTGCTCAAGTGAAACTAACTAGCTGGCATCATGATTGACGGCCACTGCTTAATGTAGTGTGACAGGAGCTATTATTAGGAGCTATATCACATTATATCTGGGGATGAAAAGCACTGAACTACAAACAGTCTGCCAGTAAAGTTTTGTAATCACTTGTATCAGGCTTTGGTGGATTCAGCTTAAACAACCACTGCGCTGAGTGAAGATTGTATAGTAATGACAAGATCATTCACTCCCGACCACCACACAAAAAACAAGCAGATGTTGAGCTGATGAGGAAGTTGGTCTTCTTGGTGTTATATAACATCTTCATGACTTTCATGACAGTTATTATATAAACCTCAGAAAAAAATACCAACGTGAATGAATGAGTTATGAGCAGGTTTCTTCTCTCTGTCTCCTCCTGTCTCACTGTGAGAAGCTTTGACACGGAGTCATGTCCTCATCATCCTGTCTTCATCAAAGAGATCAGAGACGTCCATTTAAAGAGTTCATGTTGGAGAAGATTCAAATCCTGATCATCAGATTGTTACCTGAGACCTGTCGTCACGAACATGACTCTGTGATGATGATGATCAGTCAGTGTGAGGACAGACACGATCTCTGACAGTCACATTTGACACATGGAGGTTTCATCCTCAGCTTCTGTCTTTAAAACCCTGAGACTCTGAGACATTCAAACTCTGTCAGATCGTCCATCAGCTCCTCTCAAACATTTACTACACATTCATCCCTGTGAATAAAGAATCAGTGTGAAGCTTCAGACTCTGATCTATGAAGAATCATCTGTTCTGATTGGTCTCACTGATGAACCGTCCAATCATAGCTGTCACATCATGTTGTAGGTGAAGTGATGTTTCTGAGTGAGGACGACAGTAGAGCAGCTTGAAAACACTTTAACATTTAAAAACTGGACTAAATGTACTTTGTAGCTGCAGAGAGTCTGACTCTGGTTTAACAGCTTCTCATTTACTGGACATAAATTTATTCATTTATTCAGTGATCCCGTTGAGAAGATGTTTAAATGTAAAGTAGAAAATTTACTCTCAGCTTTAACCTCAATGCTTTTTCAACTGAATATCAACAAAATCATGAAGCTGATCCTGGATCCGAATCAGAGGCTACAATCATAGAGCTATAAACTTCTGTCTGATCTGTTTGATCTATATCTATAAACTTCTTCCCTATCAGGTCACAGCTGAATTAATAAATATAAATGAATTAATAAATTTAAACATTTTATCTAACAAACAGTAGATCCCAGCACAATATCCATTAAGAAAATAAAAATCTACAAAATAATGTTATAATAATAATAATAATAATAATAATAATAATAATAATAATAATAATAATAATAATAATATAATAATGATAATAATAACAACATGATCTAGTGGACAATGCTGAATATAATGTAATAGTTGTAACATATTGACTCTTTTCTCAGCTCAGACTGTTTCACTGCTGTTATTGTTTTTAAAGATAAACTTGTTTTAACGTCACACATGAATCTTTCTGGCTCCACTGGATTAAAATGGAGGCTCTGCTCTTTATTTACCTGTTACAATGGTGACTCATTGAGTTGGAGTTCCATTTATATTCCTCATGCATGAGGTGAACTCACCTGTCCTGTTCCTTCTCAGAGTTCAGGGTCCGAGTCAGTTTGTTAAACCTTTCTGGAACAGACCCAGAACATATGGACAAGGTGTTTAAATGTAAACACATGATTGGCTGGCCAACAATTGTGTGTGGCTTTTGGTTGGTTGGAGTATAGCACCATCAGAAGTTCACTTTCACACACACCACCCTCACTCATGTTGTTACATCAGCAAATGTAAGCAGAGGTTTTACCAGTAAAAATGAAATAACTCACTATGAAACTATGATGCTGGATGGAGATGATAACAACGTACGAGCGGTCACATATGGTTTGATATGATGGGTGGGGCTAGCTCGCTACCGCAGATCACATTTGACTGGATGAATTCATGTAACCGGCTTTGAGTTGAAGATAAGTCATCAAAAATATTTTTACGTTTTACAGGAAAAGAACAGAAGAATTTAAAATAAAATGCGTTTGGTGAAACCTGAGTGAGATCATGTCCTCTCAGCTCTGAACACAGGAGAATGAATCTGAGCAGAAATTCCTGAGCAGAGGATTCAGCTCCAGCTCTCCATGGGCTTTATTGGAGGGAGCTGAGCCACCACTTGATTTGGTAATGAAAGGAAAATAAGTCCATGTTCCTCATTCCTGAGGGTTTAGCTTCACCAGCAGCCAGTAATCACAGAGCTCATCCCGCGTTTTAACAACAAAGCCTGTGATCAATTACAGCTACATGTGTAGCTTTAAAACCTCACAATTAATTGCATCCATTTGTTTACCACTTTCATCAGTGTAGGGAAGGTTGTAATTATACTATAATATTAAAGCACTTAATAGCCCTCAAGCATTTACTCTGTCATCCTATCAACTGACTCCTTTCATTAATGCCTTTCCATCAAACACATTCCTCAAACACTCCCTGTCTTTACCATTTATCTCTGTGGGAGTGGTTCCTCTTGGTTTGGTTGTATATTTTATACATTTTTTTTAGCAGGTCATTAGGTGATTTTTTTGTTCATGCACATCAAACATTCATCCACTGCTGAGGGATCTAGTACATATAATGAAAAAAAATATGTGTCACCAAGCTTTGTGCATTTGAATTAATGACATTTTTCCACATGAACTTATGACATTTCCAATTATTTGTGTTGGCAAGTTGAGGTATGCATAGTGTGCAGCCTACAATGATCAGTGTGTTGGCAGAAGTGTTTCCCTAATTAAGGTCTCCCGACTGATGACCTTGCTCTTGTGTGAAATGGCACACCATAATATGCTCCTCACTGATAACATCCAGACTATCAATGAAGCTTCTGAACAATGAACACCTAAACTGACTCTGTTCTTCCACATGTCAAACTTTCCTTTTGTTTTGTTTTTTTCATTTGAACTTAAATTAAAATTCATTTTTCATTAGATCTTATTTTATATATTTGGTCGTAAGTTAAAGAAGAAAAAGTTAAATTTCCTGCTGCTCTTACAATGAAGGTAGGCCTATAGGTAATTTGATTGGGCTGGCACTAAATATAGTTCAAAGTAATATATATAAGTAATAATCAGTAAAGTAAAAGAAGCAGTTTGACATTTTGGGGAATATGCTTATTTGCTTTCTGACTTTGCATAAAGATTAGAAATGGAGAACCTGCTACAATGGACAGATATATATATCAGACGGTTATATATCAGATAACCCTAACTTCCTGGAGTCTCTGCCCGTTACCTGGCAATTGTCGTTACCTGGAAACTGTCATTATCTGGAAACTGTTTGGCACATAACCTCATGTAAAAAGGCTACCTATTTCCCTGTTTCCAGTCTTTGTGCTAAGCTAAGCTAACCAGCTGCCAGGTATCGCTTTCATTTAACAAATAGGCATGAGAGTATTGTTCTTTTCATCCAGCTCTGCGTCAAAAAGCAAATCAGTGCAAAATCCCTAACTTGAAGTATTTACTGTGCTGGATTTAAGATCAAGGGGTATGTGGAGTGTACAGAGCTCTGAGGTTACAGCTGGTCATTTCTCATACTCACAACTAAATCCTCGTAAAAGAGACAGCTAATGCTAGTTAAACCTCTGCACCAGTGTGAATATTATGTGAGCAGCTAGAGAACTGGCTATATGCAGTGAAAGCACTTGAACTAACTATAGATGCAAAACAATGTGTTTTTAAGTTTCACTACAGTGGCCCTGAGGGCTGAACGCATGGCAACTTAAGAAAACACATGAAAAAAAAAACAAATTCACAAAAACATCTTCATCTATTTGACAACATGTGCTGCAAATACTCACAACACAACCATTACACAAGTATTTATAATTATGCTACAATATCATTGAAAGAAAATATGGAATTTACAGTGGGGGAAATAACAGCTCCTCAATGTGAGAATTATTTTCCTGGACAAGTAACAGCAGAGATGATCGCTCCTGCAGACTGAGGTTCTTTTTGTTGGACAGGCCTAAAACCTCAAACCAATAAGATGTGTCCATTTACTCCTGACAGACAGACCTCGTTGATCACATTCATCCACTCTTTCCACTGATGTGTCTGAGTGTAATGTCAACATCTCCATTTATGCTAAAAATTCAGTGATAAATTGATCGCTTGATCAATTTAGTGTTGACTCCAACTGACCATCATGAACTGGTGAGCAAAGTTTGACTGAGTGAATAAATTCAAAATGTTATATTTAACTGGTTTTCAAGTTTCTAATGTCTCAAATAAACTTCTTGGCTTCACATTATAAGGTTAGGGTTAGATTCTACTCCCCTCTAATGTCCTATTTACTCCAGTCTTTGCCCACTGCCTTCTCCATATATCTGTGACTCCACACTTTGCTGACAAGTTAGTCTGAGAGGTTAAAAGGTCCATGTAATGGGGCTGCATCAGATTGGTGAAGCCTTCTGCTGCTTTTCTGGAGCCCCTAATGTGAAGTGTGTGAAAGGGTCTGTTTGAGTTAGCTACTGCAATCCCCCTCACTTTGTTCTCTCTATATACCAACCATTTATCATATTAATTATCTCCACCTCCCACTGTTATTTGGACCTTAGTGGACTCACATTAACCTTAACAGACGTTTGAGCAGCAGGGCTCTGATAGTATTGGTTAGCTGATCCACATGGTACTGACTGAAATATCACAACTATAGATTCCATGCAATGTTATCCATACATGGTCCCCAAAGAATCAGGCCATCAACTAGTTAGGATTGGAAAAAAAAGTATATTACAGACAATAGAAAATGTGTCCTTATGATTTTGGTGATTCCCTCTTTTTGTATTTCACCATCATCAGTTTAAAGCTGCACAAATCAATATTTTTATACAAACAATGGGTGCAATTACTGTAGATAATGCAAAAAGCTGTATTTAAATTATGCTGTAGTTCTGCATGTTTAGTGTTGGTTGTTTTGTAGTTTAAAATTGATTTTGTCTTCGTGAAAACTAATCGCTGTTAAATCAATAATGAGCAATAGAAATAAATATCATGTACTCATGTTCACTGCTTTAATGTGCTGGACCAAAGAGAATAGATAACACTGTACAGCATAGTCAGTATCTGCTAATTAGGCACATCTACTAACTTATTAAAACAGCTGAAATGCTCAGACACTGACTCACGTATAAATAAAACATGAGAATGAAAAATGCGGGCAGGGTGAAAAAGTAACACCACAAGACTTGTCACTGATTTTGGCAAAGAAGGATTTTACTGATTCTCTGAGATGATTGTGGAAGAACAGAGAAACATTCACTGCATTCAAAAAGTCTTCAGACCCCTTCAGTATTTCACATTTTGTTATGTTGCAGCCTTATGTGAAAATAAAAAAATCATGTTTTCTACTGTCAGCCTGGTTTGGTTTTTGATCTGCATTGTCACCTGTGAGACATTATACAGGTGTTTGTCTTTCCACATCATGTACAATCTGCTAAATTTACCACAGGTAGACTCTAATCAAGGTGTCTCAAACAAACTATCCTATTACAATATATATTATATATTATGTATATAAAACATTGGTAATTAACTCTGAAAAGAAGAAAAATGCAAAAATACTCGAGTCATGTTGAACTTGTCCTCATTGGGGCCTCATAAAGAAACAAATATCCCCGTTGCCGAAAGGTCTTTGCTGATGACAGAGTTTAAGGCAAACATGAAGACCTCAAGAATTCAATATGAGGGTATAAAGGTGATGCAATTATCTTAACACACAGCTTCAGCTTCGTCCTGTTTTTCCCTCTTTGAAGAGATCTAATGTTAGTGGAGGGGGGAGAATCCCATTCAAAATAAGAACTAGAATGAAGTAAGTGGTGAAAGGGTTAGGGTCAAATGTAGGAAAATTGAGACAATAACAAAATATGAGAAAAGGCTGAATTAAATTAAAAGTCAAATAATTGGTAATATTAAATTACTTCTTAATATAATCAGTAAAATCACTTTATAGCATGGAAAATAACAGTAATTTAATATTAGAGATATCAGGTCATCAGCACCGTTGTCCATTGTCAGAGTCAACAAACAGGAATGAAGTGAAGTTCAGATGCTATAACACAGCAGTGGACTTAAAGGAATAATTTCACATTTTGAGAATATGCTTATTTGTTTTCTTGCTGAGAGATATTTGAGGAACTCGATTCCATTCTCTTCTCTGTCTGTCCAGTATGAAACTATGGCCTGGAGATGGTTAGCTTAGCACTTACTGTGAGGCGACAGTGCTAACCAACCGATGCTCTTTATATTCTTAAAATCAACCCCTTTTTTAATGTAATTTCTATACGCATTTTCCTTTCCATGCAAAAAAAAGTCCTATTTGATTACAATAACTGCTGTATACTTGCTGCAAGAACTATGAAAATCATCATATGCCTTCTACATCATGTCAGAACCCCCCGAGTGAATTTTCAGGCCTCTGGGCCTCATATTATAACTGTGCTTTAAGTGTTTAATCTGACTCGCAGTGAAACGCCGGAGGAGAGGAAAACATGCCGTTGCACTTGCGCGTCTCTGCCGGCGCGGACTCCGCACACCGCTCCCAGGTATCTTTCTCTCCAAGGTGCGTTCACCGCCCAACAAGCTGGATGAACTTCAGCTACTGGTGCAGAAGAACAGAGACTTTTCTTCATCTTCCGTTCTGTGCTTCACGGAGACATGGCTGTGTGGATCGATTCCAGACTCTGCGCTGGAGCTGGCCGGCTTCCAACTCTTCAGAGCGGATCGCAACACAGAGCTGTCCGGCAAAACGAAAGGTGGAGGGATCTGTTTTTATGCTAACAGTGGCTGGTGATCCTGCGGCACTGTTCTCCTCACCTGGAAACTTTCATCATAAACTGCAGGCCCTTCTACTTCTACTCCCCCCGTGAGTTCACTTCATTCATCCTGGTCGGTGTTTACATCCCACCACAGGCCACAGCAGATACTGTGTGTGGAGCGGACCAACCCGGACTCCTTAGTTATTGTCCTTGGTGACTTTAACAAAGGGAACCTCAGCCACGAACTGCCCAAATACAGACAGTTTGTTAATTGCCCGACCAGAGAGGGGAACACTCTGGACCACTGTTACACCACAATCAGTGGTGCTTATCACGCCGTCCCCCGGGCTGCACTGGGCCACTCTGACCATGTCATGGTCCACCTGATTCCCACATACAGGCAGAAACTAAAACTGTGTAAACCTGTTGTTTACAAGAACCTCCAAGAACCTCCAATTGCACCAATCACCAAAACAAATTCCTTGTATGTGGAAACATACTTGGCAATAAAACTGATTCTGATTCTGATATATTTTATATATGTTTCAGAACAGTGATGATCCTTGTTTCTCCCTGAGCATCGGCTCAGAAGTGCCCAACCCCCTTTGCCGGTTCTCATTGGTGTGCCTGTGTTCAAGCTAGAATGATTGACAGAAGCAGTAACCAATGTCAGTACTTTCTCTTTCTTGGGTGTGCTCGCTGTCTTCGCCCAGGCCTCCTGGAGTGAAATCTGAACAGATCTTTGCAGGAAGACCTCCAGTTTGTAGCCAGTTGGCTAAAAAACACAAACGTACCTGTCTGCAGCAGACTTCTCATGATGATATTCATAACCTGGAATACTCTGTATGTAGATCTGTGGACACTTATGCACTAAAGAAATATAAATAATGGAGGAATGACTTCTCAAAGTCACCACTGCTTCACTTGTTTTGCTGGCCTATGATGCTGGTAAGTATGAATGAATTTGGCTTTTGTGCTCATGATTTCTGTAAAATTAACTGAATATTTGAATTGTGGAGACTGTAACTGATCTAACAAGGTATAACATGACAATATTAACCAAAGTTTAAGCATTTATGCCCTCAGAACAACCACTGAAAAACTTCATAAAAAACTTGGATTGCCAGCAACCAGGTGAATTTTAAGAGTAGAAATACCACAGTGTGAAAATACTCAAAGTACTCAAGTAAAAGAGATAAAAATGATTATCAGAAAAATGTAGCTTATCAAAAGTTAAATTATTCATTCTGCAGAGTGGAGCCTGTCAGTGCAATACAAAGGATTAATTTCTTTTGTGTAGCCCACTCATATTGTCTAATTACTGATGTTGGACTCATTCAGTTTTGTTGTACCTGTTTACCCAGTTTAACCAATCATCTAGAGTTGTTGGTGAAATCACACAAGGACATTGAAAACACTGCTATCACCTCCTAAGTATCTTGTAATTACTGTTAAATAAACATCAAGTCATGAAAAGTATATTATTCCCTCTGAATTCACTATACTCATACTCAAAGTATAAAAACGTGTACATTTTTCAAAATGTTTAAAAAGGTGCATACACCTGTAAAGTGTCTTTGCATGAAGTCAGACCAGGTGATTTTACCTGTTTGTCGTCTTTATGCTATATGAACTACACCTGTAGGCTCTGAGTCTCCCTTCCCCCGGAGGGCACCACTGTGATGAGGTCAGAGCTTATGAATAAACAATGTCCTTGAGAATCTAACTGAAAAACAAGACAATAAAACTCCCTTAGCATTAGTCTGTGGAAACCATGTTTCCCTGAGCCAAGAAAAACTGTCCTGTGTTCACCTTTGTGACGAAAGGGTTTTTTAATAATTTATTTAGCATAAAAAGAAGGAGAAAACTCCCTCCATTAAAAACTTGATCACAGTGACACCACCAGCAGTTCTAGTTAGTGAACTGGGAGTCATTGGTCAGTGTTTGTCAGCAGGTCTCAGCACATTAATAAATACTCAGCCAAGAGCAATGAGATAAGGAGAGAAAAAAAACATACAGTGAACTAATAAGACAGTAAAGCTTAATCCCTGTGTTGTATTGATCTATCTGGAGTGATCACATGCTCATTTTTCACTGTTTAAGAAAAATGTTTTGACAGAAAAGAGTTAATGTCTTTTGAAGATGTTACATAGAAGAAAATAAAACACTTGTGTCCTGACCTACACCAGGATGGAGTTTTCTTGTACTTTATGCGCTTTCTCTTGATTAAAATGACTAAAACAATTTACAGTAGTGTTTGGTTTATTTCACACACTACACATCCACCATTCACTGTCTTTAATATACAGTCAGATAGAATGAAGCAATGCACCAGGCAAAAGGTGAGACCATGCAAAGCTTTTCCAACTTTACATATTAGTTTATGGACAGAAGTGATTGGCTCACACAGACAAACATTGGTTTGTAGAAAGGTGATGATTCTCTGGTTCATCAGGAAAAAAACATGTCTGTAGCTCCAACCACTGAGGAGTAATGATGCCATAAAGACAACATGATATTTGGGGACATATATGCTTCTGAGGGCTTCAGAGGAGTTGATTTTAAATTAATTCCATTCTAAAATTAGTTTCATTTAGTAATTTATCAAGAAGCCACCCATCACCACCCGATGGGCAGACACATGGGCAGACACATTGTAATGACCTTTACACACCTCACGTACAGATGACCCCATCCTGTACAGGCGCCATCATGCAGCTCAAGGACGACTGAACAGTCCTGACTGGTCTGCCTGTTCTCTTTGAAATGCCCCTTGAAGGGTCAGGGAAGGTGACTCCTCACAGTGTCCCTCTCAAAGCCAAATCCACCTCAGTACACAGCTCCTGCTGCAGGAAAACGGCTGATAACACGGCTCAGGAGTTGGAGCGGGTCGTCCACTAATTAGAAGGTCGCTGGTTTGATCCCTGGCTCCTCCAGGCTGCGTGTCAAAGTGCCCAAGATACAGACCCCCACGTTGACAGCTGACCCATCAGTGTACGAGTGTGTGTGTGATGTATGAATGTGTGAGTGAATGGGTGAATGTGGTGAGAATTGGAAAGTGCTTTGAGTGGTCAGGAAGACTAGAAAAGCTCTATATAAGTGCAGGTCTATAATCGTCATTATCATGGGTCTAAAAATCAGCTCTGAAAACCTGATCCTCTCTAATTCTGCCATACTCTATCTCCTCTAATAAGGCCAAAGCTGCCATGAGATCTGGCCCCAGATCTCAACTGAACATCTATGTTAGAGAGCGCTCTCCACCCCTCTCATAACAACACCAGAGGGTATATCTGTGAACAAATGGTGTTCATCCTCCAGTAGAGTTCAGAGTAGGGCTGAATGATATACAAAAATTATATATATATATATATATGATTATTTTGGCAGATGTTGTGATTACAATATGAGCCAAAGTCACAGTTTAGATCCACAAATATTCCTCCAGTAGTGAAAGTTGTTCAATCAGATCTTTACTTGTGTTAAAGTACAGGAGGACTTGGTTTTAAAAATACTGAAGATTTCAAAAGTACAATTTTTATGTCAACACATTGTTGTGTTGTTCCACATTTACAGAAGCTAAAGGCTCTGAAACAACCTGCTGACTGTAGGACCTGGAGATTAAACAGACTGCAGAACCTGGATAATAAACAGACTTTAGAACCTGGATAATAAACAGACTTTAGAACCTGGATAATAAACACGCCTCATGTCCGCAGCGTGGGATGTGTGGAATTGACGTTACCTCCCTGCTTGCTGAGTTTAATGGATCGGTTTCTACTGACTGCCTGCTACACATCATGCTCGGTTAGGATTGAAGAGGACCATTAAAACAAGTCTTCTTCTGTTGCATAAAGTGTGTACAAGTGTTTTCTCCACGGATTGTGGACTATTTCACTGTAAAGAATTGATTTGTCTTCCTTGGACTTGGGCTGTGTGAGTATCTCAGAGGACTGTGTGACTATTGCTCACCATAAAAATAGAAATAAAAATTTTGAAAAAGAAATTGGGAAGTTTTTAGTTGCTTGTATTGTGCCTTACTCTAGTAGAACATTAGGACATTTTCAGTCAAATTTTCTCACATTGCCATAACTTTTTTTTTTGGGTAGTGCTTTCTGTTTTTGCTGTACATAAAATTCATATGCAGTGCTAGGTGTATTTTATAAGAGCTATTGTTATTTGAGTGTAGCCTGGATAGCTAGTTTGCTTTTGCTGCTAGGCAGCTTTAGAGCTAATTTCATAGCGTGTATTTGATATGAAGTGTTTGTAAATAATGGCAACTCACCCAAACGCACAGGCTGACGACTATGACTGTGACTCTGACATGGACTTTACATGTCTGACTGGGTACACTGTTCCTCACCGTACTACTGCAGGCCTAGAAGAACAGGTTCAGGACCTGCAGTCAGAGGTTGAAAGACTATGAGAGTATCTGCATGACTCCCTGGAAGTACAGCGCAACAAACTCAAACGCTGGGAGCAGTCTGATAAAAAACACTCTGATAGTCCTGGTGCCCAACAACCAAACCCAACCCATGCCAAGCTCAAGCCCCCTGTGTTTACTGGCGATAGTAAAGTGCCCCCTGAACTGGCTGCAGGCTGTCAACACCTACAGATCCTCACTGAACCTGACTGACATACAGATACTGCACGAACTGCAACGTTTCCTTGCAAAAGTTCACATGTCATCACATGGGCCCAATTCTGCCAGCTCTTCAAGACAGTTTTTCTGCCATCTGACCTCCAACAGCGTATCCAACAGCGAGAGGCCTTCTCGACCATGTCCAAGCACCACATGAGCCCCTCCCAACATTCGTGGCTCACATGCTGGGGGAGTTTAATAAACTAAAGAGCCCACCACCTGCGCAAGAGCACATTGAACTGATATGTAAGCATTCTCTGGAAAAATACAGAGTTGCACTGTATGGCGACCCTATCTCCTCAGTGATGGACTTGTTGCTACGTGCTCATGAACTCCATGTGGTCCTTGGACTGAGTGGCCACCAGTCTCCTCCTGCACATTTGAGAAGCCAGAACATTGAGCCCCATTGTTATAAATGCTCTCACCCTGGGTTCACATCTCACACTTGCCCAACCTGCAACACTGCATTTCAGGCGCCACTACCCCCTAAGTCACAGCCCATGCCAACTCCCTCATCCCCAGCAACTGTGTCTCCAGATGTAGGTGAGCCACGTGTTGAGACAGACAGTATGTCTTTTGACACCCCACTTCACACCAGGCAGTCGGGAAACTTCAGGGGAGGGAGGACATTTCACAGAGGCAATCCTCCCTCCAGACGCTAACTGAGCCTCACCCACTCGCCTCACGCCCACAAGAACAGCATGTTCTATGTCATGTTGAGGACACTGACTCCCAGGCTCCCTGGAACACACCACTGAAAACCAAAGTGAACTTTAATGCCGTGCCAGTGGAAGCAACCTTAGACACAGGTGCTTCGCTTTCTGTGGTGTGAGCAGATCTCATCTGTGTTAATGATTCTTATCCAAGCAGGACATGTCAGTGGGTGGGTCCGACAGTGAGCCTTGCTAATAACATCCCCAGATCCCCTGTACCCCTGACGGTGTGACTTGGCTCTCTATTGGCTTCATGGGAAAACGCTTCTACCAATGTTTTGCCATAATCCCCAGCCTGTCCTCCCCTTTCATCCTAGGCATGGATTTCATGATTAGAGCCTCCTTGACCATCCATGTCCCCTCCAGAACTGTCTTTATGGATGACATCCCTTGTCCTGTGGTGGACGAGGATGAGGACTGTTCAGAAAAAGCATTCATTACAGGGGGAGCCATCATGTCACTAAACGCCTTACAATCCAGTCTCATGGCCAAAGTCGCTGAGGCAAGCCTTGAGGATGAACAGAAAGCAGCCATGCTCAGTCTCCTTACCCGGTTCAACAACATATTTGATGGTCATCTGGGGCGCACTTCAGTGACTGAGCATCTAATTGATACGGGGGATGCAAAGCCTATAAATCTCCCTCCTTATCGCACCTCTCCAACAAAAAAATGAGTCATAGAGGAGCAGGTTGAGTAGATGTTGCAGGACAGCATCATTGAGCCATGGCTCATGGCCTGGCTCTGATCCAAGGTTCTGTGTGGACTACAGAGGCGTCAACCAAGTCACACAAAAAGATTCATACCCCTTACCACATATTGACGACTCAATAGACTTTCTGGCAATTGGGCAGTTCATCACAACACTGGATTTAGCTCGAGGATACTGGCAGGTGGCAGTTGCAGAGGAGTCACAACCAAAGACAGCCTTATTTCACACTGTGGTCTTTTTCAGTTTCATGTACTCCTCTTTGGTCTCTGCAACACTCCAGCCACGTTTCAGAGACTAATGAACACTGTACTGGTGGGTCTCATCTACAAAACATGTGATGTGTATTTAGATGACATTGTCTTTGCTTACCCCACCTTTGAGCAGCATCTAAACGACCTGGAGGAAGTGCTCAACAGACTCAAAGCTGCTGGCATCTCATTGAAGCTTAAGAAATGTCAGTTCTGTCTGAGTGAGCTCACATTCCTTGGCTACTGCATCACACCCTCTGGCATAAAACCTGATGAGGATAAAAATTAAAAGCTGTGATAGAGTTCCAAACCCGGTCCACCGTGAAACATGTCAGACAGTTTCTCCGACTGACCGGATATTACCGGCATTTTGTCCAGAACTATG
This sequence comes from Trachinotus anak, assembly GCF_046630095.1. NCBI lineage: Eukaryota > Metazoa > Chordata > Actinopteri > Carangiformes > Carangidae > Trachinotus > Trachinotus anak. The sequence continues at coordinate 583,647 of NW_027273899.1, forward strand.
CTCGCCATGCAGAGCCCCTCCATGCACTCACAAGGAAGGATGCAGTTTTCTGCTGGGATGACAAATGTCAGGAATCCATGGACATTTTGAAAGAGCATGTCACATCTGCACCTGTCTTAAGATTCCCTGACTTCACAAGCCCTTTTTTCATTCACAGTGACGCCTGTGACCTTGGGCTGGAAGCTGCATTGATGCAGAAAGACTCAGAGGGAGCGAGAGATTGTTGTGGCTTATGCTAGTCGCTCTCTTCACAAAGCTGAAAAGCCATACTCCACCCCAGAAAAGGAGTGTTTGGCTTGGGCTCTTGAGCATTTCAGGCCTTACGTGGAGGGCCTCCACATGACCATTTTCACAGACCACAACAGTTTCAGGTGGCTCATGTCCCGCCCAAGCCCCTCTGGCTGGCTAGCCCGCTGGTCGTTACAACTTCAAGATTTTGACTTCTCAATAGTGCTCAAGCCTGGCGCTCGCAACACTGTGCCCCTGACCAATGACACTCCCATAGATCTATTACCTGAGTACGCTGTGATTGGCAGTTTAGACCTCCGCACCTTGCCACTTGTGCTTTTAGCAGATCGCTCACATTTGAAACAGCTGCAGAAGGATGACCCAGACATAGATCAGCTTCTCAGGGATCTGGAGACGAACCCACATGCTGACTTAGACAAAACCAACCCCCCACAGTTTGTTGTTCATGATAGTCTGCTTTACTACTCAGACCCAAAAGCCAGATGTGGTTTGCATCCTCTGAAAGAACTGAAGCTTTACATCCCCACATCAATCCATGGCACCTTGCTCTCCTATTATCATGACCATCCCACTGCAGGTCATCTCGGTTTTTCAAAAACATTAGCAAGGCTGCAGTTCAGATTTTTTTGGCCCAAGATGGCAGCAGATGTCAAGCAATATGTCACATCCTGCTCAGTCTGTCAGCTAACTAAGCCCAGCCAGAGGAAACCAGCTGGTCAAGGTGCCCCAACCTACCTGATCTCTGACAGAGGCTCACCCTTTGTCAGTGAGTTGTTTGAGCATGTTGTTTCCACCCTGGGATCTGTGCACAGGCTCACCACTGCCTACTACCCTCAAATGAACGCGACAGAATGCGTGAACCGGACATTCAAAACTGCTCTACGTGCCTATGTTGGGAACAAACACATGGCGTGGGATAAATACCTGTCACAAATCTGCTTTGCTCTGCGTACAGCCCCCCATGAAAGCACAGGCCTCAGCCCCTCCATGATGCTCTATGGTCGGGAGCTAGACACCCCGCTCGACCTCATGACACACCCTTCTAGTGACAGTGTGGATGAGCCGGGTGTGCCGTACCCAGAGACTCTCAGAGCCTCCCTACAGGAAACTCACGACCACGCCAGAGCAGTTCTTGACCACAGTCACAACAGACAAAAACACTATTATGACTTGAGACACCGTCAGGCCCCCTATGCTGTTGGTGATCTTGTTAGGGTAAAGACCCACCCTAGGTCTGACGCACAGTCCAACTTTGCAGCTAAACTAGCACCCCTGTTCACAGGCCTACTCTGTGTTAGTCAGAAGCTGGGAGATGTCAACTACAGACTAACTGGGCTGGATACTGGTGTGGATGCTGGAGTCTTTCATGTAGTTAACTTGCAACGTTTCCACACCTGGGACTCTGTTTCCCCTAGCAGGCATGCTGTGCCTGTGGCCGTGGAGCAAACCAACGCCTGGGCTCTGGACGAAGGCGGGCCCCTCACCCAGACTGACAGCCAGACATGTGCTTTGACTTGCCTAGTGACACTGACTCTGGCCCAGTGCCAGTCATGGACTGTGACTCTGAGGTGCGCTCAGCTATGAGCGTGTCTGACCTGAACCCTGATCACACTGACCGATATGATCTCAGACCAAGACATCACCCCGGAATCACATCTGGTTGGCTGGCCAGCATATGGACAAACTCTTACCATACTGACAGACTTGACCTGTAATCGGCAGTTGGTTTGTTATGTTGAGTATGTGTTGAAAATTGAAAAGCATTGCAATTTTTACAGTTCTGTGTTATAGAATTATTTTTTCATTCTTTGTCTTTGCATTGTGTATACTGTCTCAGTGGTACATGTTTCACCACAGTTCAAATTTCCTTGCAGGGTTTTGTTGAGGTAATTATCTTCATAGACCAACATAAGGAAACAGCTTATAATTATGGTAATGGGTTTTTTCACTGTTCTTATTCACCTGATGTGTTTAATGGGTATTTTTCTGTTTCACTGTGTACTGTGTACTCACACCAAACGCAATGGATGCGATGTCATCGCCCGTAACGCAAGTATCGCGTTGCTCGACACATTTGTGTCACATTTTTGATCATCGCTTCATCACTTCATCGCTTCAATCGCACAATGACGCAACCCACCCCCCGCTATTTTCTTCACATCCTGCTGTTTTATTTCTTTTTCTCGTCAACCATGGCTGAGTTAACAACCGTAGCTGCGCTTTATCTGTTGTGGACGTCTGATTTAATTAAGACGTCCACAGTCCAGCTGTACCTCCTCGCTGACCTTCTTCCAGGCATTATCTTTTTTGTTTCTGTCCTGGTAAAAGTGGGACGTTGTGTCGTATAGCTCCGTGTATCCACAGACAGCCACAATAATTTTCTCCTCCATTTTTTGAAATGTGCATCTGACGTAACTACGTCGGTGACATGGTTTGGACATCAACGCTGATTGGATGTCGCGGCACAGCGTCACGCGATGTTGCTTGAAAAGTTAAAATTTTTCAACTTCAAGTGATACACGTGAAGCGTCCATCGTGTCCATCGCGTCACTCCTATTGCCCGAAACGTGTCGCTCGACACGGCATTGCATGTCATCGCGTCATTTACATTGACTTTGAATGGAAACTTGTGGCGTTCATTGCGTCCATCGCGTTTGGTGTGAACGCACGGTTAGTGCTGCAGGTGTCACTCTTGCGTCTGTCTTTTTTTTCTCGACTTCCTTGATTTCAGTGATGTGGACCGTTGGTGAAGACTGTGAGCCATGAACATTTTGTTGTATATGTGTGTTGAGTGCGGTGGGACCTGGCCTCATATGGTCTGTACTTGTGTTGAATAAATGTACTGTGTGGAAATCCCTCCACTTCGTCTCCCGTCCTGCTACTCTATCTATGTTGGAGCTATGCTAGTGGCTAGGTCTTCCACCAACTCCATGTTACAAGACTGAAGATATGGACATAAAAACACAACTGAATCAACAAAAACAGCTGTTGTTGTTGTGTATGTATTTTTTTCTTACACGCAATTCGGCTGTGATGATGTTTGGTCGTAGTAAACACAGCAAACATTTGAAATGACATGAATCTTTCTTTATTCAGACTCAGACCTCAGATCAGGTCCTGGTCTCTGAAAAGCTAGTGTCCTAACAAAGCTTTGTTAGGACACTGACAGGTTCAAACTCAGCTGTTTGAATATGCAGAAACACAACATGACTGACAGTGGAGGAGTTGGCTGTGATTGTTTTGTCTCCTGTGATGAACACAGCATATAATGAAACTCATGATTATTTTACCATGTGGAAATCCTGCGCTGGTGATTATAGCCTGGATTTCACAGTGGGAGGTTCCCTGCAGTCAAATCAAGAACACAGAAGACAGCTGTATTTTACAGTTAATTTCCCACTTTCAGGTTTCATTTTGCATATTAATTTTCTATCAAATTACATTATTACAATATAACATTAAAAAGTCACTGATCTGGTTCATTTCCAAACAGCACAGGTAATGTTTAAACTAATAAACAACCTATTCCCTTGCAATATTCAAAAACAAATTTTTAATAGAGATGGGGATTTAAAATTAAAAAAAACTTTGTGTCCAAACAAAATTAAAAAGTTTTTGTATTTCTATATGTGGGGTGAAATTGTGGAATGGATTGAGGCAGGAACAAGGGCTTTGACCAGGTGTTCTCTCAGTTTATTTACTTACTTGTTTATTCACATAATTTATTCTCCAATATTGATATGAATGTATGTGTGTGTATATATATGTGTGTGTGTGTGTGTGTGTGTGTGAATGTGTATGTATGTATGTACATATGTATATGGGTATGTATATATATTTATAAGTAGACTGATGATTATTAAATTCTGAGAAGTGGAGAAGGAGTAGCATTAAATAAGCTTATGCTTCTTCCTATTCCTTTTCAAACATGCTAAGTTATTGTTATTTTCTTTTTTTGTTTTTTCTTTCTTTCTTCTGTGTTTTCTTTTCTTTTGCACTTAAATGGATTAGTTTCACAAGTTTGAAATAAAGCCTTCACTCATTCATTCATTCATTTATTCATTCATTCATTCATTCTATTTTAAGTTTTGCACTCCACCAATAAAAACTGATGTTGTATCACAGTACTATCTGTTTTAATATCAGATTTCATTTTTATATTATTTATGTTCCTGTTTTATGCTCAGTGTCAGATGTTTCCAGGTGATAAGTCACTTGATCCCTTTATTTGCTGACTTAATGGGACACAACAAGGGCAATGCTATAATTGTGTTCTGTCTGAGGTGTAAACACACCACTAAACAGGAGGATCACAGACATGGTCATCTATTTTAGATGGCAGCATGAGATGATGGAGGTCAATAAGCAAAGGGTGAAAAAGTATAGAAAGCAGTAAGAGAGACTGATGACTCATTCTCATATGTGGATGAGAGTATTTGGAAGAGGGGGAGGTTTTGTTTCAGTAGCATTTAAAGTAAATTGTCCTGTGTTGTCTTTGAAAGTAAATGTTACCACAGTGTCAGACTTGGCTGCTTTTCTGTCTCATGGTTTGGCACAAGACCAAGATTTTAATTTCACAGGGATCATGTCACAATTGATGCATTATTTATCATGGAAAAGTATTCTTCTGAATCTGGTCCATTCTGCTGTAATGGCCTCTCTGAGACTAGACAGGGTTAAGATCTGATACCTTCATCCCTCAGTGGCCTTTTTCTGACTGTTTGATCCTGAGTGCAGGAAGGATTAATTATTTAAACCGTCCTGAAACAAAGTGTGTGCTAGTGTTTCATATTGAAACAAACTTTTACTGTGTCTGTTTCCTGTCTCAGTCTTTATCTCTCTGGTTCAGCTGCCTCTTGTTTATCAGGACTGGTTAAACAGGGTGAATCTGGATTTTCATAACAAAAATCACACATCTCTCTTCCAACATGACCCCTTAAAACATTATATGAAAGAATATATAAACCTGATGTTGCTAATAATGACAGAAAGGAACAACACATAATGTGGATTCCATATTAGTATCACTCAAAACCTTATTTAAGCATAATACAAGTAGTTAATTGATCAACACTAATAGTAAATATATGTGGGTTACACAGCAGTCCTTTAATTATAATAATAATAAAGACACCATGGTGAGTGTTTAATTGTGTTACATTATGTGGAGGGTGTAACAGTCACATTATATTTTATATTTTGGTCATTCTGTAGGATAGAAATCTTGGGATTGAACGAAATTACATAAAACATTACGTGGGTTATAGAATATATGGACAGTTAATTTTATATTATTTCAAAAGTAATACATATGTGTCAGAGAGGAGTAAACTGCTGGTTTCTAGTCAGGATTAGATTGTGGCTTCTGACCTACAAATGTTTTTGGTCATTTGTTGTAATTTTTCCTGATGAAAAAAGTGAAAGAAAGTAAAAACCTGTTGAAATGCAAATTTTCTTTCATGGTTCTCTGCATTTCAACATCTATAACAATTTCAGCAGAGCTTCTTCTGTGAAAACACACAAACATTTTTATTTTTTAAAGAAGGACAAGGACACAAATGGAAACAATAGGAGAAGAAGATGACAACAGAAGCCAACTGCAGGGTTTAGAGGTGTTTAATTCAGTAAATGTGGATTAAAACAAATGAGCACAGGGCTGATTTTTAATGTCTTGGTGCTGCTTGTGTAAGTGTTTTAATGCCCCCTACTCTAGTTGCCAAAGTGTGTGCAGATGCCAGACACTTTTTCCAGGGTCAGAGGATAAGTATTTACAAGCATGTGTGCAACCGAGGACCTGAGGACTATAACCACACACAGCTGTCGTGGGTCAGTCACATCACTCAACAAACAAACACACACACACACACACACACACACACCAATACTTTTACACAATCCTAATCCCTCAGGTCCTCAGCTTCGTTCTTAACTGACACAAATTCCATGTATTTCCTTCTTCTCACTGAATCTGTTTTTTTAACCCCTTCATTCCCTTTGCATCATTCTATGTTATGACACAAGAGCACCAGAATAAATCATTAAAATAGCTGTCTGTCCTCATCTTTCTGTTCAGATGTATATTCTCATCCTCTATCATTACTCTCCTCAGCCTTATCTCTCTTTTTCTTCATTTTGCCAAATCCTCATGTAACACCTCCTGAAGAGCATATGATCATTTTACAAGCAGTGTGAGAACCAGGGCTTAAAGTGCTACAGAAATGATTTGCTCTCATTTCAGCCATCGTGTCCCCAAACCTTTGTTTTTTCTCAGAAAAAAGCTGACAGGATCGATGTTTTTCCTTCTGCTTTAGGGAGCTATAACGTCCCCATGTTGTCCTATCTATCTATCTATCTATAGTCTTGGTACAGCAGGTTGAGCTCATACATTAGTGTTATTACTGACTGGGCAAAGTGGACAACTGCCCTTTGAGCTAAGCATCATAAGCCTCCTAATGCAGCTGCACAGACCCTCTCTGGAATCTCATTGGCTGCCCATGGCCAGGGTTAGAAGGTGATAGGTTGTTGCCTTGTAAGAATAATGGATGGATTACTGAACAGGAATACAAGGCACAGGCCTGGGGTCCCTGTACAAGAGTTTGTTTTAAGTTTATTGACTTGCTTGAATCTCACCACAGTAACTTGAGATTTACTTGAGACTTGAACCTTAAAACTTCAAACTTGCTTGTGATTTGCAGATATTGTGATTTACTTTCACCTCTGCTCTGCACAAACTGTCATTAATTCCTTACTCACATAAGATGTCTGACTTGGGACTGGGAAAGAAAAAAGTGTGATGCCTGATGAGTCAAATGGAAAAATTGATGTGCTCTAATCTAATGACGATGAGGGATTGTGACCCAAGAAGAAGAAGAAACTATGTATAATACAGTTATGTGTATCAAATCATCAGAGGAACCTGTGTTTCATCAGCTTAAGACCTTTGTTGATGAGGGTTGGGACATTAACATGAACCCAGCAAAATAAGGGGGCACTGGATCCATCCCAGTCTCTAATCTTGCAGAACAGCAGTGGAGGGTGAGTTAAGTCCCAGATGATGCAGTCTATAGCTATTACAGGGAGAGCTTCCTATAACCGATGATGAGAGGACAGCAATTCCTTTTTCCAATTTCCAAAATGAACCAAGTCAATGTAATCATCTTTCAGGTATATCGCCGGGAGATCAATAGTCCTTTTACCCTCATGAGTGAAAGAAAAGTGTGTGTGTGTGTGTGTGTGTGTGTGTGTGTGTGTGTGTGTGTGTGTGTGTGTGTGTGTGTTTCTGGATCCCCTTTACAGAGGTCACCTATACTTAGTTCTGCCAAGAGACCCTCAGTCAAACTGCTGCTTCATCAGGCAGTTGAATTAGAAGCTGTATGTGGAAAAGCTATAAGATGATAACCAAGTTAATGAGTTCTGTATCAGTATTTCTATAACAGCCTGTGACAGATGAGGAGGCTTTGCAATGGGGCTGACATGTGCAGCTCTAGACATGGGATTAAAGCAATTATAATTAAAGATGGAGCATGTCCAGTCTGTGAGGGAATGATTACTTCACAGTCAAGTATGATCAAAAAAAGTCAAAGCCTCCTTCCTTTAATCTTTGTGGTTTTTAAGATTTGTACATAGCTATAAATCTGTGTGATTTGATAGCCTAGATAATTTATGTCAACAGCCCAGCAGATATATTTCTTCATGATTTCAACAAGACTATCATGGTCCACATGTGTGAGGCTTCACTTATGCACAGTGTTGCTTTCATCTAAATGCTAACATTAGCAAGCTAGCATGTTCAAATGACAATGCTTATTGTACATGCTGATGTTTAGCAGATATGATATGTACCATGTTCATCATTTGAAATTAGCATGTTAAGCATGCTAAGATTTGCTAATTAGTGATAAACACAAAACGGAACCCAAAAGAAATTAAGAATTAAAGTCATTATTGTATTTTCTTAGGACAATTTAGAAATTCAGTTAATTGAGGGCCATGCTAACGTCAACTGCAGATGGACTTGAAACTAGACTAGAAAATGATGGAGACTTGAATGCCGTGGATATCACTCATAGTGATCATGTCTGTCCAGGTCAAATTGATCAATGTATGATTATTTGATCTGATTTTTTTTTTCTTTTTCTTTATTTCTCTTGCAGATTAGCATCTAATTGACATTTGTATGTGGGTTAGGGTTAAGGTTACGTGGACACACATGCTAAGTGTTTACACAGCAAAAACCTAGAAATAACCACGGTGGGTTTCAACTTCCACCCATGACTGAGGCACATTTATTGAAATTGTCCTCAATGTGTTGCTGTAATATTTAAGGTTACCTTTTCACAATCATCTAAAAACAACTTGGGTTTGAGTCTAAATTCTTTCATCATTTTAATCTCTCAAATCTTCTGCATCGTTGCCCCACTGGTATTCTACTCATAATTCATGAATTCTGCAACAATAGGTCCCAGTGTTCTCAAGCTGCTTGGATCCTGATTTAAGGGTTCAAGCCCAAGGGGCCCTGGGGGCTACATATGCAAGCAGCAACTCTATTGTAATTGCTCAGCTTTTTAGGGGTCCAAACAAGACAGCAAACAGCAAAGCTACTGGAGACCTATTGTTTAGAATGTGGACAATAATACATGTTTTTTTGAGTTTTCATGGTCACATAAGTTGATCCGTGAGGTGTCCAAGAAAAGGTTTTCACCTGTGGGTGCTATCAGATTTAGGAGCTGAAAGAAAGCTGTCGTATTCATCAGCCTCAGCAGTTGCAATTTAGCACCAAGAGCTTAGAGCCTATCGCAGCAGCTGCGAGGAAGTAGCAAGCATCACACAACTGCTATGCAAAACATAGGAAGCATATATTACAATCTGTTACACTTCTTTTTCTGCAAAACTATGTTAGCTAGTCCTGCAGCCTTGACAGAAAACCCAGTCAAATTATACTTTCCTTAGTGCAAAGAGTGCTGCCCAAACCCATTCCCGCTGACAGCCATATTAAACTGAGTGTTATAGCCTGGCTGGGTTTTTTCCCCAGTGCTTTTTCTTCCCCAGTGTTTCCTTGTGTATCTTTCCTCTATGTCTCCTCCCACCTGTGTTTGTGTGTGTTTCCTTCCAGCAGGGGCGTGGTGCAGCACTGGCAGTCATCACTCATCAAGCCAGTTGAAAAACCTCAGTTGATCACCCACTCTCTGCCAGATTGTTCCGCTTGCTTCGTGGTAACACTTCAGGCCATTCTAGTCCCTTGTGTTTGAACTTAGATATTCGCTCATCTGTGTTCTCCTCACTCCAGAGTTTTCCTGCTCCAGTGCTGCTACCTGCTCCTACTGTGAGACCAATCCTGCTCCCTCAACCCTGACTCTCCATCTGTCTCCACACTCTGCTGTCATTACCTGCCACGCCACTCACCAGCTGGATTCATCGGCTTCCTAGCTTATTCCCTGGAAAAGAGACTTTGACCACTCTGATCTGCTGAAGTCAAACAATAAATCTTCTTTTTCTTTCACCTGCTTGTCTGTGTCTGAATCTGCTCTGGGGTCCAATCCTGAAAAAATTGTATGAGCCGTAACACTGAGCTCTGCAGTTCTTGGCAACAGATAAGTTGGGAATTTGTAATTTGTGATAGATCCTAAACAGTAAACAGTTGGTACACATATTAGTTATTGAATAAAGCATTACTTCTTCAGTGTGCTGTCAGCACAGGCCTAACATTAGCAGATCAATGAATGGATTTACAATAAGTCATAATGGAAGCAATATCATTGGACGGATGCTGTTAAAGTATAAAATTTGTCTGTGTCACACCCTAATCTTTGAAACTTGCTGCATTGTCATTCACCATTATTGCTGAGGAACTGCACGCAGGTTAATTTGATGATGAACAATATGGAGACCAGTGTTCACTGGTAATGTGTGCCAGTAATAATTTAACTTGTTCCAGTGGCAAACAGTATAACAAATTACTATTTTAGTTCCAGTAATAAGTGCAAAAAGGCTCTAATACACAAATTGCCACTTGCAGTAATGTTAATTTTTTTCACAGAGAGTAATTTTATAGAGATTCCACAGAGAGGTATCAGCATTTATTTTAGTTTGGGCTAAAATAAAGCAGATATACATCTAACTGAGTGGATGAACACAAAGCTGATCTTCACATGTTTTTCACATCATTTTTTATTAATCTTCCCCAAAGATATTTTAAGCTACTAATTATCATGAGACCCTGAATAATTAAAGTTTGTGTATTTCATATTTCATTTCATATTATTTAGTTAAAGACAACAATGACAGAAAAAACGTCAACGTTTTTAAACACACAGTCACACTTTGTTATAGACACTCATGCTGTCTTTCCTCACTGTAAAATAAGAATTTTGGAAGAATGACAAAACAAAATACAATAAACAAATACATTTTTCTCATTCAGCCAAATATCAGCTGCAAGAATATTCAACTGGTACAGATTTAAAGAAGAGAGAGACACTGACTGACTGTGAATTTACAAATGTGTCACAAAGATAGCAAAGGTTTGTTGTAGGGCTATAAGAAAATATTATCTTCATTCTTGACTGATCTGTTGATTATTTTTTTCAATTATTAATTTAATTTAGTTTTTAAATGTCATGACATTGTGAAAATTGCATAAAGTGACATCTGCATTGTTGTAGTTCATCATTGTCCTTTTGGAAATTCCTTGGGATTTACTAGAACTCCTATAATATGTTGCTTACAAAAAGTGTTTGTTTGAGCCAGATGAAGTTACATGTGTGCATGTGACCAGGATGGTACCAGGAAAAATCTGCTTTTCTTTTATTAAAATTTCAACTTCCTCTGCTGACGGATTTCCTCTCCTTATCTGGGAGGAAAGAGGAAAGCATTTAAACATGTCACTACTACAATGAAAATCCATGATATATTACTGTGTTTTCAGAACATGCTATGTACAGTAGAGCTATTCATAATCATATATGCACAGGTTACATGACTGTTATTGATATCTTTGTATCACCATGTGTAATAACCAAGGCTAGGGTGTATTTTCTTTTATCCAGACACAGTTTTTGTGAGCCTATTATTATGTAGATAATTTGTACCAGTGTAAAGTTACCACAGATCAGAACAAGAAGTATGAAAGCAAATGAGTCAAAGTCCTTCTTATCCCTGTCAGTCTCTGACACTTTAACAGCACATTTCAGGGCAATCTTAAACTTGAGTGTGCAGGGAATATTCCTCCTTTATAAGTATGGAATAATTATCTTTTCAAAGGGGAAATTCCATGTGTCCGTGCTGCTGCAGTGAATATTAAACCACAGCCTTATAAAATTGGGCTATGCATTACGTGTTTTCCACAGTAACTGCTAAAATGCCTGGTTCCTACCATGTCCTGCCTCTGCTGGCTGCTTACTTGTCTGGCATGTTGGTCAGTAAACATGCAATGCAATCAGCATGCATTAGCAATTGGGGCACTTCCACTGCCAGGCAGTGGTCACTCTGTAGACTTTAGCCTGTAGAGTTTAGTCTGCAACTCTTTATTGAGGAAACATTTATGGGTCACTACAGAATCTACCACACAACCATATTAGTTGGCACTTATGCATTGTCAACAGGCTCTTTCACAAAAATCCACCTAGGGCAGCGAAAGACATATGTGGAAACCAATAAAAAGAAATCAACAGGCAAGTTTTAAGTAATTTTTAAATGGGTAGACTGAAAATTGAAAATATATGATTCCATTTTTATGACCCATTACGTTTTCTAACAGCTCACTTATTCCAAAACTGATTTTCCAAAGGTGCTTTGGTAAAGTGAGCCAACCTCTGTATGTACCAGTTTCCAGTAGTCTCCAGAAGTGAGCAGACCCAGGTAGCCTATGAGAAAGGGAGGGGAACTTGTTGCTATCCAATGACTGACAAATTAATAAATAAAATGTCAGTGTGTAATAGATTTATATGTTTTTATAAAGATTTATCACAGAAAATTTTTTTTTTTTTCTTAGCCAAGTTTGTGATAGCTGTAAAATCAGGTTGTGTTTTTCCCAGACACAAACTGTCTATATGTCATTATAGTTAAACACTCATACTGTATATTGTTTTTGGTAAATAGCAATTTGATGTTTCCCTACTGTTTGGTTTAAATCAAAGCACATTAAGCCAGACTGTCAACAACCTTCATATGAGCTGTACATAACATGGCCGCTGTGTGCGCCTCTGCAGTCATGCTGTATATTTAGTTTATATGTAATTAAAATAATTTAAAAATGTAAAGATTTACCTTTTGCATGTAATTCATTAAAAGAGTAATTATGTTACTTGATAAGAACAATTATCTACATGTTTCATTACCTTTCTCTGAGTCATACTGGATTTAAACTGGACTTGAAGATGTGCCTTCTCTTGCCTCAGTTCTTACTGGAGTTCCAGGTATTTCACCTGCTGTGAGGTCATTAACCCATTGAGATCTGTTTAGGTGGCATGAGTTGTTGACTCACCTGGCCATCATGAGAGTAGTTAGGGTGACATGAATCCTGGTGTCAATGGGTGGCAAGCTGCCTGGGGAGGGATCTGAAGACTACATTGTAAATGGCTAAGTTAGTCATGGTCGTTCCAGTTTGATGTAAATGGTTTCTCTAACTCCTTTTTCCAGACCAGCATCCTTCTCTGAGTAAAATGTGGACGTTGCAGTTCTCTGTCTTTTAGATATAGGTGGACTGCTGAGTCCTGACCTGAGAGATCGACTCTCCTGTTTCCACAGTGTACAGGTCTGACAGTCCTCACTGCATTTATCTACATACACTACACTGCTTTGCCTATGCCTGGGTGTTTCTTGTCCTTAGTTCTTAAAGTTTTTAAAAAAAATTGATTTCTTCTCTGTCTGTTCTGTATTTTTATGGTTTTGACGAAGGCCCAGTTTGGGTCACTGCCTGTTTTAAGTGCTGCCCTGATGTGTTGTCACTCTTTTTAATGCCCAACACTTTAAAAATAAAGGTTGTCATTAAAGCAGATACACAGTCTTGGACGGAGTTTGGTAGTGGTGGCAGTGGAGAGTATATTGGAGATGCTCTGTGTGTGTGTGTGTGTGTGTGTGTGTGTGTGTGTGTGTGTGTGCCCTTGTTATGGAAGATGTCACTCTGAACATGATATCCCAAAGCAGACAGTGTTAATATGACTCTGTTTCTGTCTCTGTAGGCAGCTTGAACACACACCACCCAGCAGTTAATGGTAAAGCATTAGCAATATATTAGCAGAGTGTAAAGTGATAAACAGGATTGTCAATATTGGATTTTTCCTCATTTCTTCTCTTGGGGGATGAATTCAAATGAAAAGTGATATTACTGTAGAACAGAAAATAGTCTAGTTACATGGGGGGCTTGTGGGAAAAAAGATGAACAATATCCTGCTGTGTCAATCTGGATTGAGGTATGATCCACATCCTATAAGTAGCCTATTTATTTAGTTTCAGTCTTTATCATTCTTCCATTTTCTTCCGTACGTTTTTTAGTACGCTACTAGTCCTATAGTTTTGTAGTTAGAAAAATGGTTCCAAGCTAATTCGTTAAGCCTGTCTAGGAGAGGTATGCTATTACTTTTGGATCAGACATCTGTAATAATTAATTTTATGTACGATTTTTTTCCACCTTTAAAATGGAAAGCATAACTAGGCCATGTTAGCATGTAAACAGCTTTTTGATATATCTCATAATTAATAAGTAATGAATTCTTTAATGAGGTCATAAAATCCTTAATATCTCAAAAAAATGTGAAGGAAAATTAACAGCTGTTACCAAACTCTCTAAGTGGCAAGTTCATAACGTGTGTGTGTGTGTGTGTGTGTGTATTTGTGTTTTCTTGTCACACAACCCTGTCCCCCTCGCCCGGCTCTTCCCCCACTTTAATTCAGTCCCATTTAATGTATGAGATGGTCCTCACAACATAAATTCACTGAAAACATTTTTGTATTGCAAAAAGTGGGACACCTGGTGATTGTGAATGGCTGAGTAACAATCAAACTTTCAGTGTATAATAATAAGATTATTTTAAATCTTATTTTCTGTCAGTAAAAATTGAAATAAAGCAAAATCTGGAAAAAAAAATATCATATTTTAAAATGAATAGGAAAAGAAACCTTGAGAAGAGTCTTTGAGGAAAAATAAAATAGCAATTATGAAGGATAATATTTCATTAACACTGAAAAGCATTCAAGAAGACAGTAGATACATCTTAATTTATGAGAGTGGGGGCACATTTTTGACCTTTAGGAAAAGTATGTCTAAATAAAATAATCAGTAATCAATAATCAAATAATAAGGTCCTCATGATTTAAGAAAAATGTCCAATGAAATTTCTCTTACCAACATTGATTGAAATTTAGATTGTGATTATTTTCTAGGAATAGAATAAGAGGTCTTTATTTGTGATCCACAGTGTATTTAACTAGATGATTTTACCAAGAATATTCCAACTCTTAGTTGTACATTAATGGAATTAGATAAAATAATGCAATTGCTTGTTTCTGTTTTTAAACCACTTTAAGAAAACTTTCCTAGTTTTTGATATAAAACAACAACATTTAGCAAGAGGATTTATAAAGGATATTATATTAGGGGCATACCTACAACATGTTATTCAAATATAATTAGGACATTCAAAAGTGGTGCAAATAACAGATACATAGCTTGCCAGTTATGGTAATATTAACACGTCTGAAAATCGGTTACTTTCAGCTAACTAATTCAGACTCATTAACCTATACTTTTAGTTAACATTAATTATTTTCGCTAATTATTTAAACCACTTAGTCATTACTTTTCATTAACTATTTCAGATGTTTATCAATTAGTTTATCAATTTTGATCATTTTCCATTACTTAACTGTTTAGACTTCTCTGTTGGCTTAAGATAATCTTGCACACACTCTGTACACTGTGTGTTACAGCTGACTGAATATGTTTGTTATTGGACTGACACCCACTCACACATCTGCACTGTAGTTGTTCAAGGTAATAATGGGATTAAATTTGTCTCAATGTCTTTGTGTGAACAGATCGACAATCTGTGTGTAAATGTGTAATCTGTAAATATAATATAAAACACCTTCCACAAATACAAAAAATAAATTTAACTCACAAAAATATCTTGCTAATATAAAACGAATTGAATAATAGTAAGGAGTATATTATAATGCACAATACTGAATGAATATAGGGTTTATGATATGTAACTAAGTAAGTAAAAAGTTACAAGGTTCATTTTATACATTATTTTACAACACAGGGTTGTATATCAAGCTGATACTCCATGATGAAAATTTTTTTTATTTTTGTCTTATTTATTCACTCTTTACTGCATATAATATTTGTACATAATTTTAATTTTTGTGAGAAGAATAAAGGGAACTACAATTACCATTACCTATTAATTAGTGGAAATTAATTTAGTGTAATCTGTTTTATATATGCAAGATATTTTTGTGAATGTGCAATTTATTTTTGTGTTTATGGAAGGTTTTATATTTACAGATTACACATTTACACACACTCATTTACACAATTACACATGGATCTGTGAACAGATTGACATACTTGACTGTGACTATCTTAAAATTGTGCTATGATGCACTTGAAGGTGTAACTAGTCAATTTCCTCTCTGTCTGACAGTTATCATTTACACTTGACAAGTACCAAGGTACCTGGTTGCTTCTTCTCTTAAAATCAACAGGAGGTGTTTACCTCAATCTGCTATTTTGTTGGTCTTTTATGAATGAAACTCAAAAACAAAAAACAAAACAAAAAAAAGCCATATCACCATCAAAATATACAAAGTGGTGTTTATTCTTCAAGAAAACCAACAGACAACTGCCAGGATTTAGTTTTTGGTGTTTTGCCACTCAAAATTAATGGTAATGAGCTACAGCTGAACACAGCCCTAAGGTCTACCTACTGTTCTACAAAGAAGATTGCAAGATGCAGTTGAAATCCCCAAAAAGCTAGTAAGTGGACTTACCCTCTGGACGTTGATTAAATCACACAATGTAATATATTGTCAGCACAGTGGTATAGTGCCAGGTAGAAACATACTGCCAGTATGAAACCAGGAGTGGGCAAGATAGAACACATTTCAAAATTTCTGATGAATGAACTTCATGAATTGTTCTTCTTTAGAAAGAGGATTACTTTCTTCTTCTCTATGTACATATAGATATATATAGATAGAAATGTATGATTGTAAGTTTATGGAAAAGCTAAAGTTCCCACCCTGAACCTCCTGGATTTCCCATGCAAATGAATATTTATTGTTACCACCCAGTTGTATATGTAACCCAGCTGGGTTACACATACGTAAACATCAAGCGGCAGAGATCCCATATGGACATGTTTACTTTGCATTCCAAGAGGCAGGAATCCTAAACTGACATGGGTTTTAGAGGGCCAAAAATCAATGCCATCTTTCATCCCATAGCCAATCACAACCAAAGCTTTCCTCTGATAGAAAACTCCAACACAGCTGCCAAGTCTAAAGCATTCTCTGGCTCCCAGGCTACGGGTGCATAATTGCTGGTAAAAAGATGGAAAAATGGCTGGACATAGTGCAGCGCAAGTATTTTTCAGGCTTGTGGCGTACTTAAGAGATTGTCATACTTTGTTATAGTTTTGTCATCAGCTAACAAAATCACAAATGTTAGTCAAAGAAAGCTGCTCCTACCTCACAAACTGCTGTTATGAGCCTGCAGGGAGGCTGTGTGTGTGAGCATGAAGCTCTCAGTACAATGCTGACTGCTGGAAGATGGTGACCTGCGAGGTGAATGCTGAAAACGACTTCTTCTGTTGAAGTAGCTGCCAGCTGTCCAGGAGCGCTTGTGCTTCCTCAGGTACTCCTTGTAGTTTTTGGTGAGCAGTGTGTAGAGGAAAGGGTTGATGCAGCTGTTGGAGTATGTCAGACATGTGGTCAGGTAGTTGATGTTGCGCTTGGCTTTGGTGGAGATGGACAGCAAGGGGTGGAACAGATCCAGCAGCTGCCAGATCCAGAATGGCAAAAAGCATGCCCAGAAGAGGAGCACAATGGTAAAGATGAGGTACAGCACCTTTAGGGACATAAGACCAAAGAGATGAACCATTAATGAGACTCAGATTTCCCTTAGACCAGTTTTACAAACAAGAGTTAGGGATTTCCACAGCTATTAACCTATTAGGCAATGTATTCCTGCAACACACAGTAAATTAGTTAAGCTATTTTTAAGCTTGTTTACAACATATGTAACTTTGAACTTTGTCTTTTTAATCTCATATCTGCAGTGGTTGTGATGGTGTCAGGTCAAATGAACTCATAAATGTGGTTGTGTGTTCCCTGCTTTGAAATTGAACAGTCTGCATTCTCTTTTGCTCCAAGGTACAAGTAATCCCTATGAACAGTCTGCAATGCAACATTGGACAATATTGGACACATGATTAATCACATTGATAAGACAAAATGGACCCATCTTAAGCCCTGCTATAAAGCAAATTGCAATGGGGTTTGTCTCAGCATGAGGAAAGAGCAAGACAAAAGAGAATGGAAAATAGAAAACCTATGGCAGCAGAGAGAGGATTGATAATGGAATGCTTAAAGCAGAGTGCCAAAGTGATGCTGCAACATTCACACACTCTTAAAAAAGCAACTGTTTATCAGCCATGATGACAGTGTTGTTGGCGAACCTATACCCAGAACAGTGCATGCAAAAGCTGTGAGAAAGAATGTCACAAGCCTATGAGCTACATGATAGAGGACCCCTCCCTCAGAATAACCAGCCTTGGTGTGTGGACTGTCTGTGGTGGTTTGTACAGCAGAGCCATCCCTAACTCCCAAACTATATATCAAGTTCAACCTGATGCATGTGTCTGGATCCATCTTTAGCTAAGTTGCAGATTGGGGAAGATGTGAATGAAAATGTCTAGTGTGATCCTGTCCAAGAAAAAAGGAGGATCAATGACAGAGCCCCAGACTGCTTTGGGGAGATGGTCCTTCCTCTATCAGACACATCAGAAGTTGTTCTAGAGCTGCAGGAGGAGATTTCCATGATTATTCCCCAGTCTTAACATCTTTACCCAAACTGTACTCTTTCACATATCCAAATGAAGTTGTTTTTGTGCATAAACCTACCCAAATCTTAACCAGAGATTTTATATCAGAAAGCAGTTTTATTTTTGTAGTAGAGGTTTTAAAATCTTTGAAAATGAGCAGGGAAACACTATCCTATCTTGTGATGCACTGACCTTTTGGTTGGGAAGTTTCTTGGTCTGTTTGAAGGTCTCTGTCTGTGAAACCCAATAAGTCCTCGCAAGCTGGGTGTAGAGATAGCCAATGATCAATCCTGGAGCGACAATGCTAGTGCAAAACAGGATGGAGATGTAAATTTTGTAGGAGAGTGGAGACAAAGTGGACTGACAGATGGCTTTGTTGCCCACTGTCATTAGCTGAATGCTCACAATCATTGGTAGGGCCAGGATGAGAGAAGATGCCCAGGCCAGCAGAGCAATGGCCTTCCGGTAACTTTTGGATCGCTTGACTGTGTCAAGTGGCTTGAGCACTGCAAAATAGCGCTCTGTGCTCATAATTGTTAGCGTGAAGATACTGGCATGCATGGTCAGGAAGTCCATGCTAATTAGAATTCGACACCCTGTGTTTCCAAAATACCATCCTTTCAAGAAGTATGTGCAGACCACAAAGGGGATAGTGAGAAGATACATCAGATCTGCCAAAGCTAGGTTTATGATGTATATGTACATTGAAGCTACAGTCCTCATGGAATGGCACATGACCACCAAGGTGTAAATGTTTCCAGAAACTCCAATTAGGCACATGATGGAGAGAATGGTGCCGATGGTAAAGGTGGCGGCTGTGTCCTCATGTGAGTTAAGAGGGAGGTCAGTGGTATTGGCACCCTTTTCCACAAGGACTCCTATAGGCTCCATTGACACTGTGGTCATTCCTGGATGGATGAGAACAGAAATGTAAGGAGTGAGGGTGGCAAGTTATTTTTTGGGCATTTCTATTCTTAGGGTTAGAGTGGGGGAGAGACATGCAGTAAAGGGATCGAACCAAGGACCTGCTGCTCAGGCCTCTTCATGCCTATACGATATAGGCCCTAACCACTTGGCCATGGGGCTGCCACAGAGGGTGGTAACCTCACAGAGCAATGATAATTGATAATTGATTCATCATCTGACTTGGGTTAGTCTTTGAATTATTATTTCATTCATAGTTAAATCGGGACTATTATAGTCAGCGCAACTAAAGTAAACTGGCTTCATTAATTTCATTCATATTCACCATTAGTGACAGTAATGAGCTTGCTTTCAGTGGAAAGCTTTGGTGGAGACCAATCATGGCCAACTAAATCATATTAAAGAAAATTAAATCCCTCATTTTACTCATGCCTTAGAAAGCAGCTTTGTTAATATTTTCTGACTCACACCAATTCAATCAATGGTTTTTAGATAGAGTAAAACAAAATTCCATGAAGTACAGCATGTTCTTGTTTGGCTATGCAAGTTTTCCCAAAACAGGTCATGAAATGAGATGTTGGACAAGTTCTGGAACAATGTCTGTCTGACTTCAAGTAGTCAAATAACTTTTGACACATCTGTTTGGAATTAATATGAACAGAGGTGCCACAGCCTGATTAAAAGGTAGGTTTGCAAAGCATAAAAAAAATAAAATAAAAATTAGAGCAAAATACAGAAGTAAATACACAGAATACATATTCTAAAGGTTGCATTTTGATTGCATAATAGTGACAAAATTATCAGTTCTCAACAGCTAAATAATTTCTGACGAAAATAAGAGCTATAGGTTTTTAGGTGATAGTCTAAGCATTACTTATGTCAGCAGAAATTCTGACAGCTGATGATGAAAGGCATTCATTCATTCTCTAAGTACAGTTGTTAAAAATGGAGCTAAATATAATGTAACAATTAATGCAACTGTTAAAGGAACACAGATGACATTTTAGTCAGCCACAATTTTTCCAAATGAATACCTGAGAGTCAGACAAAAATCACTGAGAAAGTATTCTTCCTTTGTGATTGAAGCTGTTCCAAAATCACCAGGGGCCGAGATAAATCAGACAAAGTTAATCTTATATTTCAGCCTTCACTAATAGACCTGGCTGGCATGCCCTCATAAGCACGACAACCCTCAGTCAATGCATGTAACTATATCTTTATGGACAATTACAAATCTATTTGGGCATGCAAGTGAATTACAATAAACACATAGTCTTACCTTTGGTGCCTCCCTGGACAGAAAGGTTCAACACTCAGCTGTTTCATCAGCCATGCTTTGTCTCACTTTGCTCCTCCAAACCTCGCACTTACTGCAAATATTTCACACTCTATAAAAGTCACAGCAGATTCTACAGAATATCTGAGAGGTGAAACATGCACGAGGAACAAAAGGGGAAAAAATCTACATCCAGCAATCGTGAAGAGGGAAAATAACCTAAATGAGTCATCCACGACAACAAAAATCCCTCCATTGTTGAGTAGGCTCTCAACAGTAAATAAGCCTGTCCAAAATGTGCACTGCTAATGGCCTTAAAAGAAGATCAATGAAATTATGATGACAACATATTGAGATGAGGAACACATAAAGCTACAGCTGGTTACGGAGAATTCCCTCTTTGACTGAGTGAGAGTAAGAGGGAGAAAGACTGCCAGAGGTAGAGAAGGAAGAGCAAAAGAGGGGAGAGAGAGAGACAGGAACACAGTGCGTGTGAGGCAGTCTGACTCTGAAGCCCAAAGTGGGAGGGAGAACACAGAGAGAACTGGTAAGAGAGAGGTATGCAGGAAATGTGTTCTGCTCTCTCCCTCTCACTCTCTAAATCCTTTGCCATCTATTTCCATTACAACGGGGGCGTGTGCCACAAACTAGGGTGTGTGCCACAAATGTGTAACACCAGGACTTGAGACACATTACACACTGACAGAATGACCCCACTGACTCTGACTCATTTGTTCCTGCATGGGATATCCACTATCTTTTATTTTGAATGGATAGTACCAGAGTCAATGTCACCTGGAAGTGCTGCAATCCTCCTAAACACAGTCATCAAACATAATCTGCTGTAGGTGGGGCACTGAAGCTGAACAAGTCTGTGGCCTTCTGTTGCTGCTCGTACAGGCTACAGAGGGAAAATGCATTAATACAGTTGTATGGCAAAAGGGAGTCTTTTCTGCTTGTGCTATCCCTATTTTAAATATATATATATATATATATATATAAAAAGAATTATCACCTCATGGTTGTATGCCTCTGTAACAGTTAGTGTTCATCTGTGGATGGATGTGTCCCTTTCTGTCTATGGTGCAGGAAGGATGGCACAACCACAAGGGACTTGCTCTTTACTCTGGTACTCTTTAATCTTGAGCTCAAATATCTGGTGAAAATCAACAAAAACACACAGCCGTCATCACCAGTGTGTTATGCAACTTCAAGCATTCACATCTGCAGCATGAGAGTATTTTCCTTTTTTCTATCACAAAAGACTGATGTTAAATACATTTTCACATTATAATGACATCAAGTCCCTTTTCTACACATTCTACTAGAAACAAACAAGTGATTGTATAGTGGCAATATTGTTGTGATTTTCTAGAGTACCTAAACAAGAAGAGCTTCTTTCAATATTCAAAATACAAATAATAAAACATTCCACATAAACATTTTGTCCCATGACAACAAATGAAACACCATTTTGTGCCATTCAACATTACTATTGTTATATAAACTTGTAATAGTGCAATGTGCTGCGGTAAGCGTATTGTGTCACTTCCAGTTGCTGGTGGTGTTGTGTGTGTTGATGCTCTCCCTGAATTCAGCTGATCCTAGTTGTATTTTTGTATATAACCGCTAATTATCTGTTGTACTGTTGAACTTCTGTTTGATCACTCTTAGCTCTCTCCTTCTCTCAGTGAGATTTTCATTAAAACACAGCTGTTTACACGCTAGCTCTGTTTACCACTTTAGCTTAGCAGTTAGCGATGGCTTCTCTCTCTCCCTCTCACTCTCCTGCTCTCTCTTGCTCAGCCTGCTTCATGTTTAGTTACTCCTCTGCCTCCTTCAGCAGTAATGGTACATGTAATAAATGTAGTTTGTTTGCAGTTATGGAGGTGAGGCTCAATGATTTGGAATCCCAGCTCCGCACCATGGAAACCACATCTTTAGCTTCTCCAGTTAGCCAGCCCCCAGTAGCTGGTGCGGACCAACCCAGTGTAGCTCCTTCTGTAGCTCCTTCTCTTCCCCCAGCAGCTCCTGAGCAGCCAGGAGGTCAGGGCGGCTGGGTGACTGTTCGTAACAAGAAGAGGCTTAGTCCTAAACAAAAGCTCACGGCTCACCACCAACCTGTTCACGTTTCTAACAGGTTCTCCCCCCTCAGCGACACACCCGCTGGGAAAGAAACTCTGGTCATTGGTGATTCTATTCTGAGAAACGTGAAGTTAGCGACACCAGCAGCCATAGTCAAATGTTTCCTGGGGCCAGAGCAGGCGACACTGAATCAAACCTGAAACTGCTGGCAAAGGATAAACGTAAATACAGTACGATTGTAATGCACGTCGGCACTAATGACACCCAATTACGCCAATCGGAGATCACTAAGATTAATGTGGAGTCGGTGTGTACTTGTACTAAAACAGTTTTCGCTGGGCCCCTACCCAACCTGACCAGCAATGACATGTACAGCTGCTTGTCATCGTTCAACCACTGGTTATCGAGGTGGTGTTCCGCTAATGATATGGGCTTTGTTGATAACCGGCAGACTTTCTGGGGAAGACCTGGTCTGATTAGACAAGACGGCATACATCCCACGCTGGATAGAGCTGTCCTCTTATTTAGAAATCTCACTGAGTTTATTAGAAAGCCAAAGCCATGACAAACCAGAGTTGAGACCAGGAGGCAGAGTCGCAGTCTTACACTCTTCTCTGCGCCTCTCTTAGAGCGGTCGCCTGCCATTCACCCCCTAAAAACTGTGTCGGTCCCCCGACCACCTAAATTTAAATGTAATAAATCAAAAGTGAACAGAGGAGGAGTTAGACATGAAAACCTAATAAAAATTAACACAACTGTTATTCCAGAACCAAATAATAGGAAAATTAAATATGGATTATTGAATATCAGATCACTCTCATCTAAATCTCTACTAGTCAATGATCTGATAACTGATCATCACATTGATCTGCTCTGTCTGACTGAAACCTGGCTGCAGCAGGATGAATATGTTAGTTTGAATGAATCAACACCCCCCACTCATGTTAACATTCATATCCCTCGAAGCACAGCCCGAGGAGGAGGGGTGGCAGCCATTTATCACTCCAATTTATTAATAAATCCTAAGCCTAAGGTTAATCATAATTCATTTGAAAGCCTTATTCTTAGTCTGTCACACACTAACTGGAAAACACAAAAACCAGTCCTACTAGTTACTGTATATTGTCCACCTGCCCCTTACTCTGAGTTCTTATCTGAGTTCTCAGGCTTTTTATCTGAGTTAGTTCTCAGCACAGATAAAGTCATCATAGTGGGTGATTTTAACATTCATGTAGATGTTGAAAGTGACAGCCTGAGTATTGCATTTAATTCATTATTAGACTCAACTGGCTTCTCTCAGCATGTTAATGAACCCACTCACTCTTTTAACCATACCCTTGATCTGGTTCTGACTTATGGGATTGACATTGAATATCTAACAGTATTCCCCAGAAACCCTCTTTTATCTGACCATTTTCTGTTAACATTTGAGTTTTCAGTCATGGACTACACAGCATCTGGGAAAAAAGTAGCAAATTTAAAGAAAGAATCCCATCAGTACTTAGCCCACTGCCATGTATCAATGCAGTAGGGAACGGCTCTCTTAACTTCACATCCACACAGGTTGATGATCTTGTTCACGGTACTGTAGCCTCACTGCGTGCAACACTAGATACAGTAGCCCCTCTGAGGAAGAAGGTAGTGAGTCAGAGAAGGCTGTTTAGCACTGTAGCCAGGGTGACAGACAGCTACAGCTCTGTTGATCCATCTATACCTTTAGCCCTCAGTTATAATGACTTTATGAGCTTCTTTACAAATAAAATGGTCTCTGTTAGAGAAAAAATTCACCATCTCCTCCCCACAGCTGGCTCAGATGTACTGTCCAGTTCAGCAGCCTCAGAGTCCACTGTAACTGGTTCATATTTTGACTGTTTTTCTCCTGTACATCTCTCCGAGCTTGCTTCAACAGTTTCTTCATCTAAACCATCGACTTGTCTTCTAGACCCCGTTCCAACAAGGCTGTTCAAAGAGGTTTTTCCTTTAATCAACACCTCTATATCAAGTCTGATTAACTTATCTTTATCAACTGGTTATGTACCGCAGGCTTTTAAAGTTGCAGTAATTAAACCTCGAGTTAAAAAGCCTACTCATGATCCAGATGTTTTAGCCAATAATAGACCTATATCCAACCTCCCCTTTATTTCCAAAATCCTTGAGAAGGTCATTGCAAACCAGTTATGTGATTATTTGCACAGAAATGGTTTATTGGGAGATTTTCAGTCAGGTTTTAGAGTCCATCATAGCGCAGAAACAGCTCTGGTTAAGGTTACCAATGATCTCCTCATAGCCTCAGACAATGGACTTGTCTCTATACTTGTCCTGCTAGATCTTGTGCTGCATTTGACACCATCTATCATAAGATTCTATTACAGAGACTAGACCATATGGTCGGCATTAAAGGAACCGCACTAAGCTGGTTTAAGTCATATTTGTCAGATAGACTCCAGTTTGTTCATGTTAATAATGACTCTTCTGTCATCACAAAAGTCAGTCATGGAGTTCCACAAGGTTCTGTGCTAGGACCAATACTTTTCAGTCTATATATGCTTCCTCTAGGAAACATTATTAGGAGGCACCAGATAAATTTCCATTGTTACGCAGATGACACCCAGCTGTACTTATCCATGAAGCCAGGTGAGACTAACCAGGTAGCCAAGCTTCAGGTGTGTCTTAAGGACATAAAAACCTGGATGACCAGAAATTTCTTACTCTTAAATTCAGACAAAACTGAAGTTATTGTAATTGGCCCAAAACACCTCAGAGATACACTATGTGATAATATACTGACTCTGGATGACATTACCTTGGCCTCCAGTGCTACAGTCAGAAACCTTGGTGTCATGCAGCTGAAACTACTACTCATGAATGAAGTTACTATTTCTGCACAGAAATGTCTATAACTTTTACAAGACATGCTAATAATGTCAGGTCTGAACCATGGCTCGGACTCAGATGCAGACAGACACAGTTTGCAAGTTCACAATAAGTCCTTTAATAAAGGCAAAGTAGGTACATGGGTGATCAGTCAGCGAAGCAAAGGTATCCAAATCGGCAGGCAAAGGCAGGGTCAAAAACCAAAAACAAGACAAGGAACTAATCAGGCTCACGGGGAAAAAAGGCTGGAACGTAGTCACAAGGAACAAGACGAACTGGCACAGAAGGAAGGGAACACTGAGACTAAATACTCTGGGAGAGGGAAGACAATGAGACACAGGTGCAACACATTAGGGCAGGGCAGGTAATCACACAAGGGGAAGACACATGAGGGCAGGAAGTGAAGAACCTGAAATGAGATAAGAGGTGAGTATCAGAATAAAACAGGAAGTACAAGACAAAGAACACTGGGGGAAACAAAAAAGAACTCAGCTATCCAGCTGAGGCATGACAAATAATGTTCACAGTAAAAATACATGCTTCTGATAGCTGCTAATACAGTTTTAAAGCATTAAATACAGAAACACAGATCACAGCATTGCACACATCCATTTCCAGCATGAGAGTACAGTGCATCTGGGAGGTATTTACAGCACTTCACTTTTTCCACATTTTGTACATCCTGTTTCCACTGATCATCCTTCAGATGTTTCTATAACTTGATTGGAGTCCACCTGTGGTAAATTCAGTTGATTGGATGTGATTTGGAAGGGCACACACCTGTCTATATAAAGTCATGTAGTTGACAGTGCATGTCAGAGCACAAACCAAGCCATGAAGTCCAAGGAATTGTCTGTAGAGCTCCGAGACAGGATTGTATCGAGACACAGATCTGGGGAAGGGTACAAAAAAAATTCTGCAGCATTGAAGATCCCAATGAGCACAGTGGCCTCCATCATCTGTAAATGGAAGAAGTTTGGAACCACCAGGACTCTTCCTAGAGCTGGCCACCCGGCCAATCTGAGTGATCGGGACAGAAGGGCCTTAGTCAGGGAGGTGACCAAGAACCTGATGGTCATTCTGACAGTGCTCCAGCGTTGCTCTGTGGAGAGAGGAGAACCTTCCAGGAGGACAACCATTTCTGCAGCACTCCACCAATCAGGCCTGTATGGTAGAGTGGCCAGATGGAAGGTCAATCTGTATCCCCTTTCAACACTTTGTTGACCAGATGCTGAAATGTAGCTGGTGCATTCCGCATCTTGGGCATGGGATTTGACAGTAGCCCATTAGGAGGTCTAATTTGGTGACAAAGGCTGCAGACCCCATTCTGTCAATACAGTCATCCAAACAAGGAAGAGGGTAACAATCTGGCTTGGTGACAGAGTTGACCGTATGAAAGTCAGTGTAAAAGCAATGTGTTTCATTGGACTTCACAAGCAGGCATGGGGCACTCAGTGAGCTCGCACTTGATTCCGCAATGCCATGCTGTAACATGTAGTCCACTTCCTTATGCATAAGCTCACACTTAACAGGATTCACCCTGTAAGGATGTTGCTTAATAGGAGCAGCATCTTCTACATCAATATCATGCTGAAGGATATTTGTGTGTGTTGGCACATCAGAAAAAAGGGCAGGACGTTTTACAATCAACTCAGTGATGTCTGAACGGTACAAAGGGTCCAGAAAAGAGACATGGACTTCCAAACTGGCCAAGATTTTAGAATTTGGCAGCCTACCCTTAGAGATATTTCTTGATTAACAACATTATCATGCCCTTCCCACCCACAGAGACCACAGTGTTTAATATAGCAGCAATCTTCACTACTGAGAGCATAGCAGGGTTTCTCTCAGTAGGGTTTCAGAAGGGTTAACATGACATAAACGTGTTTTACACATCCGATCTATGGTCTTAACCAAATAATCACATTCACCAACCTGATGCTGAATCACATATGGTCCACTGTACTGAGCCTGCAAAACGGACGCTGGCAGTGACAAAAGCACTAGTACTTTGCCCCCTGAAGAAAACACTTGATACCTTGCCCTTTTATTGTATCATCCCTTCATCCTTTCTTGGCCTTCCTCCAAGTTTTGCCTGGCTATTTCAAATGCTTTGCTAAGCTTAGATGTGAAATTACACACAAAGTCCAAAAGGTTGGAGGAGGCTGGTTTGCCAACCATTTTTCTTCAACAGTTTCAAAAGTTGAGCTGGACTAAAACCAAGGTACCCTTGGGTCACCTCTCTAGCTGTAAAGAAGAGTAGTGCTAAACAGTTTTTAGAGGTTTTTTGTTTCTTGCTAAAGAGAGACCGGGCAATCAGCAATGAGATCACCAGATTTCTTAGAAGTAATTAGAAGCAAGTCTTTTCTGAGGAAGTACTTCCTGCTGCCAACTTTCTAGTGAAAGGGACAGAGGAAGGAACAGTGGGAATCCGAGCTCTGTGACACCCTATTTTTCACTTTCGCTCACTCTGTCCATTGTCAAAAGAATCTTGTGTGTCAACAACTTGTATGCTAAAACAGCAGCTTTGTTAACAGTTGTCACTTTCTGCTCATTTAGATACAGCATGTACAAATGACATCAGGCAGGCATTTTTTAAATTATTCAAGGAAGATTAGTTGTCTAAGATCTTCCATAGTCTCTACCTTCTGGATGTGCACCATCTACTAAAGAGGGTTCCTTTTCCTTAGCAAACTTAGCAAACATAAGTTTTCTAGTTGAGCCTACTCAGGCTCCTAAAGCATTGGCGGTAAGCCTCAGGAACTGGCTCATAAGCTCTCAGTATAGCACCTTTTAACTGTCTCAATTCTTGTTTTGCTCAATGCTTAAAGCAGAGTAAGCTCTCTGTGTTTTTCCTATTAGAACACTTTACAAATGCAGTGTCTCGGCATGGTTAGACTAGTTTGAGATTGTGGCCACATGTTCAAAATGAGGGAAGTACTTTTCAGCATCTTTCTCTACAAAAGGAGGAACTAATCTTATATTTCTGACTATATCAAACCCAAATGATTCAACATTGGTGGGTCTCAGTAGGGTAGCATCCTCAAGTTCCAGTTACTTAAGCTAATGCTCATGCTCTGCATTTGCTTCTCTTTTAGTAGCTGCTCTCTTTGCTTGTCTCAATGACACGACAATGATTATGCAGCAAAGGGTCATGGGGTAGATTTGATACCCAGGCTGCAGCAGTTAGGACTAAGCATTAATGGTACATGCTCTACCAGGTGAGCCACCTAAAGCCAGTACTTTAAACCACAGCTCAATGGCAGCATGTGACATGTGAGATGTACTTTGTTGAGATATTGGTGGAGGGACAGGCTTTAGAATACCATTTTCAGTTAGAATAGCCGTAAGAGCTTCCTTAATACTCTTTTAGTCATTTGTCACTACTGGCAATCTCAGTGCCATAATGATGCAAGTTTTAGAAGCTGGTCTTTAGTGAATTGCTCAAGCAACTCCTCCAAAGGTGCACTAAGAAAGTCATCAAGGGGTGTCATACTAGATAACATTCTTAGATGCAAAATGGTTAACTGCACCTGAAATCTGAAATTTTAACCAATGTGCATGTAATGCACAGCACAAAATGTCCCATAAAACAGAAAAGCAGCCAAAATCACAAATGCTCTCTCAGCCTACTAGCTAGCAAAACCATAATCACAAAAGTAGGAGTAGAAACAACCCATCAAGCTACTAATGTAGCACAAATTACTCAAGCAGATCCCGTTACCCAAATAGAAACTGCCAGTAAATAACAACTAAAACAACCACAAACTCAGGGAGAACTAGCCTACACAAAGTCAAGTTACACACCACCACTTGACATTACAAAAGCTGCACGACACAAAAAGTTAGGATCATGGACACTTGAACAGAACACCAACTTAAAACCACCTAACTTACTACATCACACACTGCTCAGCACAGCAAGCAGCCCCGGAGTGCACTGACAAGTAAAACTAAGCCCCTGGTACCTCCCAAACCTTTTCTAAAGCCTGAGTACCTTCTGAGGCCTGCTGAGCTCTAGGCAGCTATAAAAGCAAAACTGCAGTGAACCTCAGCCAAAGACCTGAAATGCTTACCCCCACCAGAGAAGCATGTCTCCACCCAGGATTACCTCAAAAACAAAGGCAAAAAGATAAATGAGTGGCCAATGGACGGACAGATTACTCAGTCCAGCTGGCACACTTCCTACCTAACCAGGGAAATCCAGGCTTTCACAGCATCTCTTTTGATATTACCACTGGCGCTAATCTCGAACTGCTTTACATTTTGTGCTGTGCTTAATTGCTGTTTTAGAAAGTCAGCACCAAAAGAGAAAAAAAAAAAATCTAATCAAAACAATCGTAATTTTTTGTTAGCATGGGAGACGAATGCGAATATATCAATGAGCAGCTTGCAATTATAGTCAGTCAAGCTTCCTATTATTTGGTTGCTGATATTGTCATTTTAGGTAACATCTAAGCTAGGATCTAACTTACAGGTGTGGCCGGAGCATGGCTTACTCCTCCTCACAGTGGGGCACTGTGTCACCCTGTGGCACTGATTTGTAGGCGGGGAGCGCACCTTTATATATAGGGGCCTGGGTACACCTGGCGCGCCCTCTCTCTTCCTGTTCCGCTCGTCCGTGGTGGTGGCTGTGGCCTGGAGTGGCGTGGTGAAGCCGTGTGGCGGGCTGGCACCAGAGCGTCTTCAGCGTTTTGCCATAATAACGCACCCTCTGCCCTTCAGCTCAGTGCAGCGTGCCCAGCATCAGTGCGTCTTTGGCGTGTCGCCAGAACGACGCACGCTCTCCTTCGGCGCATGGTGTGGCGGACTGCTGGAGTCACGGGGCTGAGCTGCCCTGCTGGGGGACTGTCGGCGTTGTGGCGCAGTCCCCACGTGACCTCTCGGCGCTCTGTAATGCCCTGCTGGTGAGGCCCAGAAACTATTAAAGCCACCATTTCCTGGACCCACTGCTGTTTTGGCTGCATTTGGTTCACCCTGACTGTTTTGGCTCACTGAAGCTGTTTTGACTCCTCAGCTCTTCTGAGCTGTGGGGAAGCGACGTACTAAGGCTCTTCATAGAGCTGGTGTCAGGGCCTATTGCTACTTTAAGGATTCTGTTTAGTTCATTAATCAACCTTGAAAAGATTTATTTTGTATTAATTTGTTTAATTTGTTGAATATTATTGACTGTTTGTTGTTTAAGGAACATTATTTACCTTTGTTTGATGGTTTGTTTCGTTGTTTTTAATTACTTAAAGTATATTGTGTGTGTGTGTGTGTGTGTGTTTGTGTGTGCGTGTGTGTGTAAGAGTGTTAGGTAGCAATCAAGGGCCATATTAACTGGGAGGCCAGTTTTATAACTTGCTTTCTTGTCTTTGCGGACAGGTGCGGAGAGCCAGGCGGCGACCCAATTCCTGGTGGTGGTATTTTCTTCACGAACCCCTTGTGGGTGTGTGTGTTTGCAGTGTCACGGGTGTTTTTGGTTAGTTATTCCTCCCTCTTGATTTGATTTTGGGCCGCCGTAGCCTCCACGGCCCTGTTCATTCCGCTCTGTGGCCCCAGTACGTAATTACGAGCCAGTACTGTTCCAGTGATATTTTAATTGGTTGTAAAATAAACTATTTTTCTACTTTTCCAAATACGTCTCTGCCCGTGGTATATGGACCTGTGTAGACCTGTGTATAGTAAATTTAACCATCTAACCATATAACCATCTCATATAAACTATCTCCTGGGGCGAAATTCCTCAGGTGGCGTTGTCGGTACACCCTTTTCCACCCCTCCACTCGCCACACAGGCCACTTATGGGTCTGATAGCATGCAAGTATTCCTATCAGAGATGAGCAGCTCTAACTGGAAATAAACATGTCAGTCAAAAAGCAAGCAGACCTCTGCATTCTTTAAAAATGACTGAAAATAAATTATTGGCTTTTATGTAATACCCTGTTCTCGGAGAATGAGTATGTGTCTGTGTGAGGGTTTAGCTGGAATTTAGTTGGAGTTTATAAGGGTTGTCTGTGGGATCTTATCACCGTTGTGTGTGTGTGTGTTTGTGTGTGTGTGTTTAAAGACCATCATAAAATTAGAGGCAATCTGTAAAGGGATCAAGGGAGCATTGATAATCAACTAATACAGCCGTATTAGGACTGGATATCATCAGCTTACTCAGTACATGATGGGAGAGAAGAGAGAGAGACCAGGAACAGCTGTATATACTATTGATCGTTGAGGCAGAGCTGAAGGCTCTCTGCCTCCCATTCAACTCTTAGAAATTCTAGGAATCAGGGATTACTGGGACGTCCTGATAATAAAGAATTACAGTCCAGTCTAAAGGTAACAAATGCATGAACTAGTTTTTCAGCATCCTTTAGAGTCAGCATGTGTCTGATTTTTACCTTAGTTATCCTGCTACAGACCTAGACTGCAAGGGTTAGGGTTACGCCACTGTGGACACTGTGTCATCGCAGAGACAACGGAGGACAACAGCTTGTCTCCTGTGGTACATAATTCAGATGTGCTTGAATTTTGGATTTCACTCAAAAGTACCTATTCACACACTATCAACTTTCAACCAGCTCACTAGCTACCAGTAAATAACTGTCGAGGGGCGAGAATGTGAGAAATACTCCTTTAAATTACTCTCTGTGTCTGTGCACTTGTTTATATTACAGAGATCTCTTATGAATTAATCTTTAAAGTGTTGATCATTTAATCTTCATCCATCAAAATATCAAATACATTTATTAAAGTGAAAAACACCTCATTTCATGTTCATAGATATTGATTGATCATCAATAGATATCTATAAATAATAAACAAGTAACAAATAAGCACAAATAATTTAATTAAAATTATCAAACAGACAAATAACTTATAAGAATAAATAGTCAATAGTAATAAATAAATAAATAAATAGTCAGTCAATAAATAGTCAATCTGAAATATTTAATATATTCAATATTTTTACAGGTTGTTTCAAAAGGGCTATAATTCCAGGTAATTTCTCATGTCCCCCCTGTTGTGCCTGTATTTTGAGGGAGGTGACTGAAGCAACCACCTCCGTTTGGGTTGTGTCAGAGGCCTTTGACATTCCCTGCACCACATGTCATGACATGGTACATTGGGTCAGCAAGGGCATCCAAGGTGATGAGCTGACGCTGGGGCTACGTTGCAGCAGCTGTCTGGTTCCCCAGCCTTCATCAAGGTGGTAGGGAGCATAGATGGGGCCATGTGCAGATTTTACCATCTGGATGGTTTGCAGTGGACTACTTTGATCAGAATCTATTCCACTTCATCCAGTTCCAAACCATCTGTGACCATATGGGTCACTTTCTGGATGTCACCGTGGGCTTTTCTGGCTGTGTGCACAATGTGAGATCGTACCCTTCTCCAGGATGGTGTCTCATAGGTGATGGAGGGTATCCCTGTTTGGTTCAGCCCATTTGCCTGACGATGCCATTCCATGAGCCTGTCTGAAATACTGTTTAGCCCAGGTACAACACAAGGCTGTCCAGGACAAGGTGTGTGGTGGAGAGGGCATTTGGAGTGCCACTCCAGGGTTAAATTGGGTTAGGGTTAGTTGTTGTTAGAGTTGTGTGATTTTCATCATTTCAGTTTCAATGTTATCCAACCCTGATGAATACATGTATATAGGTGTTTCAATTTACATAATTTACAGTCTGGTGCATGGAATCAGCTTCATGAACACATCAAGTCAAGCATCAGAATACACTGCTCTACCTCTGGGTCTTATGTGTGCTTCCGTAACTAATTTAATAATTTATTTTATTTCATTATTATATCATTATTGTCTCTCTGTCTCTCTGAAAAAATGCTAACCCTAATGCTAAAACAATCACAGAAGAAACACTGCAAACTTCTTTCTTTTACTTTTTGGGCTGAACATTTCCAACATTTTCATGAGTCTTAGGTCTTTCTCTCCCTCTCCTCTCTTTATCATTGTTCCTACCTTGTTTTGCTGTTCACCTATTCTCCCCAATCTCTGTCCTTTCTTTCACTTTGCCTTCTCTCTTCTTCTCTATTTCCTCTCTCCCTCCTCTCTCTCTAAGGCCTCTCTCTACCTCTTCTTCTCCCTTTGTTCCCCTCTATTTTCCCCTCTCCCCCTCTCTCCTGGAACTCCCTGAGGAATGTGAGCCACTCTGACTCACACTTCCTTCTGTCTCAGGAGTAGAGACCACTGCTGCAGCGGTTGATACCATGGATGAAGAGATGAGGTTTGGTGGGATTATAGACGGTCTCTGCCCCATCACCTCATCCATAGCTTCAAACCAGTTCCAGTTAGCAGAAGTGGCCTCTCTTCCCTCAGTGCTGACACCAGTGTGAGGTGCCTTCAATTCCTTTAAAAGATACACATATCTATATTCATTCATATTCATATATTATTACGCAGCACTAACTTGCCTGATTATTAAATTAATAAAAGTAAACATCATCAAACATCATCATCACATCGTTTTTGTACTAAATATCAAGACTTTAGTGCTTTCAAGACTTCCGGCGTTGAGATGTGCAGTGGCATAATCTGAGTGCTCCCAGACAGTTTGGTCTTTCCTTGGTTAAATTAGAAATTTTGAAAAGTCTATGGAGGGGGACAAGCATAGGAGGACCAGGGGTACTAAGTTACCATTGAGGCACAATATAGATGAGAAAATAACAGTTGAAACAGAAGAAGGTTCTACCAACATGGACAACAATGATGAACACAAAGCTATGGAATTACTCCAAACAAGCATGAAATAAAGGCTGTTTGCTCCGATGTTAGGATGGAGCTGAACAATTTTTGTGACAAGTTTAAAAGAGAGATGTTGGAAGACCTGGGAAACCTCAGGGAAGAAGTTAACAAGAATCTAAGCGAAAATGTCATGGAGCTGAAAGATACCGTGCGCTGGGTGGAAAAAGTTGAACAGTGGGTGAGTGACTTCGAAGATTGGAGCCCTGAAGCAAAAGAGGTGCTTTGTCACACTTTACGAACTCAGGAAGAAACTCAGGCCAAACTTACCGACCTAGAGGCCTGGTCGAGGAGAAACAATCTTTGCATACATGGGATTCCTGAAGGAGCCGAGGGAGTATGGAATATGCTTAAGGAAAAAGGGTTGCAGTTCCAGACTCCTGCCCGCTAAGCTTCAAGTCTTTTTTGAAGATGGCTTGATTACCTACAATACTGCGAGAGAGGCAGCGGACGACTTAGTGAGGAATGGACTGCTTAAAAACACCGACCAACATTCCAACCACACTGGATCAGCAGGGATGGAGAGTCCAAAGAAAAACTCCTGGGGGAGTGTTGGGAACCGCAACAAACACCGGGAGCGAGCCTGGGAAAATCTCTTGAGATTCAGCTGCATCGCAAGTCCCACTTGAGTGGTCCATGTGTAAACAGAGGACTGTGTGAGGGTTAACGATAATCCCTGGCTCAGTTTGATCAGTCAATGTATTTGGGACTGCTGATTGACAAAGTCTGATGTACATCAAGATTGTTAAAAGTTTGCAGTATAACATGTTCCTGCTCTAGCTCATATCCTAGATGTAATAGAGGTAATGTTATTTTTTCGGTGAGGGAATACGGTTCAGCTACAGTTAGACCTTTCTACAGTACCTGGTCCTAAAGGAAGACAATTGGCTTAAACTATGATCAACATGTCTGGGAGATGATTGGCGACTGACTAACTATGTGCACTGGAATTACTCACAAGAGTATATCAGTTCACATCTGGAGGGTCCCTACTTTTAAAGCAGGTCTCCCCTCCCCACTGAGAAGTTCTTTTGAAACCTCAACTATGGAAGTCTTTTTTGTTACATTTAAATGTTCACAGTTTTATTTTATAGCACAGACAGAAGTTTATGGGTTAAAGTTAACGAGGGAGCATAAAGCAGACATACGAAAGACTAACGAAGAAACCTCTTATCAGGAGTACAGGGTAGTCACTCTGAATGTTAATGGGTTGCACAATTGTATTAAAAGAACTAAATTGATAGCTAAGATGAAGAGGGAAAGACAAGATATAATTTTTTGGCAAGAAACTAATCTTTCTAACAAGGAACATTAGAAATAAAAATTTGGGATTTAAAAACACATATTATTCCTTGTACAGGAACATGCATGCAAGAGGGGTGGCAATATTAATCTCAAATAAAGTCACTTTCCAGCTCTCGGCTGAAGTCACAGATTTGGAGGGGCGTTATATCCTGGTTAAGGGACTTCTTGATCATAAACAAGTAACACTGTTGAATTTTTATAGGCCACCATGAAATGATAAGATGTTTTTTAAGAAAATATTCAATATGATAGCTACTGAGTCCTCTGGTGTCCTGATTTGTGGTGGAGACTGGAATATGCAGTTACAGCCTACTCTTGACTCTACAAATGCAAACAAGAGAACAAACTCAGAGACAATACTTATTAAAAAAATTCTTAAGGAAGCTGGTATGGTATGACATTTGGCAATAACTCCATCCAGTACAAAAGCAGTTCACTTTTATTTTACACCCACACAATGTCCATTCAAGCATTGATTACTTTTTTATGTTTAAAATGGATAGGCATAGAATTAAGTTAAGTTAAAGATATTTCTGACCATGCTGATGTATACCTGTCCCTACACTTAGATAATAAAGCTAAAAATACTACTTGGAGACTTAATACCAACCTTCTAAATGATTTGCGATATAAGAAATATATTGAGCAAGAATGTAAAGATTATTTGGAATACAACAATAATGAGGAAGTATCTCCTATGGGATGCTGCTAAAGCAGTTATCAGAGGGAAACTCATATTGTGGTCTTTAAAGAAAAAGGAAAAGCAGAGAAAGTTAACAGACTTAAAATATTTAGAAACTAAGCATATGGAACTTAATGATCCTCTCTTATTTCAGGAGATAAACAAGATATATGATGATCAAGTGGTGATGAAGGTCAAATCTATGAAAAAAACAATACTATGAGAATGGACCTAAAGCCAAGAAATTACTGGCTTGGTGAATACACAAGCAGCAAGCAGAAAGGTCTATCCACAAAATCAAAGATTTTCATACTGGTGAGATAAGTCATAGATTAGAGGAAATACAACAGTGTTTTGAAAGATGTTATAATGATCTATACTCAACCCAGGGGTGTTGAACCTGTAACAATTACCAAATTTTTTAGAATCATTAGACCTATCCTCCATTGGCACTGGACAAAATTAATCAATGACCGGAGAAATAACAAAAGAGGAGATAGATCAGGCTATCTTCAGGCTCAAAACGAATAATGTACCTGGGACATATGGATATCCAGGGGAGTGGTATAAAACTCACTCAACTATATACTTAAAGGGGGAGATATACCGACCTCATGGAGACAAGCAATAATATCTGTACTCCCAAAGGCAGGTAAAGATAAGACAGAATGCAGTTCATATAGACCAGTATCAATTTTAAATGTTGACTATAAATTGTATGCCTCCATACTGGCAAAAAGACTAGAGGATATAATCCTTGATCTAATTGATACTGACCAGACAGGCTTTGTGAAAAACAGACAGACTCATGACAATGTGAGGCAAGTTTTGCACCTGGTCGAACATATGAGTAAAAATAATACAGAGTCCATTGTCCTCAGCCTTGACGCCAAAAAGACTTTTGACTCGGTAAAATGGGAGTATCTTTATTTACATTGCAACATGTGGGATTTGATAGAAGAGTGATTGGATGTTTAAAAAGTTTGTACCACTCCCCCACTGCCATGATTAAAATAAATGGCAGCCTTTCCAGACCATTTTTGTTTCAGAGGGGTTGTCGCCAGGGATGCCCCTTGAGCCCTGCCTTATTTGAAGAAGATGGGGAAATAAGAGGGATCCATGTTAAAGATGCTGAATATAAAATCTGCCTATTCGCAGATGATGTCCTAAGTTAATGTACCACCTTAAAGAATTTGGCAACTATTAAATTAAATCAGCAAAAAACACAAATCATTACATACAACTACTCACCACCGGTGATTATATGGAAAATATACAATTTCAAATGGGAAAATTATAATATTAAGTACTTAGGGGTCCAAATACCTGATGACTTATCAAGGATTTACACAACAAATTATTCTCCCATCACAAAGGAAATTAAAGCTGATCTGAAAAGATGGACTTTATTACCTTTGCATACGTACAATAGGATAGATATTGTTATAGATTCTGTAAAGCAGAAAAACATATGAGTTCTGAGTTTGCCACACCACAGAAAAATGGCATATCAAACCCCCTGCCAAATTTGAATGAATAAAAATATTGCCAAAATATATAAAATTAAGTTTCAAACTTGTGAAAAAATAAGCAGTATTATCAACTCTGGAACACTGGGGGCGTGTCCGCTGGAGGCACTGAAACCACGCCCACCGTCGGGAGAGCTTCACACACACGCTACACACGTTGTATATATTTTCACATTACAAATTGCTCTAAATTGTCTGATGCCCTGGATCTTATCTATTTTAAGAGAAGCTAGCTTATAAGCTATACACAGAGCTAACTTAGCCCATTTTCCACTGTTCAAAAAAACCTGCTAAGACCCGCTAACATCGGGCTTTTGTCGGCAGGGTTTAATCAGTACTCACAGCCGGGTTAAATGAATTTGCAGTAGACACGGGTATTTATTGGCTTCTGGTCCAATCAGCTCTGATCGGCATTGATGTAAACATAAACCCAGGTGAACCTGCTAATTTTTGCCTCTTTTCCTGCTGTAATGTCTCTCAGAGGACACAGACACACACCTGTCACCTGTCTGGCATGGCGCTGTTACACCAGAACCTCCATGGCTACACTGATGGTGGGGATGAAAGAGTGAGCTGCAGCTCTGACAGTTTTAAAAACACACAATCACAGATCGAAACATCAGTTTGCAGGGCGGCTAGCAGCTCACTCTTCCTCCACTGCTTCTGTGTGTGTGCTCTTAGTGCAGAGGTGACATTGCTCCCTGCAGGTGTGTGTCCTGAGTCCGAACAGAAAGACAAACTGAACTGGCGGTGGAAAAGAAATGTATCAGCTTTTAATAGTGGGTATACCGCTGTTTAAAAAACCCACTTATACCCGCTAATTTTGGTGGAAGAGGGTATTTGATGAGAGGATGAAGCAGAACTATGCTTCTGGTAATAAAAAGAAGGGAATCAGAATCAGAATCAGTTTTATTACCAAGTATGTTTCCACATACAAGGAATTTGTGCTGGTGATTGGTGCAATTGGGGATCAGGGGGATCAGTGACAGTGGGGCTCTCTAGCCTTGTTGATGAGGCTGATAGCAAATGGGAAGAAGCTGTTTTTGTGGCGAGAGGTTTTGGTCCTGAAGGACCAC
Source organism: Trachinotus anak (assembly GCF_046630095.1). Lineage (NCBI taxonomy): Eukaryota > Metazoa > Chordata > Actinopteri > Carangiformes > Carangidae > Trachinotus > Trachinotus anak. The sequence continues at coordinate 622,425 of NW_027273899.1, forward strand.
AGCCTCCTGCCAGAGGGGAGTGTCTCAAAGAGTTTGTTTCCAGGGTGAGAGGAGTCAGCTACAATCTTCCCTGCAAGCCTCAGGGTCCTTGAGGTGTACAGGTCCTGGAGAGATGGTAGATTGCAGCCAATCACCTTCTCAGCAGAGTGCATGATATGCTGCAGTCTGCTTTTGTCCTTCTCAGTGGCAGCAGCGAACCAGATGGTGATGGAGGAGGTGAGGATGGACTCGATGATGGAGGTGTAGAAGTTCACCATCATTGTCCTTGGCAGGTTGAACTTCTTCAGTTGCCTCAAGAAGTACATCCTCTGCTGGGCTTTCTTGATGAGGGAGCTGATGTTCAGCTTCCACTTGAGATCCTGTGTGATGGTGGTTCCCAAGAAGCGGAAATGCTCCACGGTGACCACGGGGGAGTCGCACAGGGTGATGGGGGTGGGTGGGGCCGGGTTTTTCCTGAAGTCCACTAGCATCTCTACTGTCTTCTGAGCGTTAAGCTCTAGGTTGTTCTGCCTGCACCAGGTCACCAGACGGTCAGTCTCCCACCTGTAGGCAGACTCATCGCCATCAGAGATGAGTCCAATGAGAGTGGTGTCATCTGCAAATTCAGGAGCCTGACAGACTGGTGGCTGGAGGTGCAGGTGTTGGTGTAAAGGGAGAAGAGCAGAGGAGAAAGAACGCAGCCTTGCAGGGATCCAGTGCTGATGGTCTGGGAGTCAGACACATGCTTTCCTAGCTTCACGTGCTGCCTCCTGTCACACAGGAAGTTGGTGATCCACCTGCAGGAGGAGTCAGGCACTCTCAGCTGGGAGAGCTTGTCCTGCAGCAGAGCCAGGATGATGGTGTTGAAGGCAGAGCTGAAGTCCACAAACAGGATCCTGGCATAGGTCCCTGAGGAGTTGATGGTGTCGTCTACAGACCTGTTGGCTCTGTAGACAAACTGCAGGGGATCCAGGAGTAGGTCAGTGATGGATTCGAGGTGGGACAGGACAAGGCGCTCAAATGATTTCATGACCACAGAGGTCAGGGCAACAGGTCTGTTAGGTTAGGTAAAAGGCGCAGCACTCTTGGGAGGGCTGCGAAGGGCACGGGCACACGAGGACCCATTAAAAACATTAAAATAGGTCTCTTTTAAGATAGTACCAGGTGCTTAAAATTCACTTAGGGGTGGTGGGGGTTGGGCTGTGGATTCCTTAGTGTTTTAGTATTTTGTTAGGCAATACTGCTCTTTTGCTAGGGCTGGGTTTTGAACCCCAGTCATCTGTTTGGGGGTCCACAACCCTAACCCCTACACCACCGGGGGGACCCAGGAAACCATGATCCATTTTAAGAGGGTTATGGTTTAAAATAATGGTAAAATTCTAAAAATTAAAATAAAAGGAGCTGAGAAGGGATAAAACAAGGGCAGCCGTAAGAATGATGGTAGGATTAGACTGGTGAAATCTTTTTCAGACTGTGGACCCCTATTGGATAGAGGTTACAACCTGGGTTTGAACCCAGGTCTCCCGTGTCAGTGTCCACAGTCTTATCCAGTACACCATCAAGGGCTCCAGTCTCACTGACCGGTAAAGGTCAATGATAGGGTTAGGGTAGGTTGGGATAAGTTGTGGGGTCAAAGGTTGAGGTTAGGGATGAGGTGGGGTGAGGTTATGGTTAGGGTAGAGGTCAGGTCAACGTTAGGGATCAGTAAAACGTTGGTAGGGTGAAGGTGGGGTTATGGTTAGTATAGGGTTGGGATAAGTTGTGAGGTCAAAGGTTAAGATTAGGGTTCAAGTGGGGTGGGGTTATGGTTAGGGTAGAGGTCAGGTCAATGTTAGAGATAAATAAAACGTTGGTAGGGTTAAGGTGGGGTTATGGTTAGCGTAGGATAGTGGAAAGGGGTAAGAAAAGGAGAAAAAAAAAAAAAAAAAAAAAAAAAAAGGGGGGGGGGGGAACAAAATATGTGGTAGCCAAGTGCCAAAAGCAACTCATGCCACTAGCTGGGTTTGAACCATGGGTTTCTGAACCAAGGTCCTGTGTTTCCACCACTATGCCACCCCAGTATGTCTCAGCAACAGGCGACGGAAAGGGGAGGCTTGTTAAAAACTTCCTTCTGAGTACCGACACCATCTTCTCAACAGGTAGAGCAAAATCAAAGGAGAGTTAAAATTTCATTGGAAAGAATCTAAGATCATAAATTTAACAATTGAATGTGATAAGAATAAATACTAAGATGATAAATAAATATTAATAGGTTAAATACAGAGTGTAAGAAGTATATCAAAAATGAAAGGATACTAACCCAAGACAATTTTAAATTTAAAAAGTGCTAAGGTTGATACATAAAATACAAAAACACACAATATATACAAAAATAAAGTAAAGTTGATTAATAAATACCAAAATTGCCAATGTAAGAATAAAACAAGTGCATGCAATAAAATCGTCATTGAGTTATGTGTCCATATCCTTCACTATATATATACTTACTTGTTGATTTGTGGAAATCATAAGTGATCAAATATATTTAGTTAGTAAATAAATAAATAAATAAATAGATAAATCAATAAACTCTCCTAATTTATCTGCTTTATGTATGCATCTGTTTGAAAGTGGGTTCAATATCCGTCTGCGGAGCACACCTCAAGCTCGAGAAACCACTTCCCGAAAATTTTTTCAAAAATAAAATCCCTGTGACCATAAAGTGCTGTTAGTCAATAAAAGCATAAGTGCATAAAATCACAAATCAAGCAATAATATTCAAATAATCAACACAAGCAATTAGTTATTAAAAAGAAAGGGGGGGGGGGGGGGGGAGAGAAGAAGTATTAGTAGTAAGTTAAGAGCTAAAAATATATAAGTGCTCTAGAGGTACACAGGAAAAGAATTAAAAAATGGAGTATCTGTTCAGGGAAGGGCTCCCCGAACTCGAGGCACCGATCCGCAGAGAGGGTCACCAATTTTGCCTGTTAGAAAAGAAAGGGTCATGGTGAGGTCAGGAAGTACATTAAAAGGCTCACAAGTAAAAGGAGCGTTATGGAGTCCATCAATATTTTTCGTTAAGACCTCCCGGGTCTATAGTTTGTAGTAGGTGAATCCATTTTCTTTCCGCCGTCCGTCGCTGAGCCACGGTCCAGGTGCCGTTGCTTTGGAGTCCCAGACTTTGAAGATTGTGGGCACCATGGAGTTTAAAATGAGTGTATAAGACACTGGTGCCTGTCCCTCTTTCCATCATATATTTATGTTGTTTTATTCTAAGAATAATATTATTCTTTGTCTCCCCCACATATAGCTTGTGACAAGCCTTACATCTAATTGCATAAATTGCATTAGATGTGGTTGGTTTCAATTTTGTATTTAGGGTGTAACCCTTTCCTGTGTATTTGTTAAAAATGTAGGGGAGATGAATAAAATCTATTTCCGCCATTTGAAGCGCTTCCCTAGATCTATGGTCTTTATTCAATGTTGTATGGACCAGAATATCTTTGAGGTTCTTGTTTCTTCTATAGGCGGAGATCATACGGCACTCCCCCAGGACAACACTATTTTCTCTGATTCCCTGGAAGTTCCCCTTTACTCTTGATAATAATGGTCTTAAACTTTCGGAGTAAGTAATCACCAGGGGGACGAGGGTCAAGCCAGGTAATTGTTCTGATGTCCTGTTTGTTTGGGTGTTATTAGTGAATGTGCCGCCGACCTCCGCCTTGATTCCCCTAAGGAAGCGCTTCGAATAGCCCCTCAACCTCAGCGCAGTAAAAAGGATCTTGGTGGCCTCCTCCACATCCCTCGGGAAGGTGCAGATTCTGTGGAAACGGATCAACTGGGATTTGATTAGACCCCTGTATGTATGTCTTGGATGGTAACTTGACTTATGTAATAGGGCGTGACGATCCGTGTCTTTGAAGTAGACTTTGGTAGCCAATGTTTTGCTTTGTTCGCCGGAGGGGCAGAAGAAGACCCTTGTATCCAGGAACTCAACAGTAAGTGGTTGTAAATTGTGCTTTAATTTTATTTTGGGGTGGTGTGTGTTCAGAATATTGAAGAATGTTGCAAATTCTGTTTCTGTCCTGTCCCAAAGACCAAAGATGTCATCCAGGTAACGGAAATAAAGGAGTGGTTTTATTGCTGTTTTGGTAAATGCTGTCTCTTCCCAATTGGCTAGGTATATGTCGGCATAAGATGGAGAATATTTCCGGCCCATAGCACATCCGCACAGCTGGAGATAGTGGTTATTATTGAATTGGAAGTCATTTCTGGTAAGTGTGAGTTCTAGCAACTGTAAGATTTCTCTGTCGGGTCTGGATGGGTCTGGATGTTTATTGAAAATGTGTTGTATGGCTACAAGGCCAAGTGGTGTTTCAATATTCGTGTATAGAGATTCTATGTCTATGGAAAAAAGGAGAGTATGGCTGGGTACTTGAAAATTTCTTATTTTATTAACAAATTCGTATGTGTCCTTAATGTAGCTAGGGTGGAGTTTGGAAAGTGGATTGATAAAATGATCTATGTATTCTGTTATTCTATAAGATTCTGAACCACAGTCGCTGACAATCGGGCGGCCGACCGGAACTACAAAGGGGACCGTCCACGTCTCAGGAGGCTTGTGGATTTTAGGAAGTAGATAGAAGAGGCGGGGCCTGGGCTCATCTGGACCGTCCAAATAACTTTTTTGTTTGAAAGTAATGCTTTTATTTTGGTATAAGGTGTTTGTGATGTTCCTGATCATGTTTTGAGTTTCTAATTGTAGCGAATGTGAGAGTGGTTTATAATAGATTGTGTTATTTAATTGTCTGTTTGCTTCAAGTATGTAATTGTTTCTATCCTGTAAAACAATTTGTCCCCCTTTATCTGCAGGTTTAATAATTATGTGTTTGTTGTTACCTAGTGACTTGATGATCTGTTTATGTTCCTGAGTTATGTTTTGTGTATGAGGACGGGGGTACCATTGTCTGAATGCTTGTATGTTATTGTCTATGATTTGTTTAATTTCTGATGAAATGTTATCAATGTGTGGTTCCCAATGGGACGGTCCAGTAAAGGGCACAGGCTCCCGCCTCTGTGATCCCTGGAAGTGGTCCAGGAGTTTCAGCCTCCTGTGAAAAGCATGGAGGTCCCCCCTGAGCTCCGGTCGGGTTGGAGGTTTGGGTGTTGGGATGAAAGTGAGGCCTTTCTCCAGTATCTCAAGCTGTGCGGATGTGAGGGAGAGAGTAGAACAGAGATTTGTAATGTTGGAATTCTGGGGGGTTGTATTGAAACAGTTGTCCCCCATTACAAGTTTAATTGTTGTAACCAGTAATTAATAATCAGGCGGGCAGTGTCTTTGGTCCAGTGGATGAGATCTTTGGCATCGGTCTGAAAAAGAAGCGGATTTATTTCAGGGAGGAAGGTACATTTGTTAGATATGATATTGTTGAGTTTTGTGAGACGTTCTTTCTTGCGGGGATCCAACCTGTCAGAAAAATTTATTAGTGGGATGTAAATGGTGGCATTCGGAAAGGTGATGTTACTAGTTTTTAATAGTTGCTGCAGCTGTTTCCAGGTGGTCGCGGGTTCTTGTTCCTGTAAACAGTTATTTAGGCCTGCAGCTAAAATCACCTGTTTCGTGTTGTGATGTGGAGTGAGTTTTTTAAGTATGGCATTAATATGGTGAAAAGTGGCTCCGGGGTAACTGTCAACTTGTACTTTAGAGTTTGAAAATGGTGGGATACGTGATAGATTGGAGTCCCCAATGATCAGGGTCTCCTTCTGCACCTCCAGCGACCACTCCTGCAGTTTTCTGAAAGTACGTGGGTGTGTGTATGGTTCTGGACGTCCTAAGGAGCCAGGTGCTACCCCAGACACCCTGTTGGAATTTGAAGTGGGTGACTCAGATGTTTGGAGAGGAATCAGTTTTTCACTTTTCATTTTTCCAAGCCTCATCATCGTTTCATTACCCACTTCAGTGATTGTTTCCTTTTCACAGGGATCTGAGGCATGCAGCTCTGGCTCCATCTGCTGTTGGTGTGATGTGGCTGTGTCTGGAGGTGAAAGAGATGAGATGGTATTACTGCAGGGTAAGACAACATTGCTATAGAGCTGATTGTGCTCTGATTGAATATGATCAATTTGTGGGGAAGAAAGAAGGGGGGGGGAGGCAGGGGGGCAGACGGAGGGCCCGGCTCTCACCAAACCGAGTTTTTCCAGGTCTTCCTCCGGAAGGGGATGGAGCATAACTTTAACCTGGCGTCTCGGATTACGTTTGGGTAGTTGGGCTGGGGGCCGGGCCCCCACATCCCGTGCCCCCGTCACCGCCCCCTCCAACGCACAGGGGTCTGAGGGGACAGGGATAGGGTTCGAAGTAGGTGGAAGGCTAGGTAGAGCATTGGAGGGAGATGTAGGGTTCAGAGGGGAAGGGGTAGCTGGAGTCGGGGGAGGAGGTTCAGGAAGAGAAGAAGAAGAGGAGGTAGTAGGGGGAGGGGGAGAGGGTGGTTTGGAAGGAAGGTAACTGGAAATGGTATCCTGAGGGAGGGGTGGGCCGGCTGGTTCTGGGAGCGGAGGGAAATGTTGGGGGGAGAGCTGAGATGATACTTTGTCCTCCTCTGTTTGTGGATTCTTGATTACAAGATCCTTTAGAGTTTCAACAGAGGAGGACGTGAGTTTTCTCTTATATCTCGCTCGCCCCCACTGGATGGCTTTGTCCAGAGCAGATTGACAAAACTGAGGGATGTTCTCCAGCTCCGCAGCAATGACTGTATCATAATGTTCCCGGAGAATGATCATATTGTTGTACATCCATGTGTCAGTGTTCTGTTTAACCTTTTCAAATGTGTTACTGTTAGGTGATGATGGTTTGATAAATGATGTAAGTCGATTAACCTTTTTCATCATTCCCTGTGGGTAGCTGCCCTTAAGGAATGTGTTATTGAGAATTTCTGAGTGGTGGATAGCCTGAAGGATTTTGAAATATTTTTTTGTTTGTAGGTAGTTATCAGTTGGTTGATTATGGTTTCTTGAGGGATGGCTGTTCGTTCCCGGAGGAGAGGGGGGGCAGTGAACAGTGCTCCCCCATGTAATATTCCCTCCGGGAGGAACAGCCAATGGTGCAAAGCGATTGTTAAGGGTTATCATATTTGGTTTGGTGCGGAGCTGGAGAAATTGCCTGTTGGGATGAACATTGAAGGAAAGACCAGTTGATCCCAGACTGCTTCCACAGAATTATAAGAGGTACTGGCACCCCCCCACGGGACCGGAGGAGCCACCTGAAATAAAATGGGGTTAAAAGATGTCCAACCTATGCAAGGAAGCAAGGGGAAAAGGGAAGGAAAATAGTGTGTTGTCTGTTTCCCTCCTACTAAAAGAGAATAAAAGACAGGGGAGATAAGGAAAAAAGAGGAAGAGGAAAGAAAAGGGAGTGATTAGTCATTAAAAACAATTAGTCCTAAAAACTCACAGGTCCACGGCCTCGGTGGTGTTTGTAGGCCCGGTTTCTTCAATAGAAAAGGAGGGAGGCCCCCTTGGGGGCTCCCCAATTCATACACAGACTTCCAAAAAGCAAATAAAAGCAGTCTTTTAAAGTTCACAAACGAGCCATCTCCATAGGTGGTGAGCTTCAATGGAGTTCTTCAGTGTGCACACGCTTTTTTTGTGGGTCCAAAAACTCACCACCGTCGGTCTTGTAGTCGTAGGTCTCTTTGTTTTGGTGCTGCCTTTGCCTCTTGTAGATCTGTGAAAGTGTCCCGTGAGTAAAAAGGCTAAAATGACAATCACTGTCCTTTAAAAACAAACTTTAATAGTAGTTAAAATAAAATAAAAGGGTTTAAAATGAAGAAGTCCCAACGTTTCGCCTATCGGCTTCTTCAGGGGATTAAGAGGGGCCCCTTTAATTTTGAGCTTTTAAAATATGTTGTATGGGGCTGGTCCCTTACTTCTCAGTTTCTTATTGGATCATGCAGTCATGTGTTCGGATGATGGAAATTTCCATTGTTCTGAGGGTACCAGCCCCATTTGCTCACAGGTGGCCTTTAGAGAGAGAAAAAAAAAAAAAAAAAAAAAAACACAGGGGGGAAAAAATCAAACTAGGAAAACTATACAGTACATGTTATTTTATTCATTAAATAAGAAAAAAAGTTAGAGAAAAGAGGAGAAAGGGACAGGAAAAAGTAAACATATTTCAATATAAGAACATCAAGTTATACACCGGGTACAATACTTAAATTCTGAGATCATTTAAATCCAATAGTATGGTAAACAAAAGGGGGTTGGGGTGGGGGTAGCTGAGGGAGGGGCTAGAGAGGGGCGAGGCACCAGCGTCCAACCACATTTAAAAATAAAAGGATGGGTTAAAAAAATAAATCAATAAATAAATAAATAGTGAATAAAAGGGTCCTCGGGGCGCTGGCAAGGTTAGGTTAGGTAAAAGGCGCAGCACTCTTGGGAGGGCTGCGAAGGGCACGGGCACACGAGGACCCATTAAAAACATTAAAATAGGTCTCTTTTAAGATAGTACCAGGTGCTTAAAATTCACTTAGGGGTGGTGGGGGTTGGGCTGTGGATTCCTTAGTGTTTTAGTATTTTGTTAGGCAATACTGCTCTTTTGCTAGGGCTGGGTTTTGAACCCCAGTCATCTGTTTGGGGGTCCACAACCCTAACCCCTACACCACCGGGGGGACCCAGGAAACCATGATCCATTTTAAGAGGGTTATGGTTTAAAATAATGGTAAAATTCTAAAAATTAAAATAAAAGGAGCTGAGAAGGGATAAAACAAGGGCAGCCGTAAGAATGATGGTAGGATTAGACTGGTGAAATCTTTTTCAGACTGTGGACCCCTATTGGATAGAGGTTACAACCTGGGTTTGAACCCAGGTCTCCCGTGTCAGTGTCCACAGTCTTATCCAGTACACCATCAAGGGCTCCAGTCTCACTGATCGGTAAAGGTCAATGATAGGGTTAGGGTAGGTTGGGATAAGTTGTGGGGTCAAAGGTTGAGGTTAGGGATGAGGTGGGGTGAGGTTATGGTTAGGGTAGAGGTCAGGTCAACGTTAGGGATCAGTAAAACGTTGGTAGGGTGAAGGTGGGGTTATGGTTAGTATAGGGTTGGGATAAGTTGTGAGGTCAAAGGTTAAGATTAGGGTTCAAGTGGGGTGGGGTTATGGTTAGGGTAGAGGTCAGGTCAATGTTAGAGATAAATAAAACGTTGGTAGGGTTAAGGTGGGGTTATGGTTAGCGTAGGATAGTGGAAAGGGGTAAGAAAAGGAGAAAAAAAAAAAAAAAAAAGAAAAAAAAAAGGGGGGGGGGGGAACAAAATATGTGGTAGCCAAGTGCCAAAAGCAACTCATGCCACTAGCTGGGTTTGAACCATGGGTTTCTGAACCAAGGTCCTGTGTTTCCACCACTATGCCACCCCAGTATGTCTCAGCAACAGGCGACGGAAAGGGGAGGCTTGTTAAAAACTTCCTTCTGAGTACCGACACCATCTTCTCAACAGGTAGAGCAAAATCAAAGGAGAGTTAAAATTTCATTGGAAAGAATCTAAGATCATAAATTTAACAATTGAATGTGATAAGAATAAATACTAAGATGATAAATAAATATTAATAGGTTAAATACAGAGTGTAAGAAGTATATCAAAAATGAAAGGATACTAACCCAAGACAATTTTAAATTTAAAAAGTGCTAAGGTTGATACATAAAATACAAAAACACACAATATATACAAAAATAAAGTAAAGTTGATTAATAAATACCAAAATTGCCAATGTAAGAATAAAACAAGTGCATGCAATAAAATCGTCATTGAGTTATGTGTCCATATCCTTCACTATATATATACTTACTTGTTGATTTGTGGAAATCATAAGTGATCAAATATATTTAGTTAGTAAATAAATAAATAAATAAATAGATAAATCAATAAACTCTCCTAATTTATCTGCTTTATGTATGCATCTGTTTGAAAGTGGGTTCAATATCCGTCTGCGGAGCACACCTCAAGCTCGAGAAACCACTTCCCGAAAATTTTTTCAAAAATAAAATCCCTGTGACCATAAAGTGCTGTTAGTCAATAAAAGCATAAGTGCATAAAATCACAAATCAAGCAATAATATTCAAATAATCAACACAAGCAATTAGTTATTAAAAAGAAAGGGGGGGGGGGGGGGGGAGAGAAGAAGTATTAGTAGTAAGTTAAGAGCTAAAAATATATAAGTGCTCTAGAGGTACACAGGAAAAGAATTAAAAAATGGAGTATCTGTTCAGGGAAGGGCTCCCCGAACTCGAGGCACCGATCCGCAGAGAGGGTCACCAATTTTGCCTGTTAGAAAAGAAAGGGTCATGGTGAGGTCAGGAAGTACATTAAAAGGCTCACAAGTAAAAGGAGCGTTATGGAGTCCATCAATATTTTTCGTTAAGACCTCCCGGGTCTATAGTTTGTAGTAGGTGAATCCATTTTCTTTCCGCCGTCCGTCGCTGAGCCACGGTCCAGGTGCCGTTGCTTTGGAGTCCCAGACTTTGAAGATTGTGGGCACCATGGAGTTTAAAATGAGTGTATAAGACACTGGTGCCTGTCCCTCTTTCCATCATATATTTATGTTGTTTTATTCTAAGAATAATATTATTCTTTGTCTCCCCCACATATAGCTTGTGACAAGCCTTACATCTAATTGCATAAATTGCATTAGATGTGGTTGGTTTCAATTTTGTATTTAGGGTGTAACCCTTTCCTGTGTATTTGTTAAAAATGTAGGGGAGATGAATAAAATCTATTTCCGCCATTTGAAGCGCTTCCCTAGATCTATGGTCTTTATTCAATGTTGTATGGACCAGAATATCTTTGAGGTTCTTGTTTCTTCTATAGGCGGAGATCATACGGCACTCCCCCAGGACAACACTATTTTCTCTGATTCCCTGGAAGTTCCCCTTTACTCTTGATAATAATGGTCTTAAACTTTCGGAGTAAGTAATCACCAGGGGGACGAGGGTCAAGCCAGGTAATTGTTCTGATGTCCTGTTTGTTTGGGTGTTATTAGTGAATGTGCCGCCGACCTCCGCCTTGATTCCCCTAAGGAAGCGCTTCGAATAGCCCCTCAACCTCAGCGCAGTAAAAAGGATCTTGGTGGCCTCCTCCACATCCCTCGGGAAGGTGCAGATTCTGTGGAAACGGATCAACTGGGATTTGATTAGACCCCTGTATGTATGTCTTGGATGGTAACTTGACTTATGTAATAGGGCGTGACGATCCGTGTCTTTGAAGTAGACTTTGGTAGCCAATGTTTTGCTTTGTTCGCCGGAGGGGCAGAAGAAGACCCTTGTATCCAGGAACTCAACAGTAAGTGGTTGTAAATTGTGCTTTAATTTTATTTTGGGGTGGTGTGTGTTCAGAATATTGAAGAATGTTGCAAATTCTGTTTCTGTCCTGTCCCAAAGACCAAAGATGTCATCCAGGTAACGGAAATAAAGGAGTGGTTTTATTGCTGTTTTGGTAAATGCTGTCTCTTCCCAATTGGCTAGGTATATGTCGGCATAAGATGGAGAATATTTCCGGCCCATAGCACATCCGCACAGCTGGAGATAGTGGTTATTATTGAATTGGAAGTCATTTCTGGTAAGTGTGAGTTCTAGCAACTGTAAGATTTCTCTGTCGGGTCTGGATGGGTCTGGATGTTTATTGAAAATGTGTTGTATGGCTACAAGGCCAAGTGGTGTTTCAATATTCGTGTATAGAGATTCTATGTCTATGGAAAAAAGGAGAGTATGGCTGGGTACTTGAAAATTTCTTATTTTATTAACAAATTCGTATGTGTCCTTAATGTAGCTAGGGTGGAGTTTGGAAAGTGGATTGATAAAATGATCTATGTATTCTGTTATTCTATAAGATTCTGAACCACAGTCGCTGACAATCGGGCGGCCGACCGGAACTACAAAGGGGACCGTCCACGTCTCAGGAGGCTTGTGGATTTTAGGAAGTAGATAGAAGAGGCGGGGCCTGGGCTCATCTGGACCGTCCAAATAACTTTTTTGTTTGAAAGTAATGCTTTTATTTTGGTATAAGGTGTTTGTGATGTTCCTGATCATGTTTTGAGTTTCTAATTGTAGCGAATGTGAGAGTGGTTTATAATAGATTGTGTTATTTAATTGTCTGTTTGCTTCAAGTATGTAATTGTTTCTATCCTGTAAAACAATTTGTCCCCCTTTATCTGCAGGTTTAATAATTATGTGTTTGTTGTTACCTAGTGACTTGATGATCTGTTTATGTTCCTGAGTTATGTTTTGTGTATGAGGACGGGGGTACCATTGTCTGAATGCTTGTATGTTATTGTCTATGATTTGTTTAATTTCTGATGAAATGTTATCAATGTGTGGTTCCCAATGGGACGGTCCAGTAAAGGGCACAGGCTCCCGCCTCTGTGATCCCTGGAAGTGGTCCAGGAGTTTCAGCCTCCTGTGAAAAGCATGGAGGTCCCCCCTGAGCTCCGGTCGGGTTGGAGGTTTGGGTGTTGGGATGAAAGTGAGGCCTTTCTCCAGTATCTCAAGCTGTGCGGATGTGAGGGAGAGAGTAGAACAGAGATTTGTAATGTTGGAATTCTGGGGGGTTGTATTGAAACAGTTGTCCCCCATTACAAGTTTAATTGTTGTAACCAGTAATTAATAATCAGGCGGGCAGTGTCTTTGGTCCAGTGGATGAGATCTTTGGCATCGGTCTGAAAAAGAAGCGGATTTATTTCAGGGAGGAAGGTACATTTGTTAGATATGATATTGTTGAGTTTTGTGAGACGTTCTTTCTTGCGGGGATCCAACCTGTCAGAAAAATTTATTAGTGGGATGTAAATGGTGGCATTCGGAAAGGTGATGTTACTAGTTTTTAATAGTTGCTGCAGCTGTTTCCAGGTGGTCGCGGGTTCTTGTTCCTGTAAACAGTTATTTAGGCCTGCAGCTAAAATCACCTGTTTCGTGTTGTGATGTGGAGTGAGTTTTTTAAGTATGGCATTAATATGGTGAAAAGTGGCTCCGGGGTAACTGTCAACTTGTACTTTAGAGTTTGAAAATGGTGGGATACGTGATAGATTGGAGTCCCCAATGATCAGGGTCTCCTTCTGCACCTCCAGCGACCACTCCTGCAGTTTTCTGAAAGTACGTGGGTGTGTGTATGGTTCTGGACGTCCTAAGGAGCCAGGTGCTACCCCAGACACCCTGTTGGAATTTGAAGTGGGTGACTCAGATGTTTGGAGAGGAATCAGTTTTTCACTTTTCATTTTTCCAAGCCTCATCATCGTTTCATTACCCACTTCAGTGATTGTTTCCTTTTCACAGGGATCTGAGGCATGCAGCTCTGGCTCCATCTGCTGTTGGTGTGATGTGGCTGTGTCTGGAGGTGAAAGAGATGAGATGGTATTACTGCAGGGTAAGACAACATTGCTATAGAGCTGATTGTGCTCTGATTGAATATGATCAATTTGTGGGGAAGAAAGAAGGGGGGGGGAGGCAGGGGGGCAGACGGAGGGCCCGGCTCTCACCAAACCGAGTTTTTCCAGGTCTTCCTCCGGAAGGGGATGGAGCATAACTTTAACCTGGCGTCTCGGATTACGTTTGGGTAGTTGGGCTGGGGGCCGGGCCCCCACATCCCGTGCCCCCGTCACCGCCCCCTCCAACGCACAGGGGTCTGAGGGGACAGGGATAGGGTTCGAAGTAGGTGGAAGGCTAGGTAGAGCATTGGAGGGAGATGTAGGGTTCAGAGGGGAAGGGGTAGCTGGAGTCGGGGGAGGAGGTTCAGGAAGAGAAGAAGAAGAGGAGGTAGTAGGGGGAGGGGGAGAGGGTGGTTTGGAAGGAAGGTAACTGGAAATGGTATCCTGAGGGAGGGGTGGGCCGGCTGGTTCTGGGAGCGGAGGGAAATGTTGGGGGGAGAGCTGAGATGATACTTTGTCCTCCTCTGTTTGTGGATTCTTGATTACAAGATCCTTTAGAGTTTCAACAGAGGAGGACGTGAGTTTTCTCTTATATCTCGCTCGCCCCCACTGGATGGCTTTGTCCAGAGCAGATTGACAAAACTGAGGGATGTTCTCCAGCTCCGCAGCAATGACTGTATCATAATGTTCCCGGAGAATGATCATATTGTTGTACATCCATGTGTCAGTGTTCTGTTTAACCTTTTCAAATGTGTTACTGTTAGGTGATGATGGTTTGATAAATGATGTAAGTCGATTAACCTTTTTCATCATTCCCTGTGGGTAGCTGCCCTTAAGGAATGTGTTATTGAGAATTTCTGAGTGGTGGATAGCCTGAAGGATTTTGAAATATTTTTTTGTTTGTAGGTAGTTATCAGTTGGTTGATTATGGTTTCTTGAGGGATGGCTGTTCGTTCCCGGAGGAGAGGGGGGGCAGTGAACAGTGCTCCCCCATGTAATATTCCCTCCGGGAGGAACAGCCAATGGTGCAAAGCGATTGTTAAGGGTTATCATATTTGGTTTGGTGCGGAGCTGGAGAAATTGCCTGTTGGGATGAACATTGAAGGAAAGACCAGTTGATCCCAGACTGCTTCCACAGAATTATAAGAGGTACTGGCACCCCCCCACGGGACCGGAGGAGCCACCTGAAATAAAATGGGGTTAAAAGATGTCCAACCTATGCAAGGAAGCAAGGGGAAAAGGGAAGGAAAATAGTGTGTTGTCTGTTTCCCTCCTACTAAAAGAGAATAAAAGACAGGGGAGATAAGGAAAAAAGAGGAAGAGGAAAGAAAAGGGAGTGATTAGTCATTAAAAACAATTAGTCCTAAAAACTCACAGGTCCACGGCCTCGGTGGTGTTTGTAGGCCCGGTTTCTTCAATAGAAAAGGAGGGAGGCCCCCTTGGGGGCTCCCCAATTCATACACAGACTTCCAAAAAGCAAATAAAAGCAGTCTTTTAAAGTTCACAAACGAGCCATCTCCATAGGTGGTGAGCTTCAATGGAGTTCTTCAGTGTGCACACGCTTTTTTTGTGGGTCCAAAAACTCACCACCGTCGGTCTTGTAGTCGTAGGTCTCTTTGTTTTGGTGCTGCCTTTGCCTCTTGTAGATCTGTGAAAGTGTCCCGTGAGTAAAAAGGCTAAAATGACAATCACTGTCCTTTAAAAACAAACTTTAATAGTAGTTAAAATAAAATAAAAGGGTTTAAAATGAAGAAGTCCCAACGTTTCGCCTATCGGCTTCTTCAGGGGATTAAGAGGGGCCCCTTTAATTTTGAGCTTTTAAAATATGTTGTATGGGGCTGGTCCCTTACTTCTCAGTTTCTTATTGGATCATGCAGTCATGTGTTCGGATGATGGAAATTTCCATTGTTCTGAGGGTACCAGCCCCATTTGCTCACAGGTGGCCTTTAGAGAGAGAAAAAAAAAAAAAAAAAAAAAAAAAAAACACAGGGGGGAAAAAATCAAACTAGGAAAACTATACAGTACATGTTATTTTATTCATTAAATAAGAAAAAAAGTTAGAGAAAAGAGGAGAAAGGGACAGGAAAAAGTAAACATATTTCAATATAAGAACATCAAGTTATACACCGGGTACAATACTTAAATTCTGAGATCATTTAAATCCAATAGTATGGTAAACAAAAGGGGGTTGGGGTGGGGGTAGCTGAGGGAGGGGCTAGAGAGGGGCGAGGCACCAGCGTCCAACCACATTTAAAAATAAAAGGATGGGTTAAAAAAATAAATCAATAAATAAATAAATAGTGAATAAAAGGGTCCTCGGGGCGCTGGCAAGGTTAGGTTAGGTAAAAGGCGCAGCACTCTTGGGAGGGCTGCGAAGGGCACGGGCACACGAGGACCCATTAAAAACATTAAAATAGGTCTCTTTTAAGATAGTACCAGGTGCTTAAAATTCACTTAGGGGTGGTGGGGGTTGGGCTGTGGATTCCTTAGTGTTTTAGTATTTTGTTAGGCAATACTGCTCTTTTGCTAGGGCTGGGTTTTGAACCCCAGTCATCTGTTTGGGGGTCCACAACCCTAACCCCTACACCACCGGGGGGACCCAGGAAACCATGATCCATTTTAAGAGGGTTATGGTTTAAAATAATGGTAAAATTCTAAAAATTAAAATAAAAGGAGCTGAGAAGGGATAAAACAAGGGCAGCCGTAAGAATGATGGTAGGATTAGACTGGTGAAATCTTTTTCAGACTGTGGACCCCTATTGGATAGAGGTTACAACCTGGGTTTGAACCCAGGTCTCCCGTGTCAGTGTCCACAGTCTTATCCAGTACACCATCAAGGGCTCCAGTCTCACTGACCGGTAAAGGTCAATGATAGGGTTAGGGTAGGTTGGGATAAGTTGTGGGGTCAAAGGTTGAGGTTAGGGATGAGGTGGGGTGAGGTTATGGTTAGGGTAGAGGTCAGGTCAACGTTAGGGATCAGTAAAACGTTGGTAGGGTGAAGGTGGGGTTATGGTTAGTATAGGGTTGGGATAAGTTGTGAGGTCAAAGGTTAAGATTAGGGTTCAAGTGGGGTGGGGTTATGGTTAGGGTAGAGGTCAGGTCAATGTTAGAGATAAATAAAACGTTGGTAGGGTTAAGGTGGGGTTATGGTTAGCGTAGGATAGTGGAAAGGGGTAAGAAAAGGAGAAAAAAAAAAAAAAAAAAAAAAAAAAAAAAAAAAAAAAAAAAAAAAAAAAAGGGGGGGGGGGGAACAAAATATGTGGTAGCCAAGTGCCAAAAGCAACTCATGCCACTAGCTGGGTTTGAACCATGGGTTTCTGAACCAAGGTCCTGTGTTTCCACCACTATGCCACCCCAGTATGTCTCAGCAACAGGCGACGGAAAGGGGAGGCTTGTTAAAAACTTCCTTCTGAGTACCGACACCATCTTCTCAACAGGTAGAGCAAAATCAAAGGAGAGTTAAAATTTCATTGGAAAGAATCTAAGATCATAAATTTAACAATTGAATGTGATAAGAATAAATACTAAGATGATAAATAAATATTAATAGGTTAAATACAGAGTGTAAGAAGTATATCAAAAATGAAAGGATACTAACCCAAGACAATTTTAAATTTAAAAAGTGCTAAGGTTGATACATAAAATACAAAAACACACAATATATACAAAAATAAAGTAAAGTTGATTAATAAATACCAAAATTGCCAATGTAAGAATAAAACAAGTGCATGCAATAAAATCGTCATTGAGTTATGTGTCCATATCCTTCACTATATATATACTTACTTGTTGATTTGTGGAAATCATAAGTGATCAAATATATTTAGTTAGTAAATAAATAAATAAATAAATAGATAAATCAATAAACTCTCCTAATTTATCTGCTTTATGTATGCATCTGTTTGAAAGTGGGTTCAATATCCGTCTGCGGAGCACACCTCAAGCTCGAGAAACCACTTCCCGAAAATTTTTTCAAAAATAAAATCCCTGTGACCATAAAGTGCTGTTAGTCAATAAAAGCATAAGTGCATAAAATCACAAATCAAGCAATAATATTCAAATAATCAACACAAGCAATTAGTTATTAAAAAGAAAGGGGGGGGGGGGGGGGAGAGAAGAAGTATTAGTAGTAAGTTAAGAGCTAAAAATATATAAGTGCTCTAGAGGTACACAGGAAAAGAATTAAAAAATGGAGTATCTGTTCAGGGAAGGGCTCCCCGAACTCGAGGCACCGATCCGCAGAGAGGGTCACCAATTTTGCCTGTTAGAAAAGAAAGGGTCATGGTGAGGTCAGGAAGTACATTAAAAGGCTCACAAGTAAAAGGAGCGTTATGGAGTCCATCAATATTTTTCGTTAAGACCTCCCGGGTCTATAGTTTGTAGTAGGTGAATCCATTTTCTTTCCGCCGTCCGTCGCTGAGCCACGGTCCAGGTGCCGTTGCTTTGGAGTCCCAGACTTTGAAGATTGTGGGCACCATGGAGTTTAAAATGAGTGTATAAGACACTGGTGCCTGTCCCTCTTTCCATCATATATTTATGTTGTTTTATTCTAAGAATAATATTATTCTTTGTCTCCCCCACATATAGCTTGTGACAAGCCTTACATCTAATTGCATAAATTGCATTAGATGTGGTTGGTTTCAATTTTGTATTTAGGGTGTAACCCTTTCCTGTGTATTTGTTAAAAATGTAGGGGAGATGAATAAAATCTATTTCCGCCATTTGAAGCGCTTCCCTAGATCTATGGTCTTTATTCAATGTTGTATGGACCAGAATATCTTTGAGGTTCTTGTTTCTTCTATAGGCGGAGATCATACGGCACTCCCCCAGGACAACACTATTTTCTCTGATTCCCTGGAAGTTCCCCTTTACTCTTGATAATAATGGTCTTAAACTTTCGGAGTAAGTAATCACCAGGGGGACGAGGGTCAAGCCAGGTAATTGTTCTGATGTCCTGTTTGTTTGGGTGTTATTAGTGAATGTGCCGCCGACCTCCGCCTTGATTCCCCTAAGGAAGCGCTTCGAATAGCCCCTCAACCTCAGCGCAGTAAAAAGGATCTTGGTGGCCTCCTCCACATCCCTCGGGAAGGTGCAGATTCTGTGGAAACGGATCAACTGGGATTTGATTAGACCCCTGTATGTATGTCTTGGATGGTAACTTGACTTATGTAATAGGGCGTGACGATCCGTGTCTTTGAAGTAGACTTTGGTAGCCAATGTTTTGCTTTGTTCGCCGGAGGGGCAGAAGAAGACCCTTGTATCCAGGAACTCAACAGTAAGTGGTTGTAAATTGTGCTTTAATTTTATTTTGGGGTGGTGTGTGTTCAGAATATTGAAGAATGTTGCAAATTCTGTTTCTGTCCTGTCCCAAAGACCAAAGATGTCATCCAGGTAACGGAAATAAAGGAGTGGTTTTATTGCTGTTTTGGTAAATGCTGTCTCTTCCCAATTGGCTAGGTATATGTCGGCATAAGATGGAGAATATTTCCGGCCCATAGCACATCCGCACAGCTGGAGATAGTGGTTATTATTGAATTGGAAGTCATTTCTGGTAAGTGTGAGTTCTAGCAACTGTAAGATTTCTCTGTCGGGTCTGGATGGGTCTGGATGTTTATTGAAAATGTGTTGTATGGCTACAAGGCCAAGTGGTGTTTCAATATTCGTGTATAGAGATTCTATGTCTATGGAAAAAAGGAGAGTATGGCTGGGTACTTGAAAATTTCTTATTTTATTAACAAATTCGTATGTGTCCTTAATGTAGCTAGGGTGGAGTTTGGAAAGTGGATTGATAAAATGATCTATGTATTCTGTTATTCTATAAGATTCTGAACCACAGTCGCTGACAATCGGGCGGCCGACCGGAACTACAAAGGGGACCGTCCACGTCTCAGGAGGCTTGTGGATTTTAGGAAGTAGATAGAAGAGGCGGGGCCTGGGCTCATCTGGACCGTCCAAATAACTTTTTTGTTTGAAAGTAATGCTTTTATTTTGGTATAAGGTGTTTGTGATGTTCCTGATCATGTTTTGAGTTTCTAATTGTAGCGAATGTGAGAGTGGTTTATAATAGATTGTGTTATTTAATTGTCTGTTTGCTTCAAGTATGTAATTGTTTCTATCCTGTAAAACAATTTGTCCCCCTTTATCTGCAGGTTTAATAATTATGTGTTTGTTGTTACCTAGTGACTTGATGATCTGTTTATGTTCCTGAGTTATGTTTTGTGTATGAGGACGGGGGTACCATTGTCTGAATGCTTGTATGTTATTGTCTATGATTTGTTTAATTTCTGATGAAATGTTATCAATGTGTGGTTCCCAATGGGACGGTCCAGTAAAGGGCACAGGCTCCCGCCTCTGTGATCCCTGGAAGTGGTCCAGGAGTTTCAGCCTCCTGTGAAAAGCATGGAGGTCCCCCCTGAGCTCCGGTCGGGTTGGAGGTTTGGGTGTTGGGATGAAAGTGAGGCCTTTCTCCAGTATCTCAAGCTGTGCGGATGTGAGGGAGAGAGTAGAACAGAGATTTGTAATGTTGGAATTCTGGGGGGTTGTATTGAAACAGTTGTCCCCCATTACAAGTTTAATTGTTGTAACCAGTAATTAATAATCAGGCGGGCAGTGTCTTTGGTCCAGTGGATGAGATCTTTGGCATCGGTCTGAAAAAGAAGCGGATTTATTTCAGGGAGGAAGGTACATTTGTTAGATATGATATTGTTGAGTTTTGTGAGACGTTCTTTCTTGCGGGGATCCAACCTGTCAGAAAAATTTATTAGTGGGATGTAAATGGTGGCATTCGGAAAGGTGATGTTACTAGTTTTTAATAGTTGCTGCAGCTGTTTCCAGGTGGTCGCGGGTTCTTGTTCCTGTAAACAGTTATTTAGGCCTGCAGCTAAAATCACCTGTTTCGTGTTGTGATGTGGAGTGAGTTTTTTAAGTATGGCATTAATATGGTGAAAAGTGGCTCCGGGGTAACTGTCAACTTGTACTTTAGAGTTTGAAAATGGTGGGATACGTGATAGATTGGAGTCCCCAATGATCAGGGTCTCCTTCTGCACCTCCAGCGACCACTCCTGCAGTTTTCTGAAAGTACGTGGGTGTGTGTATGGTTCTGGACGTCCTAAGGAGCCAGGTGCTACCCCAGACACCCTGTTGGAATTTGAAGTGGGTGACTCAGATGTTTGGAGAGGAATCAGTTTTTCACTTTTCATTTTTCCAAGCCTCATCATCGTTTCATTACCCACTTCAGTGATTGTTTCCTTTTCACAGGGATCTGAGGCATGCAGCTCTGGCTCCATCTGCTGTTGGTGTGATGTGGCTGTGTCTGGAGGTGAAAGAGATGAGATGGTATTACTGCAGGGTAAGACAACATTGCTATAGAGCTGATTGTGCTCTGATTGAATATGATCAATTTGTGGGGAAGAAAGAAGGGGGGGGGAGGCAGGGGGGCAGACGGAGGGCCCGGCTCTCACCAAACCGAGTTTTTCCAGGTCTTCCTCCGGAAGGGGATGGAGCATAACTTTAACCTGGCGTCTCGGATTACGTTTGGGTAGTTGGGCTGGGGGCCGGGCCCCCACATCCCGTGCCCCCGTCACCGCCCCCTCCAACGCACAGGGGTCTGAGGGGACAGGGATAGGGTTCGAAGTAGGTGGAAGGCTAGGTAGAGCATTGGAGGGAGATGTAGGGTTCAGAGGGGAAGGGGTAGCTGGAGTCGGGGGAGGAGGTTCAGGAAGAGAAGAAGAAGAGGAGGTAGTAGGGGGAGGGGGAGAGGGTGGTTTGGAAGGAAGGTAACTGGAAATGGTATCCTGAGGGAGGGGTGGGCCGGCTGGTTCTGGGAGCGGAGGGAAATGTTGGGGGGAGAGCTGAGATGATACTTTGTCCTCCTCTGTTTGTGGATTCTTGATTACAAGATCCTTTAGAGTTTCAACAGAGGAGGACGTGAGTTTTCTCTTATATCTCGCTCGCCCCCACTGGATGGCTTTGTCCAGAGCAGATTGACAAAACTGAGGGATGTTCTCCAGCTCCGCAGCAATGACTGTATCATAATGTTCCCGGAGAATGATCATATTGTTGTACATCCATGTGTCAGTGTTCTGTTTAACCTTTTCAAATGTGTTACTGTTAGGTGATGATGGTTTGATAAATGATGTAAGTCGATTAACCTTTTTCATCATTCCCTGTGGGTAGCTGCCCTTAAGGAATGTGTTATTGAGAATTTCTGAGTGGTGGATAGCCTGAAGGATTTTGAAATATTTTTTTGTTTGTAGGTAGTTATCAGTTGGTTGATTATGGTTTCTTGAGGGATGGCTGTTCGTTCCCGGAGGAGAGGGGGGGCAGTGAACAGTGCTCCCCCATGTAATATTCCCTCCGGGAGGAACAGCCAATGGTGCAAAGCGATTGTTAAGGGTTATCATATTTGGTTTGGTGCGGAGCTGGAGAAATTGCCTGTTGGGATGAACATTGAAGGAAAGACCAGTTGATCCCAGACTGCTTCCACAGAATTATAAGAGGTACTGGCACCCCCCCACGGGACCGGAGGAGCCACCTGAAATAAAATGGGGTTAAAAGATGTCCAACCTATGCAAGGAAGCAAGGGGAAAAGGGAAGGAAAATAGTGTGTTGTCTGTTTCCCTCCTACTAAAAGAGAATAAAAGACAGGGGAGATAAGGAAAAAAGAGGAAGAGGAAAGAAAAGGGAGTGATTAGTCATTAAAAACAATTAGTCCTAAAAACTCACAGGTCCACGGCCTCGGTGGTGTTTGTAGGCCCGGTTTCTTCAATAGAAAAGGAGGGAGGCCCCCTTGGGGGCTCCCCAATTCATACACAGACTTCCAAAAAGCAAATAAAAGCAGTCTTTTAAAGTTCACAAACGAGCCATCTCCATAGGTGGTGAGCTTCAATGGAGTTCTTCAGTGTGCACACGCTTTTTTTGTGGGTCCAAAAACTCACCACCGTCGGTCTTGTAGTCGTAGGTCTCTTTGTTTTGGTGCTGCCTTTGCCTCTTGTAGATCTGTGAAAGTGTCCCGTGAGTAAAAAGGCTAAAATGACAATCACTGTCCTTTAAAAACAAACTTTAATAGTAGTTAAAATAAAATAAAAGGGTTTAAAATGAAGAAGTCCCAACGTTTCGCCTATCGGCTTCTTCAGGGGATTAAGAGGGGCCCCTTTAATTTTGAGCTTTTAAAATATGTTGTATGGGGCTGGTCCCTTACTTCTCAGTTTCTTATTGGATCATGCAGTCATGTGTTCGGATGATGGAAATTTCCATTGTTCTGAGGGTACCAGCCCCATTTGCTCACAGGTGGCCTTTAGAGAGAGAAAAAAAAAAAAAAAAAAAAAAAAAAAACACAGGGGGGAAAAAATCAAACTAGGAAAACTATACAGTACATGTTATTTTATTCATTAAATAAGAAAAAAAGTTAGAGAAAAGAGGAGAAAGGGACAGGAAAAAGTAAACATATTTCAATATAAGAACATCAAGTTATACACCGGGTACAATACTTAAATTCTGAGATCATTTAAATCCAATAGTATGGTAAACAAAAGGGGGTTGGGGTGGGGGTAGCTGAGGGAGGGGCTAGAGAGGGGCGAGGCACCAGCGTCCAACCACATTTAAAAATAAAAGGATGGGTTAAAAAAATAAATCAATAAATAAATAAATAGTGAATAAAAGGGTCCTCGGGGCGCTGGCAAGGTTAGGTTAGGTAAAAGGCGCAGCACTCTTGGGAGGGCTGCGAAGGGCACGGGCACACGAGGACCCATTAAAAACATTAAAATAGGTCTCTTTTAAGATAGTACCAGGTGCTTAAAATTCACTTAGGGGTGGTGGGGGTTGGGCTGTGGATTCCTTAGTGTTTTAGTATTTTGTTAGGCAATACTGCTCTTTTGCTAGGGCTGGGTTTTGAACCCCAGTCATCTGTTTGGGGGTCCACAACCCTAACCCCTACACCACCGGGGGGACCCAGGAAACCATGATCCATTTTAAGAGGGTTATGGTTTAAAATAATGGTAAAATTCTAAAAATTAAAATAAAAGGAGCTGAGAAGGGATAAAACAAGGGCAGCCGTAAGAATGATGGTAGGATTAGACTGGTGAAATCTTTTTCAGACTGTGGACCCCTATTGGATAGAGGTTACAACCTGGGTTTGAACCCAGGTCTCCCGTGTCAGTGTCCACAGTCTTATCCAGTACACCATCAAGGGCTCCAGTCTCACTGACCGGTAAAGGTCAATGATAGGGTTAGGGTAGGTTGGGATAAGTTGTGGGGTCAAAGGTTGAGGTTAGGGATGAGGTGGGGTGAGGTTATGGTTAGGGTAGAGGTCAGGTCAACGTTAGGGATCAGTAAAACGTTGGTAGGGTGAAGGTGGGGTTATGGTTAGTATAGGGTTGGGATAAGTTGTGAGGTCAAAGGTTAAGATTAGGGTTCAAGTGGGGTGGGGTTATGGTTAGGGTAGAGGTCAGGTCAATGTTAGAGATAAATAAAACGTTGGTAGGGTTAAGGTGGGGTTATGGTTAGCGTAGGATAGTGGAAAGGGGTAAGAAAAGGAGAAAAAAAAAAAAAAAAAAGGGGGGGGGGGGAACAAAATATGTGGTAGCCAAGTGCCAAAAGCAACTCATGCCACTAGCTGGGTTTGAACCATGGGTTTCTGAACCAAGGTCCTGTGTTTCCACCACTATGCCACCCCAGTATGTCTCAGCAACAGGCGACGGAAAGGGGAGGCTTGTTAAAAACTTCCTTCTGAGTACCGACACCATCTTCTCAACAGGTAGAGCAAAATCAAAGGAGAGTTAAAATTTCATTGGAAAGAATCTAAGATCATAAATTTAACAATTGAATGTGATAAGAATAAATACTAAGATGATAAATAAATATTAATAGGTTAAATACAGAGTGTAAGAAGTATATCAAAAATGAAAGGATACTAACCCAAGACAATTTTAAATTTAAAAAGTGCTAAGGTTGATACATAAAATACAAAAACACACAATATATACAAAAATAAAGTAAAGTTGATTAATAAATACCAAAATTGCCAATGTAAGAATAAAACAAGTGCATGCAATAAAATCGTCATTGAGTTATGTGTCCATATCCTTCACTATATATATACTTACTTGTTGATTTGTGGAAATCATAAGTGATCAAATATATTTAGTTAGTAAATAAATAAATAAATAAATAGATAAATCAATAAACTCTCCTAATTTATCTGCTTTATGTATGCATCTGTTTGAAAGTGGGTTCAATATCCGTCTGCGGAGCACACCTCAAGCTCGAGAAACCACTTCCCGAAAATTTTTTCAAAAATAAAATCCCTGTGACCATAAAGTGCTGTTAGTCAATAAAAGCATAAGTGCATAAAATCACAAATCAAGCAATAATATTCAAATAATCAACACAAGCAATTAGTTATTAAAAAGAAAGGGGGGGGGGGGGGGGAGAGAAGAAGTATTAGTAGTAAGTTAAGAGCTAAAAATATATAAGTGCTCTAGAGGTACACAGGAAAAGAATTAAAAAATGGAGTATCTGTTCAGGGAAGGGCTCCCCGAACTCGAGGCACCGATCCGCAGAGAGGGTCACCAATTTTGCCTGTTAGAAAAGAAAGGGTCATGGTGAGGTCAGGAAGTACATTAAAAGGCTCACAAGTAAAAGGAGCGTTATGGAGTCCATCAATATTTTTCGTTAAGACCTCCCGGGTCTATAGTTTGTAGTAGGTGAATCCATTTTCTTTCCGCCGTCCGTCGCTGAGCCACGGTCCAGGTGCCGTTGCTTTGGAGTCCCAGACTTTGAAGATTGTGGGCACCATGGAGTTTAAAATGAGTGTATAAGACACTGGTGCCTGTCCCTCTTTCCATCATATATTTATGTTGTTTTATTCTAAGAATAATATTATTCTTTGTCTCCCCCACATATAGCTTGTGACAAGCCTTACATCTAATTGCATAAATTGCATTAGATGTGGTTGGTTTCAATTTTGTATTTAGGGTGTAACCCTTTCCTGTGTATTTGTTAAAAATGTAGGGGAGATGAATAAAATCTATTTCCGCCATTTGAAGCGCTTCCCTAGATCTATGGTCTTTATTCAATGTTGTATGGACCAGAATATCTTTGAGGTTCTTGTTTCTTCTATAGGCGGAGATCATACGGCACTCCCCCAGGACAACACTATTTTCTCTGATTCCCTGGAAGTTCCCCTTTACTCTTGATAATAATGGTCTTAAACTTTCGGAGTAAGTAATCACCAGGGGGACGAGGGTCAAGCCAGGTAATTGTTCTGATGTCCTGTTTGTTTGGGTGTTATTAGTGAATGTGCCGCCGACCTCCGCCTTGATTCCCCTAAGGAAGCGCTTCGAATAGCCCCTCAACCTCAGCGCAGTAAAAAGGATCTTGGTGGCCTCCTCCACATCCCTCGGGAAGGTGCAGATTCTGTGGAAACGGATCAACTGGGATTTGATTAGACCCCTGTATGTATGTCTTGGATGGTAACTTGACTTATGTAATAGGGCGTGACGATCCGTGTCTTTGAAGTAGACTTTGGTAGCCAATGTTTTGCTTTGTTCGCCGGAGGGGCAGAAGAAGACCCTTGTATCCAGGAACTCAACAGTAAGTGGTTGTAAATTGTGCTTTAATTTTATTTTGGGGTGGTGTGTGTTCAGAATATTGAAGAATGTTGCAAATTCTGTTTCTGTCCTGTCCCAAAGACCAAAGATGTCATCCAGGTAACGGAAATAAAGGAGTGGTTTTATTGCTGTTTTGGTAAATGCTGTCTCTTCCCAATTGGCTAGGTATATGTCGGCATAAGATGGAGAATATTTCCGGCCCATAGCACATCCGCACAGCTGGAGATAGTGGTTATTATTGAATTGGAAGTCATTTCTGGTAAGTGTGAGTTCTAGCAACTGTAAGATTTCTCTGTCGGGTCTGGATGGGTCTGGATGTTTATTGAAAATGTGTTGTATGGCTACAAGGCCAAGTGGTGTTTCAATATTCGTGTATAGAGATTCTATGTCTATGGAAAAAAGGAGAGTATGGCTGGGTACTTGAAAATTTCTTATTTTATTAACAAATTCGTATGTGTCCTTAATGTAGCTAGGGTGGAGTTTGGAAAGTGGATTGATAAAATGATCTATGTATTCTGTTATTCTATAAGATTCTGAACCACAGTCGCTGACAATCGGGCGGCCGACCGGAACTACAAAGGGGACCGTCCACGTCTCAGGAGGCTTGTGGATTTTAGGAAGTAGATAGAAGAGGCGGGGCCTGGGCTCATCTGGACCGTCCAAATAACTTTTTTGTTTGAAAGTAATGCTTTTATTTTGGTATAAGGTGTTTGTGATGTTCCTGATCATGTTTTGAGTTTCTAATTGTAGCGAATGTGAGAGTGGTTTATAATAGATTGTGTTATTTAATTGTCTGTTTGCTTCAAGTATGTAATTGTTTCTATCCTGTAAAACAATTTGTCCCCCTTTATCTGCAGGTTTAATAATTATGTGTTTGTTGTTACCTAGTGACTTGATGATCTGTTTATGTTCCTGAGTTATGTTTTGTGTATGAGGACGGGGGTACCATTGTCTGAATGCTTGTATGTTATTGTCTATGATTTGTTTAATTTCTGATGAAATGTTATCAATGTGTGGTTCCCAATGGGACGGTCCAGTAAAGGGCACAGGCTCCCGCCTCTGTGATCCCTGGAAGTGGTCCAGGAGTTTCAGCCTCCTGTGAAAAGCATGGAGGTCCCCCCTGAGCTCCGGTCGGGTTGGAGGTTTGGGTGTTGGGATGAAAGTGAGGCCTTTCTCCAGTATCTCAAGCTGTGCGGATGTGAGGGAGAGAGTAGAACAGAGATTTGTAATGTTGGAATTCTGGGGGGTTGTATTGAAACAGTTGTCCCCCATTACAAGTTTAATTGTTGTAACCAGTAATTAATAATCAGGCGGGCAGTGTCTTTGGTCCAGTGGATGAGATCTTTGGCATCGGTCTGAAAAAGAAGCGGATTTATTTCAGGGAGGAAGGTACATTTGTTAGATATGATATTGTTGAGTTTTGTGAGACGTTCTTTCTTGCGGGGATCCAACCTGTCAGAAAAATTTATTAGTGGGATGTAAATGGTGGCATTCGGAAAGGTGATGTTACTAGTTTTTAATAGTTGCTGCAGCTGTTTCCAGGTGGTCGCGGGTTCTTGTTCCTGTAAACAGTTATTTAGGCCTGCAGCTAAAATCACCTGTTTCGTGTTGTGATGTGGAGTGAGTTTTTTAAGTATGGCATTAATATGGTGAAAAGTGGCTCCGGGGTAACTGTCAACTTGTACTTTAGAGTTTGAAAATGGTGGGATACGTGATAGATTGGAGTCCCCAATGATCAGGGTCTCCTTCTGCACCTCCAGCGACCACTCCTGCAGTTTTCTGAAAGTACGTGGGTGTGTGTATGGTTCTGGACGTCCTAAGGAGCCAGGTGCTACCCCAGACACCCTGTTGGAATTTGAAGTGGGTGACTCAGATGTTTGGAGAGGAATCAGTTTTTCACTTTTCATTTTTCCAAGCCTCATCATCGTTTCATTACCCACTTCAGTGATTGTTTCCTTTTCACAGGGATCTGAGGCATGCAGCTCTGGCTCCATCTGCTGTTGGTGTGATGTGGCTGTGTCTGGAGGTGAAAGAGATGAGATGGTATTACTGCAGGGTAAGACAACATTGCTATAGAGCTGATTGTGCTCTGATTGAATATGATCAATTTGTGGGGAAGAAAGAAGGGGGGGGGAGGCAGGGGGGCAGACGGAGGGCCCGGCTCTCACCAAACCGAGTTTTTCCAGGTCTTCCTCCGGAAGGGGATGGAGCATAACTTTAACCTGGCGTCTCGGATTACGTTTGGGTAGTTGGGCTGGGGGCCGGGCCCCCACATCCCGTGCCCCCGTCACCGCCCCCTCCAACGCACAGGGGTCTGAGGGGACAGGGATAGGGTTCGAAGTAGGTGGAAGGCTAGGTAGAGCATTGGAGGGAGATGTAGGGTTCAGAGGGGAAGGGGTAGCTGGAGTCGGGGGAGGAGGTTCAGGAAGAGAAGAAGAAGAGGAGGTAGTAGGGGGAGGGGGAGAGGGTGGTTTGGAAGGAAGGTAACTGGAAATGGTATCCTGAGGGAGGGGTGGGCCGGCTGGTTCTGGGAGCGGAGGGAAATGTTGGGGGGAGAGCTGAGATGATACTTTGTCCTCCTCTGTTTGTGGATTCTTGATTACAAGATCCTTTAGAGTTTCAACAGAGGAGGACGTGAGTTTTCTCTTATATCTCGCTCGCCCCCACTGGATGGCTTTGTCCAGAGCAGATTGACAAAACTGAGGGATGTTCTCCAGCTCCGCAGCAATGACTGTATCATAATGTTCCCGGAGAATGATCATATTGTTGTACATCCATGTGTCAGTGTTCTGTTTAACCTTTTCAAATGTGTTACTGTTAGGTGATGATGGTTTGATAAATGATGTAAGTCGATTAACCTTTTTCATCATTCCCTGTGGGTAGCTGCCCTTAAGGAATGTGTTATTGAGAATTTCTGAGTGGTGGATAGCCTGAAGGATTTTGAAATATTTTTTTGTTTGTAGGTAGTTATCAGTTGGTTGATTATGGTTTCTTGAGGGATGGCTGTTCGTTCCCGGAGGAGAGGGGGGGCAGTGAACAGTGCTCCCCCATGTAATATTCCCTCCGGGAGGAACAGCCAATGGTGCAAAGCGATTGTTAAGGGTTATCATATTTGGTTTGGTGCGGAGCTGGAGAAATTGCCTGTTGGGATGAACATTGAAGGAAAGACCAGTTGATCCCAGACTGCTTCCACAGAATTATAAGAGGTACTGGCACCCCCCCACGGGACCGGAGGAGCCACCTGAAATAAAATGGGGTTAAAAGATGTCCAACCTATGCAAGGAAGCAAGGGGAAAAGGGAAGGAAAATAGTGTGTTGTCTGTTTCCCTCCTACTAAAAGAGAATAAAAGACAGGGGAGATAAGGAAAAAAGAGGAAGAGGAAAGAAAAGGGAGTGATTAGTCATTAAAAACAATTAGTCCTAAAAACTCACAGGTCCACGGCCTCGGTGGTGTTTGTAGGCCCGGTTTCTTCAATAGAAAAGGAGGGAGGCCCCCTTGGGGGCTCCCCAATTCATACACAGACTTCCAAAAAGCAAATAAAAGCAGTCTTTTAAAGTTCACAAACGAGCCATCTCCATAGGTGGTGAGCTTCAATGGAGTTCTTCAGTGTGCACACGCTTTTTTTGTGGGTCCAAAAACTCACCACCGTCGGTCTTGTAGTCGTAGGTCTCTTTGTTTTGGTGCTGCCTTTGCCTCTTGTAGATCTGTGAAAGTGTCCCGTGAGTAAAAAGGCTAAAATGACAATCACTGTCCTTTAAAAACAAACTTTAATAGTAGTTAAAATAAAATAAAAGGGTTTAAAATGAAGAAGTCCCAACGTTTCGCCTATCGGCTTCTTCAGGGGATTAAGAGGGGCCCCTTTAATTTTGAGCTTTTAAAATATGTTGTATGGGGCTGGTCCCTTACTTCTCAGTTTCTTATTGGATCATGCAGTCATGTGTTCGGATGATGGAAATTTCCATTGTTCTGAGGGTACCAGCCCCATTTGCTCACAGGTGGCCTTTAGAGAGAGAAAAAAAAAAAAAAAAAAAAAAAAAAAACACAGGGGGGAAAAAATCAAACTAGGAAAACTATACAGTACATGTTATTTTATTCATTAAATAAGAAAAAAAGTTAGAGAAAAGAGGAGAAAGGGACAGGAAAAAGTAAACATATTTCAATATAAGAACATCAAGTTATACACCGGGTACAATACTTAAATTCTGAGATCATTTAAATCCAATAGTATGGTAAACAAAAGGGGGTTGGGGTGGGGGTAGCTGAGGGAGGGGCTAGAGAGGGGCGAGGCACCAGCGTCCAACCACATTTAAAAATAAAAGGATGGGTTAAAAAAATAAATCAATAAATAAATAAATAGTGAATAAAAGGGTCCTCGGGGCGCTGGCAAGGTTAGGTTAGGTAAAAGGCGCAGCACTCTTGGGAGGGCTGCGAAGGGCACGGGCACACGAGGACCCATTAAAAACATTAAAATAGGTCTCTTTTAAGATAGTACCAGGTGCTTAAAATTCACTTAGGGGTGGTGGGGGTTGGGCTGTGGATTCCTTAGTGTTTTAGTATTTTGTTAGGCAATACTGCTCTTTTGCTAGGGCTGGGTTTTGAACCCCAGTCATCTGTTTGGGGGTCCACAACCCTAACCCCTACACCACCGGGGGGACCCAGGAAACCATGATCCATTTTAAGAGGGTTATGGTTTAAAATAATGGTAAAATTCTAAAAATTAAAATAAAAGGAGCTGAGAAGGGATAAAACAAGGGCAGCCGTAAGAATGATGGTAGGATTAGACTGGTGAAATCTTTTTCAGACTGTGGACCCCTATTGGATAGAGGTTACAACCTGGGTTTGAACCCAGGTCTCCCGTGTCAGTGTCCACAGTCTTATCCAGTACACCATCAAGGGCTCCAGTCTCACTGACCGGTAAAGGTCAATGATAGGGTTAGGGTAGGTTGGGATAAGTTGTGGGGTCAAAGGTTGAGGTTAGGGATGAGGTGGGGTGAGGTTATGGTTAGGGTAGAGGTCAGGTCAACGTTAGGGATCAGTAAAACGTTGGTAGGGTGAAGGTGGGGTTATGGTTAGTATAGGGTTGGGATAAGTTGTGAGGTCAAAGGTTAAGATTAGGGTTCAAGTGGGGTGGGGTTATGGTTAGGGTAGAGGTCAGGTCAATGTTAGAGATAAATAAAACGTTGGTAGGGTTAAGGTGGGGTTATGGTTAGCGTAGGATAGTGGAAAGGGGTAAGAAAAGGAGAAAAAAAAAAAAAAAAAGAAAAAAAAAAAAAAAAAAAAAAAAAAAAAAAAAAAGGGGGGGGGGGGAACAAAATATGTGGTAGCCAAGTGCCAAAAGCAACTCATGCCACTAGCTGGGTTTGAACCATGGGTTTCTGAACCAAGGTCCTGTGTTTCCACCACTATGCCACCCCAGTATGTCTCAGCAACAGGCGACGGAAAGGGGAGGCTTGTTAAAAACTTCCTTCTGAGTACCGACACCATCTTCTCAACAGGTAGAGCAAAATCAAAGGAGAGTTAAAATTTCATTGGAAAGAATCTAAGATCATAAATTTAACAATTGAATGTGATAAGAATAAATACTAAGATGATAAATAAATATTAATAGGTTAAATACAGAGTGTAAGAAGTATATCAAAAATGAAAGGATACTAACCCAAGACAATTTTAAATTTAAAAAGTGCTAAGGTTGATACATAAAATACAAAAACACACAATATATACAAAAATAAAGTAAAGTTGATTAATAAATACCAAAATTGCCAATGTAAGAATAAAACAAGTGCATGCAATAAAATCGTCATTGAGTTATGTGTCCATATCCTTCACTATATATATACTTACTTGTTGATTTGTGGAAATCATAAGTGATCAAATATATTTAGTTAGTAAATAAATAAATAAATAAATAGATAAATCAATAAACTCTCCTAATTTATCTGCTTTATGTATGCATCTGTTTGAAAGTGGGTTCAATATCCGTCTGCGGAGCACACCTCAAGCTCGAGAAACCACTTCCCGAAAATTTTTTCAAAAATAAAATCCCTGTGACCATAAAGTGCTGTTAGTCAATAAAAGCATAAGTGCATAAAATCACAAATCAAGCAATAATATTCAAATAATCAACACAAGCAATTAGTTATTAAAAAGAAAGGGGGGGGGGGGGGGGGAGAGAAGAAGTATTAGTAGTAAGTTAAGAGCTAAAAATATATAAGTGCTCTAGAGGTACACAGGAAAAGAATTAAAAAATGGAGTATCTGTTCAGGGAAGGGCTCCCCGAACTCGAGGCACCGATCCGCAGAGAGGGTCACCAATTTTGCCTGTTAGAAAAGAAAGGGTCATGGTGAGGTCAGGAAGTACATTAAAAGGCTCACAAGTAAAAGGAGCGTTATGGAGTCCATCAATATTTTTCGTTAAGACCTCCCGGGTCTATAGTTTGTAGTAGGTGAATCCATTTTCTTTCCGCCGTCCGTCGCTGAGCCACGGTCCAGGTGCCGTTGCTTTGGAGTCCCAGACTTTGAAGATTGTGGGCACCATGGAGTTTAAAATGAGTGTATAAGACACTGGTGCCTGTCCCTCTTTCCATCATATATTTATGTTGTTTTATTCTAAGAATAATATTATTCTTTGTCTCCCCCACATATAGCTTGTGACAAGCCTTACATCTAATTGCATAAATTGCATTAGATGTGGTTGGTTTCAATTTTGTATTTAGGGTGTAACCCTTTCCTGTGTATTTGTTAAAAATGTAGGGGAGATGAATAAAATCTATTTCCGCCATTTGAAGCGCTTCCCTAGATCTATGGTCTTTATTCAATGTTGTATGGACCAGAATATCTTTGAGGTTCTTGTTTCTTCTATAGGCGGAGATCATACGGCACTCCCCCAGGACAACACTATTTTCTCTGATTCCCTGGAAGTTCCCCTTTACTCTTGATAATAATGGTCTTAAACTTTCGGAGTAAGTAATCACCAGGGGGACGAGGGTCAAGCCAGGTAATTGTTCTGATGTCCTGTTTGTTTGGGTGTTATTAGTGAATGTGCCGCCGACCTCCGCCTTGATTCCCCTAAGGAAGCGCTTCGAATAGCCCCTCAACCTCAGCGCAGTAAAAAGGATCTTGGTGGCCTCCTCCACATCCCTCGGGAAGGTGCAGATTCTGTGGAAACGGATCAACTGGGATTTGATTAGACCCCTGTATGTATGTCTTGGATGGTAACTTGACTTATGTAATAGGGCGTGACGATCCGTGTCTTTGAAGTAGACTTTGGTAGCCAATGTTTTGCTTTGTTCGCCGGAGGGGCAGAAGAAGACCCTTGTATCCAGGAACTCAACAGTAAGTGGTTGTAAATTGTGCTTTAATTTTATTTTGGGGTGGTGTGTGTTCAGAATATTGAAGAATGTTGCAAATTCTGTTTCTGTCCTGTCCCAAAGACCAAAGATGTCATCCAGGTAACGGAAATAAAGGAGTGGTTTTATTGCTGTTTTGGTAAATGCTGTCTCTTCCCAATTGGCTAGGTATATGTCGGCATAAGATGGAGAATATTTCCGGCCCATAGCACATCCGCACAGCTGGAGATAGTGGTTATTATTGAATTGGAAGTCATTTCTGGTAAGTGTGAGTTCTAGCAACTGTAAGATTTCTCTGTCGGGTCTGGATGGGTCTGGATGTTTATTGAAAATGTGTTGTATGGCTACAAGGCCAAGTGGTGTTTCAATATTCGTGTATAGAGATTCTATGTCTATGGAAAAAAGGAGAGTATGGCTGGGTACTTGAAAATTTCTTATTTTATTAACAAATTCGTATGTGTCCTTAATGTAGCTAGGGTGGAGTTTGGAAAGTGGATTGATAAAATGATCTATGTATTCTGTTATTCTATAAGATTCTGAACCACAGTCGCTGACAATCGGGCGGCCGACCGGAACTACAAAGGGGACCGTCCACGTCTCAGGAGGCTTGTGGATTTTAGGAAGTAGATAGAAGAGGCGGGGCCTGGGCTCATCTGGACCGTCCAAATAACTTTTTTGTTTGAAAGTAATGCTTTTATTTTGGTATAAGGTGTTTGTGATGTTCCTGATCATGTTTTGAGTTTCTAATTGTAGCGAATGTGAGAGTGGTTTATAATAGATTGTGTTATTTAATTGTCTGTTTGCTTCAAGTATGTAATTGTTTCTATCCTGTAAAACAATTTGTCCCCCTTTATCTGCAGGTTTAATAATTATGTGTTTGTTGTTACCTAGTGACTTGATGATCTGGGTTAGGGTTAGGGTTAGGGTTAGGGTTAGGGTTAGGGTTAGGGTTAGGGCGAAGGTTCGGGCCCCTCCTCCAATTGGAGGGAGGCGGTGCTCGGTCCTTCCCCCAGACCCCTCTTCCGTCATGGTCCCTGGTGTGTCCGCGGCGTCCGCCACGGCGCACCAGGGTCCACCCATCAGTCCATCCCACCATCTTGGTGAGATGGAAACAATTTTGTTTTTGTTTTTTATTTAAATGAACTTAAATTATTTATTTTAAATGAAAATGAACTTAAATTATTTTTTTGTTTTTTGTTTTTTTGTTAAAATGAAATAAAAAAATAAAATAAAAATAAAATCAAATAATTTTTAAATCAAATAAGTGTGCCTATTGGCAACGTTTCGACTGAAACTACAGTCTTCTTCAGGCCTAGGCACACAAAAAAATAAAAAACGGCTTTCCAATTTCTGCCAAATGTCTTCCTCAAAGGTCTGAGTCAGAATGAATTCCCTTGCTCATGCCATACTATTTATACCCTTCTGTTATTCAGTTTCTTAACTTTAGTTTGAACTTCAGTTTTTAACATTTGTTTTAAGTTTCCTTTTCATTAACCCTATTTTTGCCAAATCTTTTTTTTAAGTTTCTGTTTCATTAACCCTTTTTATGCTAAATGTTTTTAATATTTTTTTACTTAATTAAATCCCATCATCAATTCACCTTAAAAATAATAAATTACCCTTTTTAATGTTTTAAACAATAATTAACTCTATTTAACTACTTTTAACCCTCCCTTCACCAATTATGAATTTTTTAATATATTTTTTTTACCTCCCCTATATTAATTAATTAATTTTATATTCAAAATAGTTTTAATTAACTTATTTAAAATCACACTTAGGGTTAGAGTTAAGCTTAGATTAAAGTAAAATTTTAGATAAGGGGAAGGTTATGGTTAGGGTTATGTTAGGTTAGGGCTATAGGTTAAGTTTAGGGTTAGGTTATGATTAGGGTTAAGACAAATGGTTAAGGTTAGGGTTAAGTTAAGGTATAGGTTTCCAATTGTAGTTAAGTTTAGGCATAGGTTCCAAATTATGGTTAGGTTTAGGCATAGGTCCCCATTATGGTTAAGTTTAGGCAAGGATTCCAAATTATGGTTAAGTTTAGGCAAGAATCCACAATTTAGGTTAAGTTCAGGCATGAATTTGAAACTATGGTTAGGATTAGGCAAGGATTCAAAATTATGGTTAAGTTTAGGCAAGAATTCCCAATTTTGGTTAAGTTTAGGCATGAATTTGAAACTTTGGTTAAGGTTAGGCATGAAATTGTTTTATTTATTGTTAGGCAATGACATATAATTAAAACATTTTTTATATAATACGATGAAATTATTCGACCTTGAGTTCAATTAACTAATCAATTCCTTTTAATATTTAATCCATTTGGTTGTTTTGTATCCAATAAGAATATCCATCTTCTCTCTGCTTTCTTCCTTTCTAGATCTGTCCATGATGAGTTACTTTGGATCCCCGACACTCTGACTGATTGTAAGCCATGTAAAATAAAATGATTAACCAAAGGAATATGAACTTCTTTATTGTTTCTTATATTAAATCTGTGCTGGATCATTCTGGTCAAAATTGAATTTTTTGTTTCTCCAATGTATTGTATCCCACATTTATCACAAAATATTAAATAAACACAATTACTTGTATGGGGAGAAAAAATCTGTGGGATATTAAAAATTGTTTTCTTAACCTTATTGTAAACATACTTTAGCTTCACAAAAATTCCTGATAAACTGTTGCTTTTATTAACTTTTTGTAAAGATGAAAGTCTTGCTCTTACCAAATAATCTCTCAAATTTTTATTCCTTCTATATGCTGAAACAATTGAATAATTTACCAAAAGTCCTTGATTTTCAATTATTAATCTATAATTATCTTTAAGTTTGTGATTCAATCTCGCACTCATGGTGGAAAAATTAGTAATCAAAGCAATTAATTCCCTTTCTCTCCTTTGTTTAGGAATTTGAAAGGATTTCAAACATTGTCTCAAAAAGGATCTTGAATACCCCCGTTTCCTCAAAGCTTCAAAGAGAACTTTCACTGCTTCTCTAAAATCTTTATCTTGTGTACAGATTCGTTTGAATCTAATCAATTGTGATTTAACCAATCCCTTGTAGATATGTTTAGGATGAAAACTTGTTTTGAACAATAATGAATGTGTATCTGTTTCTTTAAAATAAACTTTAATATCTAATTTTTTATTGTCATGAAAATCCCTTCCCTTAAATACTGTTGTATCCAAAAAATCAATCGCATTTTCATCAAATTTATATTTTACTCTAATGGATGGATCATGAGTATCCAAACAATGTATGAATTCTTCAAAATCCTCTTTTGAAAATGTCCAAATTCCAAATATATCGTCCAAATATCTGAAATAATATAGTGGCTTCTTATTACACTTCTTCAGTGCTTTCTCTTCCCAATCAGCCATAAAAATATTTGCATAGGCAGGGGCAAATCTTTTGCCCATCGCCGTCCCTTTAATTTGCAAGAAAAACTCCCCATTAAATTCGAAATCATTTTTGGTCAAATTAATTTCCAGCAATTGTAACAATTCTTGATCTGGTCTATTTTGATCTGGATACTTTTGAAAAATATTTCTTACCGTTCTTAACCCTGCTTTTGTCTCAATATTGGTATATAAACTCTCTATATCTATTGTAAAGAAAAATGAATTTCCAGGAATTTTTAGACTCTTAATTATCTCTATGAAATGATAAGTATCCCTAATGTACGATGGGTGTTTAATGGATAAAGGATTTAAAAAATGATCAATATATTCCGCTGTTTGATACGTCTCACTTCCACAATCAGAAACAATGGGTCTGCCTGGTGGAATTTCTAAAGGCACTGTCCACTTTTGTGGATCCTTATGAATTTTAGGCAAAATGTAAAATTTCCGTGCCCTGGGTTCATATTCCCCCTTAAGATATTGTTTTTGTCTCACATTTATATATTTGTTTTTATGTAAACGATCAATTATTTTGTGCACTACCGGCACTGTTTTCAAAAACATTGGCTCTTTTAACTTTCTATAATAATTCCGATCATTTAATTGCCGATTAGCTTCCATAATATATTGATCTCTTCCAAGAATGACAACAGCGCTTCCTTTGTCCGCTGGCTTAATAACAATATGCTTATTTTGAATCAATTCTTTTAATGCTAATTGTTCATCTGGTGATAAATTTGGTTTTTCATGATATGTTTTAAAATGTTCCTTAAAATCTTTCTGATCTTTTTTAACCAAAAAATCAACTTCTGGTGGCAACTTTTCTTTTGGTGGTACCCAATGTGATTTTGCCATAAAAAAAGAACCTTTTGGTAATTTTGGTTTATTTCTAAAATATAGTGCTAATTTCACCCTCCTGTGGTAATTTTGCAAATCTAATTGAAATTGTCTCCTCTGATCCTTAATCAAATCTATAGTAGGTATAAATGTCAATCCACGATTTAAAAGGTTCCATTGTGTTCTGGAAAGGCTAAAGTTCTTTGCCAAAACCATAACATTTTGAGACAAAAGAGGTCTCAACCCCTCATTCCCCTCCTCTAAGAGGCTTTCAGGGCTTTTAAGTTTAAACAGGTAGCCCAATGCTCAAGCATCGCTCGAGCCGTGTTTCTTGTCCAATGTAGGTTATCTTTTTCTGTATGGAAATGCCTACTTTCCAATGCCGGAATGAATGGCAAGTTCTTGAGAATGTACGCATTCAGCGTCTGGAGGTTTGATTGTTCCTCCTCAGTTAAGTAGGTGGAGAAATTAATCATCGGTATCCATATTTCAGCATATGGAAATCGTTTCTTAGTTGCTCTCACAGCCCCTTGCAACTGTTTAATCGCAGTCTGTTTTGGCCTTTGAGCTCTGCAATTAACCCCAAATGCAAGAACAACCTTCTCCACTGTGATTTGAGAAGTGGCTCTCGAAATGAATGCTTCAGCGTGTCTGAAATTGGCCCCCGGATAACTATCTACCTGAAGGTCAGGGATAGTATGATATGGGATCCTCGAAAGGTTGGAATCCCCAACCATTAACCACTTCTTCCCAACACTCAAAGTCCAGTCAACCATTTTCCGATCTGTATTTATGTGTCTTTTGACCTTGTAGGTCACTTGCTTTGGTGTGGAAGACAGTCCCAATAGCGAATCATCATTTGTTGAACCCCAGTCCCTTTCCAATGACTGTTGTTGAGGGGGAGTAGGGTCCAGATGTACCAAGGCTGACACCAGAATGCTTGATTGGTCACCTTGCTTGTACGTTGCTTCGACCTGTTTGTCCTGCTTGGACGTTGCTTCGACCTGTTTGGCCGATGTATCCGCTGAAATAGGACTCAAAGCTGGAGTCCTGTCCCTCCTATTCTCCTCGTCCCTCTCTAGCAACTTTCTGTTTACTGCTGAAGACTTTACCTGAACGGGACCTGTCCTTGGACCCAGTTCCCCCACATTAACTATTTCACACACAAACTCTTCATCCTCAAGTACCCCCGGGGTAGCTCTCCTTCCCCTTCTTGGAGGGTTAGGGTTAGGTTAGGGGACAAAGCTTTTTTAAAAAAATTAAATAGAAATTTTTAATAAAAAAAGGCAGCTCTGGCAACAGGTAACTATATTGTCATTTATTTATTTTCGTTTCTCCTTGGGGGTTCCTATAACTCCAATAGTGCAAAATAAAAATTAAACAGAGACCATAATGAAATAACAATACATAAATAAATTTTAAAACTAAATAAATTAGGGTTAGAAAAAAATGTTTTAATTTCCTAAGACCACCGTGAAAGCGAGAGAGAGCCAATTAAAGGGTTAAAAAATTCCTATAAAAATAAATAAAATGAAGATAGGGTGTGTGAGGGTTAAACTTGTGGGGGTTAAAAAACCTTAGGGTTAGGGTCCCCTCTGAATGGTTAAGGTTAGAGGAGGGGCCATGTACAGGTTAAATAAAAATAGTTATATTACAGAGATGGTTGGTGTTAGGCACTCTCTCAGGTGGTTATGGTTAGGAAATAGGTTCTGGAAAATAATAATAATAAAAAAAAAAAAAAAAAAAAAAAAAAAAAAAAAAAAAAAAAAAAAAAAAAAAAAATTAGTTATGACTGGGTATTGTATCAGTAAATCAAAAGCTAGGTTATTGTATACCAA
Source organism: Trachinotus anak (assembly GCF_046630095.1). Lineage (NCBI taxonomy): Eukaryota > Metazoa > Chordata > Actinopteri > Carangiformes > Carangidae > Trachinotus > Trachinotus anak. Next base: position 661,813 of record NW_027273899.1, read on the forward strand.
AGGAGATTAATTAGCACACAATAGGAGGGAAAATTCAGGCCATACAGCTAAAAACAACACCAAATTGGTCTGCAGGTTTAAACAAGGAGAGATGTTTTTATTTATTTATGAGAGAGAGTAGGATAAGGACAATGAAATGGTATTTATTAATATATTATTGCTTTTAAAATTTATATTATAATTTTAGCCTCCAAGTTGTTTTTATAGTTTTTAAATTTTTATTGTATTTTTAAACTATCTTTTTACTGTTAAACATATGTAAATAAAAACCTTGTATGTAAAAGATAGTTGGTTTTATATTTTTTAATTAAAAATATTTCTAAATACCTTTTATAAAAAAAAAAAAAAAAAAAAAAAAAAAAACCTTAAATTATTGTTTTTCATTTAGTCCTTTTGGATCTATAGTTTCCAATATATTTATCCAGTCTCTCTCTTTTCTTTTTCTGAAGGATCTAGACCAATTGTTGTTATTTTCTAATCCCAAAAAGATGTAATTGTTGGGACCATGTTGTCTGAGATGCTTATAGAGAATAGTAGAGTTTTCTGTTTTATTGAGTTGATATGTATGTTGATAGATCCTGATTTTTAGGCTGTTGCCTGTCTCCCCTATGTATATTTTCTTGCAGATGGTGCACTGGATTGCGTAAACTACATTTTTAACATCCTCTTCAAAACTCTGTCTGATAGGAGCACCTTTGTCAGAGAATGTATTTTCTATAAAGAGTGTGTTTACAAACTTGGGGTTGTTTGAGCGTGGTCTTTCTTGTTTTCCCATAGCTGTGTGTACCAGAATGTCCTTCAGATTTTTGTTTCTCCTGTAGGCGGTGATCATCTTAAAATCTCCCAGTTGCTGGATTTGGTTTTGTGCCTTCTGAAAATTGGTTTTCAAAACAGAATTTAGTTGTGATACCTGAGGTGAGTAAGTAATCACAAAGGGTATGACCGGCATGTTATTCTTCCTGCTAGTATATTCCCCGGATGATTCAAAAAGTCTCCTTAACTCACTCTTGACGGCTCTGAGGAACCTGGCTGAGTAGCCTCTCGGCCTAAGAGCTGTAAATAGAGTGTTGGTAGCAGTTTCTGCATCCTGTTTGTAGGTGCAGATCCTGTGAAATCTGATAAGTTGTGATTTTATGAGACCTTTATATGTATGACGGGGATGAAAGCTAGTCTTATGGAGTAAGGCATGCCTGTCTGTATCCTTGAAATATACTCTAGTAGCTAAACCTTTTGAATTTTGATTGAAATCACAGAAGAAGGCTTGTGTGTCCAGGAATTCCACCTGTTGTGGTTGGATGTTGTGTTTAAGGGAGATTTTAGGATGGTGGTTATTTAAAATTGTCATGAAATCATTAAAATCTGCCAATGAATACGGCCATATTCCAAAAATATCGTCTAGATATCTTAGATAGAGGGCTGGAGTTTTGCTGCACTTTTGGAAAGCAGTCTTTTCCCAGTCTGCCATATAGATGTCTGCATATGCAGGTGAGTACTTACGGCCCATGGCGCATCCAGAGACCTGCAGGAAGAATTTGCCATTAAATTCAAAATCATTCCTTTCTAATGTGAGTTTTAGTAGGTCCAGGATGAACTCGTCTGGACGAGAGGGATCAGGATTCCTGCTAAAACACTCAGTCACTGCTTTCAGGCCCAGCGCTGTGTCGATGTTAGTGTACAGAGAGTCAACATCAATAGAAAAAATATACGCGTTAGTACATGTTCGTATATTTTTCAGTTTATTTACAAAGTGATAAGTATCTTTAACATAACTGGGATGTTGCTGTGATAGTGGATTCAGGAAGAAATCGATGTACTCCGTGATGTTATACGTCTCCGAGCCACAGTCACTGACGATGGGTCTGCCACTGGGGATCACATACGGGACTGGCCAAGACGCAGCAGGTTTGTGGATCTTTGGCAGTAGATAGAATAGACGTGGACGAGGATTATCAGGGCCCATAAGGTAAGTTTTTTGTTTATTGTTTATGAATTTGTCCTTGTATAATTGTTCAACTTTATCTCTGACGATAGTTTGAGTTTCAGGTTGAAGTAAATATTGTAACGGTTTATAGTAATGGATGTCGCTAAGTTGTCTATTGGCTTCTTGTAGATAATGATTTTTGTCCTGTAAACAGATTTGGCCTCCTTTATCCGCTGCTTTAATGATGATATCTGGGTTGTTGGCGAGACCAGCAAGCGCTCCCCTCTCCGCCTGGCTGATGTTTTGCCTGCCTGTGTGGCGCGGTTTGAACTGGCGGAAGGCTGCTATATCTGCCCTGATGAGGTTCTGGATTGGAGAAGACACTGCTTCCAATTTCGGTTCCCAATGTGATGGTACGATAAAGGGTACCGCTTCCTGTTGTTTATTATAATCAAAGTAGTCTAATAGCTTTATTCTACGATGATACAGGTGGAGGTCTTTGCGTATTTCTGTTGTAGTTGGTGGTTTGGGTGTCGGTATAAAAGTCAGTCCTTTTTCCAGGATTTGTATCTCTGTTCTATTTAGGGAGAATGACTGGCTTAAGTTAATTATGTTCGAAGAGGAGGGGAGTGCGTGGGTAGCATTTTCCCCTCTCACATGTTTAACTTAGCAAGCCAGTGTTTAAGGATCTTGTCGGCGGTCTCCTTTGTCCAATGAATTGGATCATTAGGATTAACTATGAAGTCTGGTCTGTCAATACGGGTAAGGAAGTTGTATTTTAGTCTGATTTTTTTGTTCATTTCAGAAATTAATAATTGTTGATTTTCCGGAATTTTGTTCGAATAGTGGATGATGGGGACGTGGATGATGGCCATTGGGAAAGCCGTTGTTGTCACGGCAACCAGTTGTTGCAGTTGTTTACACGAGGTGGGTGTGGTTTGTTCCCTTAGGCAGTTATTCAATCCCACTGACAGAATGACATGTTCCACTTGCGGTTGTATATTCAATTTTTTGAGCAGATGTGTTATGTGTGAGCAGGTGGCACCGGGATAGCTGTCCACTTGGACCCGCTCGTCGGTGAAAACTGGGATTCTGGCTAAGTTGGAGTCGCCAATTATTAAAATCGGTTTCCTCACTGTCAGTCGCCAGTCCTGGTTCTTATAGATGGTATGCTGATGCACCGTCGGTTCAGTGCGCTCCAGTGTGGACCGTGTGCGAGAGGTGGTACGTTGGGGTTTGGGCACAGAGGTGGAGTCAGACTGAGGGGCATTCGTGTCATTTTGACTTTCAACTGTGCCCTCTGTCATCATATTTTTATCTCCATCATGTACCTCCGCCCCCACCGTATTCACCACACTCACCGGCTCGGACTCAGCGAGCGCACCTTGAGTGACGTCACTGAGTGCGCCGTCCGCTGTAGAGGTCAGCTCAATCTCCTCGGACACGGTGACGGCCACGTTCGACAATTGAGGACCAATGGGTAAGTTGTCCACAGTGTCTTCCTCACAGACCAGTTCAAAATTCACTTTGGGAATGTTGTCTTGTTTTGTGTTATTGGAACGTTGTTCTGTTATTTCGTTCGGGGGGGGTGATTTGTTCGTTGCAGGCTGTGAAGCTAGCAGCGGTGCGTCCGCGTGGCATGGGTACACTTGGGCCTTAGTCTGCCTGTGCGCCTGGCGTGCCGCCATTGGCTCCCGGACCAAAGGGGGCGCAGGAGCTGGCATGGTGTTCGGCTCGTTACCCGTGGTGGCAGGATCGCACCTCACCGTGTCTGGTTCGGTCTGGTTCGGCTCAGATGGATCGGGGAGAACCAAGCTTTCTGGTCGCGCCGCTAGAGGAAGAGGAGGGAAATCTGCGGTGTTAAAGACAGATGGAGGAGCAGTTACCGGTACGTGTTTGTGGTTTCTTATCAGATTTTTACAGGTTTCTACCGATGATGGTGTCAATTTTCTCCTATATCTGTTTTTGGCCCAGATCAGAGTTTTGTCGAAGCTAGTCTGGTCCCAGGGTCCCACTTGATTTAACTCCGTGGCTAGTACAGCGTCGTAATGGTCTCTGAGGATGTGCGTATTTGTCAACATCCACTGAATGGTGTTGGCTCTCACTCTGTCTATTACAGATGTGTTGGGTGAGGATGGCTTAATCGAAGCGCTGATTCTGTTTGCTAATTTCAGCATGCCCTGCGGGAGAGTGTCTTTACTGACCATTTCATTAATAATTTCTGCATGATGGACTGCTTGTAAGATTTTGAAATATCTTTTAGTATTATCAGGTTGATGGATGGCATTTTCCCTGTTTGTAACGTTTCGTTGATTAGTTGAATTGTTTTTCCTAACTCGGTTTGGAGTCCAATTACGCGAGGGAGATTCGCTGGAATCTGGCTGTGTTGCTAGGACGCTAAAGCGGTTGGTCAGAGGGAGCGCCATGGACACGCAAGGCTCTGGTGAGTGGAGTCTATTGGCTGGAGTGGAAGACGCAAGGCTCTGGTGAGTGGAGTCTATTGGCTGGAGTGGAAGGCTGCAGGTAAGTGTTCGAATACAGAGAACAAATTTTAAATAATAAAAAATTGTTTTTCCTAAAAAAAGCTAAAAAAAGATCGCCACCTACAGGAGGGGCTCAGTTCAGGAGCATTCTGTCAAAAAAAAAAAAAAAAATAAAATAAAGGGGGGGGGGGGGGGAAGAGAAAAAAAAGGAAAAGAGTGGGGGGGGGGGGAAAGGAGGGGGAAACAGTTAAAAAGGAATGCGGTCTGAAAAAGCGCTGAAAAATATCATAATTATAAATTTACAAAAATATTAAAAATGATCGTTACACAAATAAATAGAAACAACAAAAACAATTTCTATAAATTATTGATGGAGTTATAAGAAAAATAAAAACTCCTTAAAAGGACTTTTTAAGAGGAAGATTTCTTTTGCTCATATGAATGGCTGTAAAAAAAACTGTTAATATCCAATTAACTCAATGTTTTGAATTAATAAATTAATAAACTTGGTTATTCAACTGAGGATCTGATATAAATAAAATAATGGTGTTACTTGATTAGTTGAGCCAACATAAAAAATGTTAAAACCATGGTTAAAGCATTTAAAATGTTGGCCCAGCCTTACAAAATGGCCGCTAGTAAACGGTAAAGTGACACAGTTTAATTCAAATGATCGAGTGCTTTTATTATGAAAAGCACTCGATCGAAAATAAATACATTAATAAAAAACTCAGTCAGGCTTAATCCAAGTGCATATCATATCATAAAATAAATAAAATACATAAATACATACATTCAAGTGGGATACACAGTCAGTTTTACAGTGGTTTTTGGTTATCTTATAGAAGCTTTTATGTTTCCTTTTTCAGGAGGGGGGTGCAATAAAATAAATGAAATAAAAAAAGTCAAATTAGGCCCCCCTGAATGAAGGCTGGTTGCTGGATCACATTAAAGTGCTCACTTGTGGAGTCTCTTTTTAGCTAGCGGGGAGAGAAGATGGAGTCGGCGTTGTTTTTGCCTGCTACTTCCTGGTCAGATGTTTCACTCACCCGATGCCATTGTTGTGATCCAGTAGAAAAGAAAGCTTCCAGAAAAAAGTTTTTGCCGGGTAGGCAATAAATTAAAATATGCAAAAGTAATATATAATCCTCGTTTTCAGAAGTCCTCTCGTGGAGTTCGAATGGTGACCGGTCTAACGTTTCGCCTATCACAGGCTTCATCAGAGACTGGAGGATACAAGGTGGAAACCGGAAGATAAGAAGAGTTTTCCGTGGAGGTAAGCCCGTAGGGGGTCGTTGTGATTGGTCCTGGAGATGTCCTGCGTCCACCGTCGCACTGTCCCCCGTGACGATGGACACACCCCTTCCTATCTTCACAGAGCGGTAATGAATACTTTATGTTATAGAAAAGGAAATTGTTTCTTTAGCATTTCCACACACCTTGTAATGAATGTCTGTTTGTTTGTACCCATCTTATAGGAGAAGAATTGACTGACCTGGCTCTGGCAGGGTTAGGTTAGGGGACAAAGCTTTTTTAAAAAAATTAAATAGAAATTTTTAATAAAAAAAGGCAGCTCTGGCAACAGGTAACTATATTGTCATTTATTTATTTTCGTTTCTCCTTGGGGGTTCCTATAACTCCAATAGTGCAAAATAAAAATTAAACAGAGACCATAATGAAATAACAATACATAAATAAATTTTAAAACTAAATAAATTAGGGTTAGAAAAAAATGTTTTAATTTCCTAAGACCACCGTGAAAGCGAGAGAGAGCCAATTAAAGGGTTAAAAAATTCCTATAAAAATAAATAAAATGAAGATAGGGTGTGTGAGGGTTAAACTTGTGGGGGTTAAAAAACCTTAGGGTTAGGGTCCCCTCTGAATGGTTAAGGTTAGAGGAGGGGCCATGTACAGGTTAAATAAAAATAGTTATATTACAGAGATGGTTGGTGTTAGGCACTCTCTCAGGTGGTTATGGTTAGGAAATAGGTTCTGGAAAATAATAATAATAAAAAAAAAAAAAAAAAAAAAAAAAAAAAAAAAAAATTAGTTATGACTGGGTATTGTATCAGTAAATCAAAAGCTAGGTTATTGTATACCAAAGGAGATTAATTAGCACACAATAGGAGGGAAAATTCAGGCCATACAGCTAAAAACAACACCAAATTGGTCTGCAGGTTTAAACAAGGAGAGATGTTTTTATTTATTTATGAGAGAGAGTAGGATAAGGACAATGAAATGGTATTTATTAATATATTATTGCTTTTAAAATTTATATTATAATTTTAGCCTCCAAGTTGTTTTTATAGTTTTTAAATTTTTATTGTATTTTTAAACTATCTTTTTACTGTTAAACATATGTAAATAAAAACCTTGTATGTAAAAGATAGTTGGTTTTATATTTTTTAATTAAAAATATTTCTAAATACCTTTTATAAAAAAAAAAAAAAAAAAAAAAAAAAAAAACCTTAAATTATTGTTTTTCATTTAGTCCTTTTGGATCTATAGTTTCCAATATATTTATCCAGTCTCTCTCTTTTCTTTTTCTGAAGGATCTAGACCAATTGTTGTTATTTTCTAATCCCAAAAAGATGTAATTGTTGGGACCATGTTGTCTGAGATGCTTATAGAGAATAGTAGAGTTTTCTGTTTTATTGAGTTGATATGTATGTTGATAGATCCTGATTTTTAGGCTGTTGCCTGTCTCCCCTATGTATATTTTCTTGCAGATGGTGCACTGGATTGCGTAAACTACATTTTTAACATCCTCTTCAAAACTCTGTCTGATAGGAGCACCTTTGTCAGAGAATGTATTTTCTATAAAGAGTGTGTTTACAAACTTGGGGTTGTTTGAGCGTGGTCTTTCTTGTTTTCCCATAGCTGTGTGTACCAGAATGTCCTTCAGATTTTTGTTTCTCCTGTAGGCGGTGATCATCTTAAAATCTCCCAGTTGCTGGATTTGGTTTTGTGCCTTCTGAAAATTGGTTTTCAAAACAGAATTTAGTTGTGATACCTGAGGTGAGTAAGTAATCACAAAGGGTATGACCGGCATGTTATTCTTCCTGCTAGTATATTCCCCGGATGATTCAAAAAGTCTCCTTAACTCACTCTTGACGGCTCTGAGGAACCTGGCTGAGTAGCCTCTCGGCCTAAGAGCTGTAAATAGAGTGTTGGTAGCAGTTTCTGCATCCTGTTTGTAGGTGCAGATCCTGTGAAATCTGATAAGTTGTGATTTTATGAGACCTTTATATGTATGACGGGGATGAAAGCTAGTCTTATGGAGTAAGGCATGCCTGTCTGTATCCTTGAAATATACTCTAGTAGCTAAACCTTTTGAATTTTGATTGAAATCACAGAAGAAGGCTTGTGTGTCCAGGAATTCCACCTGTTGTGGTTGGATGTTGTGTTTAAGGGAGATTTTAGGATGGTGGTTATTTAAAATTGTCATGAAATCATTAAAATCTGCCAATGAATACGGCCATATTCCAAAAATATCGTCTAGATATCTTAGATAGAGGGCTGGAGTTTTGCTGCACTTTTGGAAAGCAGTCTTTTCCCAGTCTGCCATATAGATGTCTGCATATGCAGGTGAGTACTTACGGCCCATGGCGCATCCAGAGACCTGCAGGAAGAATTTGCCATTAAATTCAAAATCATTCCTTTCTAATGTGAGTTTTAGTAGGTCCAGGATGAACTCGTCTGGACGAGAGGGATCAGGATTCCTGCTAAAACACTCAGTCACTGCTTTCAGGCCCAGCGCTGTGTCGATGTTAGTGTACAGAGAGTCAACATCAATAGAAAAAATATACGCGTTAGTACATGTTCGTATATTTTTCAGTTTATTTACAAAGTGATAAGTATCTTTAACATAACTGGGATGTTGCTGTGATAGTGGATTCAGGAAGAAATCGATGTACTCCGTGATGTTATACGTCTCCGAGCCACAGTCACTGACGATGGGTCTGCCACTGGGGATCACATACGGGACTGGCCAAGACGCAGCAGGTTTGTGGATCTTTGGCAGTAGATAGAATAGACGTGGACGAGGATTATCAGGGCCCATAAGGTAAGTTTTTTGTTTATTGTTTATGAATTTGTCCTTGTATAATTGTTCAACTTTATCTCTGACGATAGTTTGAGTTTCAGGTTGAAGTAAATATTGTAACGGTTTATAGTAATGGATGTCGCTAAGTTGTCTATTGGCTTCTTGTAGATAATGATTTTTGTCCTGTAAACAGATTTGGCCTCCTTTATCCGCTGCTTTAATGATGATATCTGGGTTGTTGGCGAGACCAGCAAGCGCTCCCCTCTCCGCCTGGCTGATGTTTTGCCTGCCTGTGTGGCGCGGTTTGAACTGGCGGAAGGCTGCTATATCTGCCCTGATGAGGTTCTGGATTGGAGAAGACACTGCTTCCAATTTCGGTTCCCAATGTGATGGTACGATAAAGGGTACCGCTTCCTGTTGTTTATTATAATCAAAGTAGTCTAATAGCTTTATTCTACGATGATACAGGTGGAGGTCTTTGCGTATTTCTGTTGTAGTTGGTGGTTTGGGTGTCGGTATAAAAGTCAGTCCTTTTTCCAGGATTTGTATCTCTGTTCTATTTAGGGAGAATGACTGGCTTAAGTTAATTATGTTCGAAGAGGAGGGGAGTGCGTGGGTAGCATTTTCCCCTCTCACATGTTTAACTTAGCAAGCCAGTGTTTAAGGATCTTGTCGGCGGTCTCCTTTGTCCAATGAATTGGATCATTAGGATTAACTATGAAGTCTGGTCTGTCAATACGGGTAAGGAAGTTGTATTTTAGTCTGATTTTTTTGTTCATTTCAGAAATTAATAATTGTTGATTTTCCGGAATTTTGTTCGAATAGTGGATGATGGGGACGTGGATGATGGCCATTGGGAAAGCCGTTGTTGTCACGGCAACCAGTTGTTGCAGTTGTTTACACGAGGTGGGTGTGGTTTGTTCCCTTAGGCAGTTATTCAATCCCACTGACAGAATGACATGTTCCACTTGCGGTTGTATATTCAATTTTTTGAGCAGATGTGTTATGTGTGAGCAGGTGGCACCGGGATAGCTGTCCACTTGGACCCGCTCGTCGGTGAAAACTGGGATTCTGGCTAAGTTGGAGTCGCCAATTATTAAAATCGGTTTCCTCACTGTCAGTCGCCAGTCCTGGTTCTTATAGATGGTATGCTGATGCACCGTCGGTTCAGTGCGCTCCAGTGTGGACCGTGTGCGAGAGGTGGTACGTTGGGGTTTGGGCACAGAGGTGGAGTCAGACTGAGGGGCATTCGTGTCATTTTGACTTTCAACTGTGCCCTCTGTCATCATATTTTTATCTCCATCATGTACCTCCGCCCCCACCGTATTCACCACACTCACCGGCTCGGACTCAGCGAGCGCACCTTGAGTGACGTCACTGAGTGCGCCGTCCGCTGTAGAGGTCAGCTCAATCTCCTCGGACACGGTGACGGCCACGTTCGACAATTGAGGACCAATGGGTAAGTTGTCCACAGTGTCTTCCTCACAGACCAGTTCAAAATTCACTTTGGGAATGTTGTCTTGTTTTGTGTTATTGGAACGTTGTTCTGTTATTTCGTTCGGGGGGGGTGATTTGTTCGTTGCAGGCTGTGAAGCTAGCAGCGGTGCGTCCGCGTGGCATGGGTACACTTGGGCCTTAGTCTGCCTGTGCGCCTGGCGTGCCGCCATTGGCTCCCGGACCAAAGGGGGCGCAGGAGCTGGCATGGTGTTCGGCTCGTTACCCGTGGTGGCAGGATCGCACCTCACCGTGTCTGGTTCGGTCTGGTTCGGCTCAGATGGATCGGGGAGAACCAAGCTTTCTGGTCGCGCCGCTAGAGGAAGAGGAGGGAAATCTGCGGTGTTAAAGACAGATGGAGGAGCAGTTACCGGTACGTGTTTGTGGTTTCTTATCAGATTTTTACAGGTTTCTACCGATGATGGTGTCAATTTTCTCCTATATCTGTTTTTGGCCCAGATCAGAGTTTTGTCGAAGCTAGTCTGGTCCCAGGGTCCCACTTGATTTAACTCCGTGGCTAGTACAGCGTCGTAATGGTCTCTGAGGATGTGCGTATTTGTCAACATCCACTGAATGGTGTTGGCTCTCACTCTGTCTATTACAGATGTGTTGGGTGAGGATGGCTTAATCGAAGCGCTGATTCTGTTTGCTAATTTCAGCATGCCCTGCGGGAGAGTGTCTTTACTGACCATTTCATTAATAATTTCTGCATGATGGACTGCTTGTAAGATTTTGAAATATCTTTTAGTATTATCAGGTTGATGGATGGCATTTTCCCTGTTTGTAACGTTTCGTTGATTAGTTGAATTGTTTTTCCTAACTCGGTTTGGAGTCCAATTACGCGAGGGAGATTCGCTGGAATCTGGCTGTGTTGCTAGGACGCTAAAGCGGTTGGTCAGAGGGAGCGCCATGGACACGCAAGGCTCTGGTGAGTGGAGTCTATTGGCTGGAGTGGAAGGCTGCAGGTAAGTGTTCGAATACAGAGAACAAATTTTAAATAATAAAAAATTGTTTTTCCTAAAAAAAGCTAAAAAAAGATCGCCACCTACAGGAGGGGCTCAGTTCAGGAGCATTCTGTCAAAAAAAAAAAAAAAAAAAAAAAAAAAAAAAAAAAAAAAAAAAAAAAAAAAAAAAAAAATAAAATAAAGGGGGGGGGGGGGGGAAGAGAAAAAAAAGGAAAAGAGTGGGGGGGGGGGGAAAGGAGGGGGAAACAGTTAAAAAGGAATGCGGTCTGAAAAAGCGCTGAAAAATATCATAATTATAAATTTACAAAAATATTAAAAATGATCGTTACACAAATAAATAGAAACAACAAAAACAATTTCTATAAATTATTGATGGAGTTATAAGAAAAATAAAAACTCCTTAAAAGGACTTTTTAAGAGGAAGATTTCTTTTGCTCATATGAATGGCTGTAAAAAAAACTGTTAATATCCAATTAACTCAATGTTTTGAATTAATAAATTAATAAACTTGGTTATTCAACTGAGGATCTGATATAAATAAAATAATGGTGTTACTTGATTAGTTGAGCCAACATAAAAAATGTTAAAACCATGGTTAAAGCATTTAAAATGTTGGCCCAGCCTTACAAAATGGCCGCTAGTAAACGGTAAAGTGACACAGTTTAATTCAAATGATCGAGTGCTTTTATTATGAAAAGCACTCGATCGAAAATAAATACATTAATAAAAAACTCAGTCAGGCTTAATCCAAGTGCATATCATATCATAAAATAAATAAAATACATAAATACATACATTCAAGTGGGATACACAGTCAGTTTTACAGTGGTTTTTGGTTATCTTATAGAAGCTTTTATGTTTCCTTTTTCAGGAGGGGGGTGCAATAAAATAAATGAAATAAAAAAAGTCAAATTAGGCCCCCCTGAATGAAGGCTGGTTGCTGGATCACATTAAAGTGCTCACTTGTGGAGTCTCTTTTTAGCTAGCGGGGAGAGAAGATGGAGTCGGCGTTGTTTTTGCCTGCTACTTCCTGGTCAGATGTTTCACTCACCCGATGCCATTGTTGTGATCCAGTAGAAAAGAAAGCTTCCAGAAAAAAGTTTTTGCCGGGTAGGCAATAAATTAAAATATGCAAAAGTAATATATAATCCTCGTTTTCAGAAGTCCTCTCGTGGAGTTCGAATGGTGACCGGTCTAACGTTTCGCCTATCACAGGCTTCATCAGAGACTGGAGGATACAAGGTGGAAACCGGAAGATAAGAAGAGTTTTCCGTGGAGGTAAGCCCGTAGGGGGTCGTTGTGATTGGTCCTGGAGATGTCCTGCGTCCACCGTCGCACTGTCCCCCGTGACGATGGACACACCCCTTCCTATCTTCACAGAGCGGTAATGAATACTTTATGTTATAGAAAAGGAAATTGTTTCTTTAGCATTTCCACACACCTTGTAATGAATGTCTGTTTGTTTGTACCCATCTTATAGGAGAAGAATTGACTGACCTGGCTCTGGCAGGGTTAGGTTAGGGGACAAAGCTTTTTTAAAAAAATTAAATAGAAATTTTTAATAAAAAAAGGCAGCTCTGGCAACAGGTAACTATATTGTCATTTATTTATTTTCGTTTCTCCTTGGGGGTTCCTATAACTCCAATAGTGCAAAATAAAAATTAAACAGAGACCATAATGAAATAACAATACATAAATAAATTTTAAAACTAAATAAATTAGGGTTAGAAAAAAATGTTTTAATTTCCTAAGACCACCGTGAAAGCGAGAGAGAGCCAATTAAAGGGTTAAAAAATTCCTATAAAAATAAATAAAATGAAGATAGGGTGTGTGAGGGTTAAACTTGTGGGGGTTAAAAAACCTTAGGGTTAGGGTCCCCTCTGAATGGTTAAGGTTAGAGGAGGGGCCATGTACAGGTTAAATAAAAATAGTTATATTACAGAGATGGTTGGTGTTAGGCACTCTCTCAGGTGGTTATGGTTAGGAAATAGGTTCTGGAAAATAATAATAATAAAAAAAAAAAAAAAAAAAAAAAAAAAAAAAAAAAATTAGTTATGACTGGGTATTGTATCAGTAAATCAAAAGCTAGGTTATTGTATACCAAAGGAGATTAATTAGCACACAATAGGAGGGAAAATTCAGGCCATACAGCTAAAAACAACACCAAATTGGTCTGCAGGTTTAAACAAGGAGAGATGTTTTTATTTATTTATGAGAGAGAGTAGGATAAGGACAATGAAATGGTATTTATTAATATATTATTGCTTTTAAAATTTATATTATAATTTTAGCCTCCAAGTTGTTTTTATAGTTTTTAAATTTTTATTGTATTTTTAAACTATCTTTTTACTGTTAAACATATGTAAATAAAAACCTTGTATGTAAAAGATAGTTGGTTTTATATTTTTTAATTAAAAATATTTCTAAATACCTTTTATAAAAAAAAAAAAAAAAAAAAAAAAAAAAAACCTTAAATTATTGTTTTTCATTTAGTCCTTTTGGATCTATAGTTTCCAATATATTTATCCAGTCTCTCTCTTTTCTTTTTCTGAAGGATCTAGACCAATTGTTGTTATTTTCTAATCCCAAAAAGATGTAATTGTTGGGACCATGTTGTCTGAGATGCTTATAGAGAATAGTAGAGTTTTCTGTTTTATTGAGTTGATATGTATGTTGATAGATCCTGATTTTTAGGCTGTTGCCTGTCTCCCCTATGTATATTTTCTTGCAGATGGTGCACTGGATTGCGTAAACTACATTTTTAACATCCTCTTCAAAACTCTGTCTGATAGGAGCACCTTTGTCAGAGAATGTATTTTCTATAAAGAGTGTGTTTACAAACTTGGGGTTGTTTGAGCGTGGTCTTTCTTGTTTTCCCATAGCTGTGTGTACCAGAATGTCCTTCAGATTTTTGTTTCTCCTGTAGGCGGTGATCATCTTAAAATCTCCCAGTTGCTGGATTTGGTTTTGTGCCTTCTGAAAATTGGTTTTCAAAACAGAATTTAGTTGTGATACCTGAGGTGAGTAAGTAATCACAAAGGGTATGACCGGCATGTTATTCTTCCTGCTAGTATATTCCCCGGATGATTCAAAAAGTCTCCTTAACTCACTCTTGACGGCTCTGAGGAACCTGGCTGAGTAGCCTCTCGGCCTAAGAGCTGTAAATAGAGTGTTGGTAGCAGTTTCTGCATCCTGTTTGTAGGTGCAGATCCTGTGAAATCTGATAAGTTGTGATTTTATGAGACCTTTATATGTATGACGGGGATGAAAGCTAGTCTTATGGAGTAAGGCATGCCTGTCTGTATCCTTGAAATATACTCTAGTAGCTAAACCTTTTGAATTTTGATTGAAATCACAGAAGAAGGCTTGTGTGTCCAGGAATTCCACCTGTTGTGGTTGGATGTTGTGTTTAAGGGAGATTTTAGGATGGTGGTTATTTAAAATTGTCATGAAATCATTAAAATCTGCCAATGAATACGGCCATATTCCAAAAATATCGTCTAGATATCTTAGATAGAGGGCTGGAGTTTTGCTGCACTTTTGGAAAGCAGTCTTTTCCCAGTCTGCCATATAGATGTCTGCATATGCAGGTGAGTACTTACGGCCCATGGCGCATCCAGAGACCTGCAGGAAGAATTTGCCATTAAATTCAAAATCATTCCTTTCTAATGTGAGTTTTAGTAGGTCCAGGATGAACTCGTCTGGACGAGAGGGATCAGGATTCCTGCTAAAACACTCAGTCACTGCTTTCAGGCCCAGCGCTGTGTCGATGTTAGTGTACAGAGAGTCAACATCAATAGAAAAAATATACGCGTTAGTACATGTTCGTATATTTTTCAGTTTATTTACAAAGTGATAAGTATCTTTAACATAACTGGGATGTTGCTGTGATAGTGGATTCAGGAAGAAATCGATGTACTCCGTGATGTTATACGTCTCCGAGCCACAGTCACTGACGATGGGTCTGCCACTGGGGATCACATACGGGACTGGCCAAGACGCAGCAGGTTTGTGGATCTTTGGCAGTAGATAGAATAGACGTGGACGAGGATTATCAGGGCCCATAAGGTAAGTTTTTTGTTTATTGTTTATGAATTTGTCCTTGTATAATTGTTCAACTTTATCTCTGACGATAGTTTGAGTTTCAGGTTGAAGTAAATATTGTAACGGTTTATAGTAATGGATGTCGCTAAGTTGTCTATTGGCTTCTTGTAGATAATGATTTTTGTCCTGTAAACAGATTTGGCCTCCTTTATCCGCTGCTTTAATGATGATATCTGGGTTGTTGGCGAGACCAGCAAGCGCTCCCCTCTCCGCCTGGCTGATGTTTTGCCTGCCTGTGTGGCGCGGTTTGAACTGGCGGAAGGCTGCTATATCTGCCCTGATGAGGTTCTGGATTGGAGAAGACACTGCTTCCAATTTCGGTTCCCAATGTGATGGTACGATAAAGGGTACCGCTTCCTGTTGTTTATTATAATCAAAGTAGTCTAATAGCTTTATTCTACGATGATACAGGTGGAGGTCTTTGCGTATTTCTGTTGTAGTTGGTGGTTTGGGTGTCGGTATAAAAGTCAGTCCTTTTTCCAGGATTTGTATCTCTGTTCTATTTAGGGAGAATGACTGGCTTAAGTTAATTATGTTCGAAGAGGAGGGGAGTGCGTGGGTAGCATTTTCCCCTCTCACATGTTTAACTTAGCAAGCCAGTGTTTAAGGATCTTGTCGGCGGTCTCCTTTGTCCAATGAATTGGATCATTAGGATTAACTATGAAGTCTGGTCTGTCAATACGGGTAAGGAAGTTGTATTTTAGTCTGATTTTTTTGTTCATTTCAGAAATTAATAATTGTTGATTTTCCGGAATTTTGTTCGAATAGTGGATGATGGGGACGTGGATGATGGCCATTGGGAAAGCCGTTGTTGTCACGGCAACCAGTTGTTGCAGTTGTTTACACGAGGTGGGTGTGGTTTGTTCCCTTAGGCAGTTATTCAATCCCACTGACAGAATGACATGTTCCACTTGCGGTTGTATATTCAATTTTTTGAGCAGATGTGTTATGTGTGAGCAGGTGGCACCGGGATAGCTGTCCACTTGGACCCGCTCGTCGGTGAAAACTGGGATTCTGGCTAAGTTGGAGTCGCCAATTATTAAAATCGGTTTCCTCACTGTCAGTCGCCAGTCCTGGTTCTTATAGATGGTATGCTGATGCACCGTCGGTTCAGTGCGCTCCAGTGTGGACCGTGTGCGAGAGGTGGTACGTTGGGGTTTGGGCACAGAGGTGGAGTCAGACTGAGGGGCATTCGTGTCATTTTGACTTTCAACTGTGCCCTCTGTCATCATATTTTTATCTCCATCATGTACCTCCGCCCCCACCGTATTCACCACACTCACCGGCTCGGACTCAGCGAGCGCACCTTGAGTGACGTCACTGAGTGCGCCGTCCGCTGTAGAGGTCAGCTCAATCTCCTCGGACACGGTGACGGCCACGTTCGACAATTGAGGACCAATGGGTAAGTTGTCCACAGTGTCTTCCTCACAGACCAGTTCAAAATTCACTTTGGGAATGTTGTCTTGTTTTGTGTTATTGGAACGTTGTTCTGTTATTTCGTTCGGGGGGGGTGATTTGTTCGTTGCAGGCTGTGAAGCTAGCAGCGGTGCGTCCGCGTGGCATGGGTACACTTGGGCCTTAGTCTGCCTGTGCGCCTGGCGTGCCGCCATTGGCTCCCGGACCAAAGGGGGCGCAGGAGCTGGCATGGTGTTCGGCTCGTTACCCGTGGTGGCAGGATCGCACCTCACCGTGTCTGGTTCGGTCTGGTTCGGCTCAGATGGATCGGGGAGAACCAAGCTTTCTGGTCGCGCCGCTAGAGGAAGAGGAGGGAAATCTGCGGTGTTAAAGACAGATGGAGGAGCAGTTACCGGTACGTGTTTGTGGTTTCTTATCAGATTTTTACAGGTTTCTACCGATGATGGTGTCAATTTTCTCCTATATCTGTTTTTGGCCCAGATCAGAGTTTTGTCGAAGCTAGTCTGGTCCCAGGGTCCCACTTGATTTAACTCCGTGGCTAGTACAGCGTCGTAATGGTCTCTGAGGATGTGCGTATTTGTCAACATCCACTGAATGGTGTTGGCTCTCACTCTGTCTATTACAGATGTGTTGGGTGAGGATGGCTTAATCGAAGCGCTGATTCTGTTTGCTAATTTCAGCATGCCCTGCGGGAGAGTGTCTTTACTGACCATTTCATTAATAATTTCTGCATGATGGACTGCTTGTAAGATTTTGAAATATCTTTTAGTATTATCAGGTTGATGGATGGCATTTTCCCTGTTTGTAACGTTTCGTTGATTAGTTGAATTGTTTTTCCTAACTCGGTTTGGAGTCCAATTACGCGAGGGAGATTCGCTGGAATCTGGCTGTGTTGCTAGGACGCTAAAGCGGTTGGTCAGAGGGAGCGCCATGGACACGCAAGGCTCTGGTGAGTGGAGTCTATTGGCTGGAGTGGAAGGCTGCAGGTAAGTGTTCGAATACAGAGAACAAATTTTAAATAATAAAAAATTGTTTTTCCTAAAAAAAGCTAAAAAAAGATCGCCACCTACAGGAGGGGCTCAGTTCAGGAGCATTCTGTCAAAAAAAAAAAAAAAAAAAAAAAAAAAAAAAAAAAAAAAAAAAAAAAAAAAAAAAAAATAAAATAAAGGGGGGGGGGGGGGGAAGAGAAAAAAAAGGAAAAGAGTGGGGGGGGGGGGAAAGGAGGGGGAAACAGTTAAAAAGGAATGCGGTCTGAAAAAGCGCTGAAAAATATCATAATTATAAATTTACAAAAATATTAAAAATGATCGTTACACAAATAAATAGAAACAACAAAAACAATTTCTATAAATTATTGATGGAGTTATAAGAAAAATAAAAACTCCTTAAAAGGACTTTTTAAGAGGAAGATTTCTTTTGCTCATATGAATGGCTGTAAAAAAAACTGTTAATATCCAATTAACTCAATGTTTTGAATTAATAAATTAATAAACTTGGTTATTCAACTGAGGATCTGATATAAATAAAATAATGGTGTTACTTGATTAGTTGAGCCAACATAAAAAATGTTAAAACCATGGTTAAAGCATTTAAAATGTTGGCCCAGCCTTACAAAATGGCCGCTAGTAAACGGTAAAGTGACACAGTTTAATTCAAATGATCGAGTGCTTTTATTATGAAAAGCACTCGATCGAAAATAAATACATTAATAAAAAACTCAGTCAGGCTTAATCCAAGTGCATATCATATCATAAAATAAATAAAATACATAAATACATACATTCAAGTGGGATACACAGTCAGTTTTACAGTGGTTTTTGGTTATCTTATAGAAGCTTTTATGTTTCCTTTTTCAGGAGGGGGGTGCAATAAAATAAATGAAATAAAAAAAGTCAAATTAGGCCCCCCTGAATGAAGGCTGGTTGCTGGATCACATTAAAGTGCTCACTTGTGGAGTCTCTTTTTAGCTAGCGGGGAGAGAAGATGGAGTCGGCGTTGTTTTTGCCTGCTACTTCCTGGTCAGATGTTTCACTCACCCGATGCCATTGTTGTGATCCAGTAGAAAAGAAAGCTTCCAGAAAAAAGTTTTTGCCGGGTAGGCAATAAATTAAAATATGCAAAAGTAATATATAATCCTCGTTTTCAGAAGTCCTCTCGTGGAGTTCGAATGGTGACCGGTCTAACGTTTCGCCTATCACAGGCTTCATCAGAGACTGGAGGATACAAGGTGGAAACCGGAAGATAAGAAGAGTTTTCCGTGGAGGTAAGCCCGTAGGGGGTCGTTGTGATTGGTCCTGGAGATGTCCTGCGTCCACCGTCGCACTGTCCCCCGTGACGATGGACACACCCCTTCCTATCTTCACAGAGCGGTAATGAATACTTTATGTTATAGAAAAGGAAATTGTTTCTTTAGCATTTCCACACACCTTGTAATGAATGTCTGTTTGTTTGTACCCATCTTATAGGAGAAGAATTGACTGACCTGGCTCTGGCAGGGTTAGGTTAGGGGACAAAGCTTTTTTAAAAAAATTAAATAGAAATTTTTAATAAAAAAAGGCAGCTCTGGCAACAGGTAACTATATTGTCATTTATTTATTTTCGTTTCTCCTTGGGGGTTCCTATAACTCCAATAGTGCAAAATAAAAATTAAACAGAGACCATAATGAAATAACAATACATAAATAAATTTTAAAACTAAATAAATTAGGGTTAGAAAAAAATGTTTTAATTTCCTAAGACCACCGTGAAAGCGAGAGAGAGCCAATTAAAGGGTTAAAAAATTCCTATAAAAATAAATAAAATGAAGATAGGGTGTGTGAGGGTTAAACTTGTGGGGGTTAAAAAACCTTAGGGTTAGGGTCCCCTCTGAATGGTTAAGGTTAGAGGAGGGGCCATGTACAGGTTAAATAAAAATAGTTATATTACAGAGATGGTTGGTGTTAGGCACTCTCTCAGGTGGTTATGGTTAGGAAATAGGTTCTGGAAAATAATAATAATAAAAAAAAAAAAAAAAAAAAAAAAAAAAAAAAAAAATTAGTTATGACTGGGTATTGTATCAGTAAATCAAAAGCTAGGTTATTGTATACCAAAGGAGATTAATTAGCACACAATAGGAGGGAAAATTCAGGCCATACAGCTAAAAACAACACCAAATTGGTCTGCAGGTTTAAACAAGGAGAGATGTTTTTATTTATTTATGAGAGAGAGTAGGATAAGGACAATGAAATGGTATTTATTAATATATTATTGCTTTTAAAATTTATATTATAATTTTAGCCTCCAAGTTGTTTTTATAGTTTTTAAATTTTTATTGTATTTTTAAACTATCTTTTTACTGTTAAACATATGTAAATAAAAACCTTGTATGTAAAAGATAGTTGGTTTTATATTTTTTAATTAAAAATATTTCTAAATACCTTTTATAAAAAAAAAAAAAAAAAAAAAAAAAAAAAAACCTTAAATTATTGTTTTTCATTTAGTCCTTTTGGATCTATAGTTTCCAATATATTTATCCAGTCTCTCTCTTTTCTTTTTCTGAAGGATCTAGACCAATTGTTGTTATTTTCTAATCCCAAAAAGATGTAATTGTTGGGACCATGTTGTCTGAGATGCTTATAGAGAATAGTAGAGTTTTCTGTTTTATTGAGTTGATATGTATGTTGATAGATCCTGATTTTTAGGCTGTTGCCTGTCTCCCCTATGTATATTTTCTTGCAGATGGTGCACTGGATTGCGTAAACTACATTTTTAACATCCTCTTCAAAACTCTGTCTGATAGGAGCACCTTTGTCAGAGAATGTATTTTCTATAAAGAGTGTGTTTACAAACTTGGGGTTGTTTGAGCGTGGTCTTTCTTGTTTTCCCATAGCTGTGTGTACCAGAATGTCCTTCAGATTTTTGTTTCTCCTGTAGGCGGTGATCATCTTAAAATCTCCCAGTTGCTGGATTTGGTTTTGTGCCTTCTGAAAATTGGTTTTCAAAACAGAATTTAGTTGTGATACCTGAGGTGAGTAAGTAATCACAAAGGGTATGACCGGCATGTTATTCTTCCTGCTAGTATATTCCCCGGATGATTCAAAAAGTCTCCTTAACTCACTCTTGACGGCTCTGAGGAACCTGGCTGAGTAGCCTCTCGGCCTAAGAGCTGTAAATAGAGTGTTGGTAGCAGTTTCTGCATCCTGTTTGTAGGTGCAGATCCTGTGAAATCTGATAAGTTGTGATTTTATGAGACCTTTATATGTATGACGGGGATGAAAGCTAGTCTTATGGAGTAAGGCATGCCTGTCTGTATCCTTGAAATATACTCTAGTAGCTAAACCTTTTGAATTTTGATTGAAATCACAGAAGAAGGCTTGTGTGTCCAGGAATTCCACCTGTTGTGGTTGGATGTTGTGTTTAAGGGAGATTTTAGGATGGTGGTTATTTAAAATTGTCATGAAATCATTAAAATCTGCCAATGAATACGGCCATATTCCAAAAATATCGTCTAGATATCTTAGATAGAGGGCTGGAGTTTTGCTGCACTTTTGGAAAGCAGTCTTTTCCCAGTCTGCCATATAGATGTCTGCATATGCAGGTGAGTACTTACGGCCCATGGCGCATCCAGAGACCTGCAGGAAGAATTTGCCATTAAATTCAAAATCATTCCTTTCTAATGTGAGTTTTAGTAGGTCCAGGATGAACTCGTCTGGACGAGAGGGATCAGGATTCCTGCTAAAACACTCAGTCACTGCTTTCAGGCCCAGCGCTGTGTCGATGTTAGTGTACAGAGAGTCAACATCAATAGAAAAAATATACGCGTTAGTACATGTTCGTATATTTTTCAGTTTATTTACAAAGTGATAAGTATCTTTAACATAACTGGGATGTTGCTGTGATAGTGGATTCAGGAAGAAATCGATGTACTCCGTGATGTTATACGTCTCCGAGCCACAGTCACTGACGATGGGTCTGCCACTGGGGATCACATACGGGACTGGCCAAGACGCAGCAGGTTTGTGGATCTTTGGCAGTAGATAGAATAGACGTGGACGAGGATTATCAGGGCCCATAAGGTAAGTTTTTTGTTTATTGTTTATGAATTTGTCCTTGTATAATTGTTCAACTTTATCTCTGACGATAGTTTGAGTTTCAGGTTGAAGTAAATATTGTAACGGTTTATAGTAATGGATGTCGCTAAGTTGTCTATTGGCTTCTTGTAGATAATGATTTTTGTCCTGTAAACAGATTTGGCCTCCTTTATCCGCTGCTTTAATGATGATATCTGGGTTGTTGGCGAGACCAGCAAGCGCTCCCCTCTCCGCCTGGCTGATGTTTTGCCTGCCTGTGTGGCGCGGTTTGAACTGGCGGAAGGCTGCTATATCTGCCCTGATGAGGTTCTGGATTGGAGAAGACACTGCTTCCAATTTCGGTTCCCAATGTGATGGTACGATAAAGGGTACCGCTTCCTGTTGTTTATTATAATCAAAGTAGTCTAATAGCTTTATTCTACGATGATACAGGTGGAGGTCTTTGCGTATTTCTGTTGTAGTTGGTGGTTTGGGTGTCGGTATAAAAGTCAGTCCTTTTTCCAGGATTTGTATCTCTGTTCTATTTAGGGAGAATGACTGGCTTAAGTTAATTATGTTCGAAGAGGAGGGGAGTGCGTGGGTAGCATTTTCCCCTCTCACATGTTTAACTTAGCAAGCCAGTGTTTAAGGATCTTGTCGGCGGTCTCCTTTGTCCAATGAATTGGATCATTAGGATTAACTATGAAGTCTGGTCTGTCAATACGGGTAAGGAAGTTGTATTTTAGTCTGATTTTTTTGTTCATTTCAGAAATTAATAATTGTTGATTTTCCGGAATTTTGTTCGAATAGTGGATGATGGGGACGTGGATGATGGCCATTGGGAAAGCCGTTGTTGTCACGGCAACCAGTTGTTGCAGTTGTTTACACGAGGTGGGTGTGGTTTGTTCCCTTAGGCAGTTATTCAATCCCACTGACAGAATGACATGTTCCACTTGCGGTTGTATATTCAATTTTTTGAGCAGATGTGTTATGTGTGAGCAGGTGGCACCGGGATAGCTGTCCACTTGGACCCGCTCGTCGGTGAAAACTGGGATTCTGGCTAAGTTGGAGTCGCCAATTATTAAAATCGGTTTCCTCACTGTCAGTCGCCAGTCCTGGTTCTTATAGATGGTATGCTGATGCACCGTCGGTTCAGTGCGCTCCAGTGTGGACCGTGTGCGAGAGGTGGTACGTTGGGGTTTGGGCACAGAGGTGGAGTCAGACTGAGGGGCATTCGTGTCATTTTGACTTTCAACTGTGCCCTCTGTCATCATATTTTTATCTCCATCATGTACCTCCGCCCCCACCGTATTCACCACACTCACCGGCTCGGACTCAGCGAGCGCACCTTGAGTGACGTCACTGAGTGCGCCGTCCGCTGTAGAGGTCAGCTCAATCTCCTCGGACACGGTGACGGCCACGTTCGACAATTGAGGACCAATGGGTAAGTTGTCCACAGTGTCTTCCTCACAGACCAGTTCAAAATTCACTTTGGGAATGTTGTCTTGTTTTGTGTTATTGGAACGTTGTTCTGTTATTTCGTTCGGGGGGGGTGATTTGTTCGTTGCAGGCTGTGAAGCTAGCAGCGGTGCGTCCGCGTGGCATGGGTACACTTGGGCCTTAGTCTGCCTGTGCGCCTGGCGTGCCGCCATTGGCTCCCGGACCAAAGGGGGCGCAGGAGCTGGCATGGTGTTCGGCTCGTTACCCGTGGTGGCAGGATCGCACCTCACCGTGTCTGGTTCGGTCTGGTTCGGCTCAGATGGATCGGGGAGAACCAAGCTTTCTGGTCGCGCCGCTAGAGGAAGAGGAGGGAAATCTGCGGTGTTAAAGACAGATGGAGGAGCAGTTACCGGTACGTGTTTGTGGTTTCTTATCAGATTTTTACAGGTTTCTACCGATGATGGTGTCAATTTTCTCCTATATCTGTTTTTGGCCCAGATCAGAGTTTTGTCGAAGCTAGTCTGGTCCCAGGGTCCCACTTGATTTAACTCCGTGGCTAGTACAGCGTCGTAATGGTCTCTGAGGATGTGCGTATTTGTCAACATCCACTGAATGGTGTTGGCTCTCACTCTGTCTATTACAGATGTGTTGGGTGAGGATGGCTTAATCGAAGCGCTGATTCTGTTTGCTAATTTCAGCATGCCCTGCGGGAGAGTGTCTTTACTGACCATTTCATTAATAATTTCTGCATGATGGACTGCTTGTAAGATTTTGAAATATCTTTTAGTATTATCAGGTTGATGGATGGCATTTTCCCTGTTTGTAACGTTTCGTTGATTAGTTGAATTGTTTTTCCTAACTCGGTTTGGAGTCCAATTACGCGAGGGAGATTCGCTGGAATCTGGCTGTGTTGCTAGGACGCTAAAGCGGTTGGTCAGAGGGAGCGCCATGGACACGCAAGGCTCTGGTGAGTGGAGTCTATTGGCTGGAGTGGAAGGCTGCAGGTAAGTGTTCGAATACAGAGAACAAATTTTAAATAATAAAAAATTGTTTTTCCTAAAAAAAGCTAAAAAAAGATCGCCACCTACAGGAGGGGCTCAGTTCAGGAGCATTCTGTCAAAAAAAAAAAAAAAAAAAAAAAAAAAAAAAAAAAAAAAAAAAAAAAAAAAAAAAAATAAAATAAAGGGGGGGGGGGGGGGAAGAGAAAAAAAAGGAAAAGAGTGGGGGGGGGGGGAAAGGAGGGGGAAACAGTTAAAAAGGAATGCGGTCTGAAAAAGCGCTGAAAAATATCATAATTATAAATTTACAAAAATATTAAAAATGATCGTTACACAAATAAATAGAAACAACAAAAACAATTTCTATAAATTATTGATGGAGTTATAAGAAAAATAAAAACTCCTTAAAAGGACTTTTTAAGAGGAAGATTTCTTTTGCTCATATGAATGGCTGTAAAAAAAACTGTTAATATCCAATTAACTCAATGTTTTGAATTAATAAATTAATAAACTTGGTTATTCAACTGAGGATCTGATATAAATAAAATAATGGTGTTACTTGATTAGTTGAGCCAACATAAAAAATGTTAAAACCATGGTTAAAGCATTTAAAATGTTGGCCCAGCCTTACAAAATGGCCGCTAGTAAACGGTAAAGTGACACAGTTTAATTCAAATGATCGAGTGCTTTTATTATGAAAAGCACTCGATCGAAAATAAATACATTAATAAAAAACTCAGTCAGGCTTAATCCAAGTGCATATCATATCATAAAATAAATAAAATACATAAATACATACATTCAAGTGGGATACACAGTCAGTTTTACAGTGGTTTTTGGTTATCTTATAGAAGCTTTTATGTTTCCTTTTTCAGGAGGGGGGTGCAATAAAATAAATGAAATAAAAAAAGTCAAATTAGGCCCCCCTGAATGAAGGCTGGTTGCTGGATCACATTAAAGTGCTCACTTGTGGAGTCTCTTTTTAGCTAGCGGGGAGAGAAGATGGAGTCGGCGTTGTTTTTGCCTGCTACTTCCTGGTCAGATGTTTCACTCACCCGATGCCATTGTTGTGATCCAGTAGAAAAGAAAGCTTCCAGAAAAAAGTTTTTGCCGGGTAGGCAATAAATTAAAATATGCAAAAGTAATATATAATCCTCGTTTTCAGAAGTCCTCTCGTGGAGTTCGAATGGTGACCGGTCTAACGTTTCGCCTATCACAGGCTTCATCAGAGACTGGAGGATACAAGGTGGAAACCGGAAGATAAGAAGAGTTTTCCGTGGAGGTAAGCCCGTAGGGGGTCGTTGTGATTGGTCCTGGAGATGTCCTGCGTCCACCGTCGCACTGTCCCCCGTGACGATGGACACACCCCTTCCTATCTTCACAGAGCGGTAATGAATACTTTATGTTATAGAAAAGGAAATTGTTTCTTTAGCATTTCCACACACCTTGTAATGAATGTCTGTTTGTTTGTACCCATCTTATAGGAGAAGAATTGACTGACCTGGCTCTGGCAGGGTTAGGTTAGGGGACAAAGCTTTTTTAAAAAAATTAAATAGAAATTTTTAATAAAAAAAGGCAGCTCTGGCAACAGGTAACTATATTGTCATTTATTTATTTTCGTTTCTCCTTGGGGGTTCCTATAACTCCAATAGTGCAAAATAAAAATTAAACAGAGACCATAATGAAATAACAATACATAAATAAATTTTAAAACTAAATAAATTAGGGTTAGAAAAAAATGTTTTAATTTCCTAAGACCACCGTGAAAGCGAGAGAGAGCCAATTAAAGGGTTAAAAAATTCCTATAAAAATAAATAAAATGAAGATAGGGTGTGTGAGGGTTAAACTTGTGGGGGTTAAAAAACCTTAGGGTTAGGGTCCCCTCTGAATGGTTAAGGTTAGAGGAGGGGCCATGTACAGGTTAAATAAAAATAGTTATATTACAGAGATGGTTGGTGTTAGGCA
Source organism: Trachinotus anak (assembly GCF_046630095.1). Lineage (NCBI taxonomy): Eukaryota > Metazoa > Chordata > Actinopteri > Carangiformes > Carangidae > Trachinotus > Trachinotus anak. The sequence goes on from NW_027273899.1 coordinate 687,692, forward strand.
CTCTCTCAGGTGGTTATGGTTAGGAAATAGGTTCTGGAAAATAATAATAATAAAAAAAAAAAAAAAAAAAAAAAAAAAAAAAAAAATTAGTTATGACTGGGTATTGTATCAGTAAATCAAAAGCTAGGTTATTGTATACCAAAGGAGATTAATTAGCACACAATAGGAGGGAAAATTCAGGCCATACAGCTAAAAACAACACCAAATTGGTCTGCAGGTTTAAACAAGGAGAGATGTTTTTATTTATTTATGAGAGAGAGTAGGATAAGGACAATGAAATGGTATTTATTAATATATTATTGCTTTTAAAATTTATATTATAATTTTAGCCTCCAAGTTGTTTTTATAGTTTTTAAATTTTTATTGTATTTTTAAACTATCTTTTTACTGTTAAACATATGTAAATAAAAACCTTGTATGTAAAAGATAGTTGGTTTTATATTTTTTAATTAAAAATATTTCTAAATACCTTTTATAAAAAAAAAAAAAAAAAAAAAAAAAAAAAAACCTTAAATTATTGTTTTTCATTTAGTCCTTTTGGATCTATAGTTTCCAATATATTTATCCAGTCTCTCTCTTTTCTTTTTCTGAAGGATCTAGACCAATTGTTGTTATTTTCTAATCCCAAAAAGATGTAATTGTTGGGACCATGTTGTCTGAGATGCTTATAGAGAATAGTAGAGTTTTCTGTTTTATTGAGTTGATATGTATGTTGATAGATCCTGATTTTTAGGCTGTTGCCTGTCTCCCCTATGTATATTTTCTTGCAGATGGTGCACTGGATTGCGTAAACTACATTTTTAACATCCTCTTCAAAACTCTGTCTGATAGGAGCACCTTTGTCAGAGAATGTATTTTCTATAAAGAGTGTGTTTACAAACTTGGGGTTGTTTGAGCGTGGTCTTTCTTGTTTTCCCATAGCTGTGTGTACCAGAATGTCCTTCAGATTTTTGTTTCTCCTGTAGGCGGTGATCATCTTAAAATCTCCCAGTTGCTGGATTTGGTTTTGTGCCTTCTGAAAATTGGTTTTCAAAACAGAATTTAGTTGTGATACCTGAGGTGAGTAAGTAATCACAAAGGGTATGACCGGCATGTTATTCTTCCTGCTAGTATATTCCCCGGATGATTCAAAAAGTCTCCTTAACTCACTCTTGACGGCTCTGAGGAACCTGGCTGAGTAGCCTCTCGGCCTAAGAGCTGTAAATAGAGTGTTGGTAGCAGTTTCTGCATCCTGTTTGTAGGTGCAGATCCTGTGAAATCTGATAAGTTGTGATTTTATGAGACCTTTATATGTATGACGGGGATGAAAGCTAGTCTTATGGAGTAAGGCATGCCTGTCTGTATCCTTGAAATATACTCTAGTAGCTAAACCTTTTGAATTTTGATTGAAATCACAGAAGAAGGCTTGTGTGTCCAGGAATTCCACCTGTTG